>NC_058134.1:93901784-93964830 GCF_016433145.1 Gracilinanus agilis | reverse complement strand
GGGGGGGGGGGTGAAGGGGAAAGGAGGAGCATGAATCAGGTAACCATGTTAAAATGTATATTAATAAATGTTAAAAAAATCTATGAGATACAGCCAAAGCAGCACTTAGGGGAAAAATTATATCCCTTATTACATATATCAACAAATCTGGGAGGGAAGAAGCCAATGAATTGGACATGCAAATTAAAAAAAACTAGAAAGAGAACAAATTAAAAATCCCTAAATAGAAACTAAATTGGAAATCTTAAAAATTAAGGGAGAAATTAATAAAATTGAAAGTAAAAGTACTATTGAATTAATAAATAAGACTAGGAGATGGTACTTCGAAAAAAAAACAAATAAATTAGATAAAGTACTGGTTAATCTAATAAAAAAGGAAAGAAGAAAACCAAATTAACAGTATCAACATGAAAAGGGAGACCTCACCTCTAATGAAGAGGAAATTAAAATAATTATTAAGGACTATTTTGCCAAATTATGTGGCAACAAATACAGCAATCTAGGTGATCTGGTTGAATATTTTCAAAAATATAAACTGCCTAGATTAACAGAAGAGGAAAAAGAATATTTAAATAATCCCATATGAGAAATAAAAATCTAAGAAGCCATCAAAGAACTCCCTAAGAAAAAATCCCCAGGGCCAGATGGATTCACAAGTGAATTCTATCAAACATTTAAAGAACAACTAATCCCAATACTATGCAAACTATTTGACAAAATAAGCAAAGGAGTTATATCAAATTCCTTTAATGATACAAATATGATACTAATTCCAAAGCCAGGCTGACCAAAAATAGAGAAGGAAAACTACAGACAAATCTCCTTAATGAACATAGATGCAAAAATCTTACGTAGAATACTAGCAAAAAGCCTCATCAAGTGATCATGAGGATTATTCATTATTACCAGGTGGAATTTATGCCAGGAATGGAAGGATGGTTTAATTTTAGGAAAACCATCCACATAATTGACAATGTCAACAACCAAACCAACAGAAATCACATGATTATCTCAATAAATGCAGAAAAAGCCACTGAGAAAATACAACACCCATTCCTGTTGAAAACACTAGAAAGTACAGGAATAGATGGGCCTTTCCTACAATTAATAAACAGTATATATTTAAAACCATCAGCCAGCATCATCTGCAATGGGGTTAAATTAGAAGCATTCCCAATAAGATCAAGAGTGAAACAAGGATGCCCATTGTCACCTCTATTATTTAACATTGTACTAGAAAATTTTGCAGTAGCAATTAAAGAAGAAAAAGAAATTGAAGGTATTAAAATAGGCAGTGAGGAGATCAAGCTATTACTCTTTGCAGATGATATGATGGTCTACTTAAAAAATCCTACAGAATCAACTAAAAAGTTAGTGGAAATAATCAACAACTTTAGCAAAGTTGCAGGATACAAAATAAATGCACAGAAGTCATCAGTATTTCTACATATTTCCAACACATCACAGCAGCAAGAGGTAGAAAGAGAAACACCATTTAAAATCACCCTAGGCAATATAAAATACATAGGAATCTATCAACCAAAACAAACACAGGAAATATAGGACCACAACTACAAATACTTTCTAAACAATTAAAAGTATATCTAAACAATTGGAAAAATAGTGATTGCTCATGGGTAGGACAAGCTAACATAATAAAAATTACCATTCTACCCAAATTAATTTACTTATTTAGTGCCATACCTATCAAATAACCAAGAAAATTTTTTACAGAATTAGAAAAAAACTATAACAAAATTCTTTTCAAAGAACAAAAGATCAAGGATATGAAGGGAAATAATGAAAAAAAAAACATGAAGGAAGGTGGCTTAGCAGTGCCAGATATCAAACTATACTATAAAACAGTGGTCATCAAAACAATGTGGTACTGGCTAAGAGACAGAAGGGAGGATCAGTGGAATAGACTTGGGGTAAGTGACATCAGCAAGACAGTCTATGATAAACCCAAAGGGCCCAACTTTTGGGACAAACATCCACTATTTGACAAAAACTGTTGGGAAAATTGGAAAACAATATGGGAGAGATTAGGTTTAGATGAACATCTCACACTCTACAGCAAGAGAAATTCAGAGTGGGTGAATGAATTGAATATAAAGGAAACTATAAGAAAATTAGGAGAACATAGAATAGTATACTTGTCAGATCTCTGGGAAAGGAAAGATTTTAAAACCAAGAAATAGTTAGAAAAAATTACAAAATGTAAAATAAATAATTTTGATTACATTAAACTAAAAAGTTTTTATGCAAACAAAAACAATGCAACTACAATCAGAAGGGACACAACAAACTGGGAAAAACTGTTTATAACAAAAAAATCTGACAAAGTTCTAATTACTTAAATATACAAGGAGCTAAAATAATCGTACAAAAATCAAGCCATTTCCCCATTTGATAAATGGGCAAGGGACATAAATAGGCAATATTCAGATAATGAAATCAAAACAATCAATAGGCCTATGAGAAAGTGTTCTAAATCTCTAATAATTAGAGAAATGCGAATCAAAACAACTCTGAGGTATTGCCTCACACCCAGCAGACTAGTGAAAATGACAGCAGGGGAGAGTAATAAATGGTGGAGGGGATGTAGCAAAATTGGGACATTAGTGAACTGCTGGTGGAGTTGTGAACTGATCCAACCATTCTGGATGGCAATTTGCAACTATTCTCAAAGGGCTTTAAAAGACTATCTCTGCTCTTCAATACAGCCATACCATTGCTAGATTTGTACCCCAAAGAGATCATAGGGAAAAAGACATGTACAAAAATATTTATAGCTACACTATTTGTGGTGGCAAAAATCTGGAAAATGAGGTTATGCCCTTTGATTGAGGAATGGCTGAACAATTGTAGTATCAGTTAGTGATGGAATACTATTGTGCCTAAAGGAATAATAAACTGGAGGAATTCCATGTGAATTGGAATTGACCTCCAGGAATTGATGCAGAGTGAAAGGAGTTTGCCTATTACCACTGATATTATCTTGCCTATCACTGATCCAGGAAAATTCTGAGGGACTTTTGAGAAAGAATGCTATCCACATTCAGAGAAAGAAGAGTGGGGGTAGAAACACAAAAGAAAAGCAATTGCTTGATCACATGGTTCAATTGGGATAAGATTGGGGATGTAGACTCTAAATGATTACTCTATTGCAATATAAATAATATGGAAATAGGTCTTGATCAATGATACATGAAAAACCCAGTGGAATAGCTCATTTGCTATCAGAGTGGGGTGGAAAAAGGTGAGGGAAAGAACATGATCATGTAACCATGGAAAAATATTCTTAATTAATTAATTAATTAAACTTAAAAAACCAATTTGCTCAGAAAAAAACAGGCTCGTCAAACCCTCATACTACTGACACTAGTAATTCCTGAACCTTCATACACTCCCACCTATAATTAGGACATTATGATATGCTGCCAACAGGTGGTGATAGTAGTACATAGTGTCTATAGTCTAAATTCCAAGATGTCTTGGAACTGTCACTATCCAAGAAATTATTTCTGTGAGAAGTGCCAAACTATTCACAGCGTAACTTTATCAAGTTTAATTGTGGACATGTAGGAGTGGGATGCAAGGTTCAAGTATCATGTGGAAGATTTAAGCAAAAAGCATAGACCACCAGTGACTAATTTATATTTAGTATTATGACTGTTTTGATTGCCTTTTTAAGGTAATTCACACCCAGTTGTTCCTTTGGGATTTAGGAATCATAGTATTATAGATCCAGAGCTATTTATAACTTAAGAAGTCTAGCAGTTTTTAAAAGTTTTTGGTTTCAGGACTCCTTTACATTTAAAAAAAATATTGAAGAGTCCAAAGAGCTTTTAACTGCATGGGTTATATCTCTAAATATTTACCATAATAGAAATTAAAACCAATAAATTTAAAAAATATTTTATCATGCATAAGTAACATATTTTAATGAAAACATTTCATTCCCCAAAATAAAAATAAATAGTAAGAAATGGCATCATTTTTACAATTTTTTGCAAATCTCTTTTATGTATTACAAATTTAAGAAAGCTAAATTCTCTTATTTGCTTCTGCACTCAATCTGTTATTTATTGGTTTGTTGAATTATGTAAAGAATATTCAGTTTCACACACATATGTAGTTGGAAAGGGAGGCAGATTTTATTAGGTAAATGATATCAGTGTTATTATAAAATAGTTTTGACTTAACAGATCTTCTTAAAGGGACTTAGTGTCCAACTATTTGAGAATGCAGTGGGAATGAAGAATTTAGAGGAAACAAGAAAGTTCTCTATTCATCCACAAAGGAAAAGTCCAGAACTGACACGAATATAAAGAAATGGATAGACTGATTCAAGGTCTGTCAGATTCTGCCCATTGTTATTCTGGTCTGAAGAAGGTAAACATTTGGTTTCAGCACTGGTCACCATATCTTGGCCTTATTGCTGATTTCATTGAAGAGCATATCTGAGTAGTGTAAGGATGGGATTTGTGCAAGGGGCATGGGATAAAAGGAGCCAGAAGGAGTTGCTGACAGTTGCTGACAGTTGAGACCAGAGGAATTCTGGGAAAGCTTCAGAGGAGGGAGAAGAGAGGAGAGAGCTTTGGGAGGAGGACTGGGAGGAGAGAAGAAGAGGACATCCCAGCTTGAATACAGTCCTGAGGGCTTCCTGAGGATCTTTCTTTGGAAATTGAAACCCTGATTCACTGATAAAAGCCATTGCATCACATCTCACCCATAAAGACTTCAACCATCAAATGAGATAAGTTTTTGGACTCCATTTTGAGAGCTATCTCTTAGACTCCTCCCATTACCCAACCTTGTTGAAAGACCCCCTTTAAGTCATAACTTACAATTATAAGAAAGGAAAGAAATAGAGAAACAGAAGGAGAAAGAGTGAGAAGGGGAGCTTAAGTGTGGGAACTGTAATAATTAAAAAATATATAGACTGAGAGTAAAAGGAGAAGTAATATTTTAATTATGGCCATGTTGGTAGAATAAAATCAACCACGTGCCTGGCTAAGATCTATTTCAAAAACTCCGTTTCAGCCATTCCCTTCTATTACCTCTCCTACATACCAAAGAGGCAGTCCCAAGCCCAACCACCCAATTTAAGCCACTCTCTACGTTGGTTCACGTTGGTTGATGTCATCACGTCCAAACCCGAAACCCATTGAATCATGGAAAATGTAGTTTCAAAGTCCCCTAAATGTTCACAGGAAGTCTGTCACACATCTAAGTATTTCAAGGCTCAAATGAGCCTCAAATACCTCTCAATGGAAACCTCAAAATTCCAAATAACACAGAACCACTAGGGATCCCACTCAAGAGATGGAACCCATGGTAATAGCGAAGAGGGCATCCCCAAATCCCTCTTCCCTTCACCCCTTTCCCCAACCCCTGATTTGCGAATAATAAAAGCCATTCATCAGTCAGATAGTGTTCTAGAGGGCCTGAGAGACAATAAGGGAGAGGGGAAACATAGCTTGGTCTGGCTGCCTCCATCTTGAAGCCGGAATACCCACTGTGAA
This sequence comes from Gracilinanus agilis, assembly GCF_016433145.1. NCBI lineage: Eukaryota > Metazoa > Chordata > Mammalia > Didelphimorphia > Didelphidae > Gracilinanus > Gracilinanus agilis. The sequence goes on along the minus strand of NC_058134.1, from coordinate 93,959,299 downwards.
ATTAACTGATGGGGGGAGGTTTGTGTGAACCCCATCCTTATTCAGAATCAGATTGGGGTACCACATATGTTGTCTTATAGGGAAGCTTTGTCCCCAACTACTGTGGGGCCACACAACCATCCAGGTCACCCAGTTTTAGGATGACAGACCCTTAAAATCTCCCAGGGTATATTCAGCCACAGGGGTGTGCTGGAAGAGAGACTCACCAAATAGACTCTCTCTTTCTCTCCCTTCTATCAAACATTGCTTATAGGCTCTTTTAATTATTATAGTAGCAATGTATCCTTTTAGATCTGCCATCCTGGCATACTTTACAACTGAGCTCACTCCAGCATCACTGTGAAAAACCCAATCTTATTCAAACTTCTTCCCATAAGTCAAGTTTAAATTACACACTATAGATGCTTTCTTTCTCCTGAACACAAATGCATGGGGCACATTTTGCACTAGCATGCTTTGCAAAATTCATTCAGTTACTTCAAAGGAATAGTGATTCTTTTGCTGTGATCACTCTCTCCAGAGAAACAGATTTCAATTTCTTTGAATTTGCTTTTGTTGATAACATTTCTTATTTGATGGCCAAATTTTTTGGTAGTGAGCTTCTCTGATCAGTTTGGTAAGCCCGCCAACACTAGAACTACACTGGTATAACTGCCAAGAACCTAGGATCACCTCTATATGAAGATGAGAAAACAGAATTGGACTTTAGTAAAAGTCTTTAAAATGATAATTAACTCAAGTTCTAGAGTACAGCCAAATGGGTTCCCTTTTATTGACAATCTTCCAAGAAATTCTGGATGACATCTTGTCAGATATATTATAGTAAAGATTTCTTTTGGGTATGTATTGAATGACTGTTGGGTTCCTTTCCAACACCAAGATTCTGATTCCTAGGCTCCAAATGCTTTGCAAGGTCTTTCTAGAGAGTTACAACCAATTGCCTGTGGGGGTCAGAGCAGAGTAAGGTGTTTTATTTTTTCCTGATCCATGATCCTACCCAATTTCCTCAGTCACTAAGTCTCAGTTTTCTCATTATTCAAACGGCACCAGAATTAGGTAGGTGAATGTAAAGAACTCCAGGAATGAGTCTGACTAATAAACAATGACTGAAAGCAAGTAGAACTAGCTCTTCCTTATGTATTATCAGTGCTATTTGAATGCATTGGTATTCTTCCTCTCTTTGTGTCTCCATGATCAGGTACCTATATGTTTACTCTATGCCTTAATGCTACCATCTGTCAAGAACCCATTCCATTGTGTTTCCACAAAGAGAAAAGACTGTGTTCCATAAGTGAACAGGAATGTGACTTGTCTTCTGCTCATGTTCTACCCCTTTATTTGCTGCTGAAGTGAAGACCCTACATTTTTCTCACATGCCTTGGCGAATGACTTTCCTATTTTGCTGCAATCATCTTTTTTTACTTATCTTGGTAAACCTTTCTCTTCATTGCTCTGTTAAACATGGAGTCTGCAGGCTGCAGTTTGTGGCCCCTTCTCAACAATTGATGGTCTGAGAGAAGAGGCAACATTGTAGAAGGGTATGAAGTATGGAGAAAGAACACTTAGGTTCAGATCTACTAACACTACCTGTGTATCCTTGGGAATCAGTTAATCTTCCTGCAACTCCTCATCCTCATTCACAAAATAAGAGGGTTGATTAGATGACTGTCATAGTAATTCCTAAAATCCCAAGTAAGGATTATCCAGAGAAAGTTTGATTTGAGTTCAAAGAGTTCAGCACTCTTCAGTGGTGTTGTGAGGAAGATTAGTTAATTGATTAAGTATTAAGGTTGACCTAGCAGGAAGCCTGGAGCATTCTAGGATAGAATGAAGGAGTAGGAAGTGTGTGTGCCTGAGAGAGAGACTGTATTAGTGGTGGGCAAAAACTGTTGCCAGCCTGGGAGATCTCAGAGCAAAGGATATTCTGCATCCTCATTTCCCCGGGATCCTGTGTGGTGGTGGATTCTAACAAAGAGGACAAGAACAACAGAGAAGAACCAAGCAAAGGAGGAATTTGAGACCTGGTGGACAGCACCTCAAGTTCACTCACTCTTCTTGGTATCTTGGACCACCTAGGATTTTAGCATCCTGTGAACCTCTTTGGGAAACTGTGAGAACTCTCAAAGCCACCCCTCTGATCCATAGCTGTGCTATTCAAGGCTGGCTGGTACCAGGCTTGAATCAGCTCCCAGAGACTACACTGCTTCTTGGGCCCTGCCTGTTAGATCACTTAGATTAGTGTAGAAATAAGTCCTCCCCTTGCCCTGTGGTTTTGCCCTTTAGATTTTAAGAATAGAAATCCCTTTCCCACCTTTTAGTTAAACATAATTAAAGCTGTTAAACCCCTTTTACCTTGCTTGCTTGTTTCTAGACTCTGGCCTGGGGAGAGCAGGGTGACAGTTAAGATCAACTGCCATTCCTGAGATAAATCCAGAGAACTCTTTATCCTGGTCCAGTCTCTCCTACAGCCCAGTGTGTGTACCCACAACTATTTAGATTATATTTTAACATCCCTGGTGCCCTCCATTACCTATGTTTTCTATAGTGGATATCTCTCAGCAAACTGCTATGTTGAAATCTATAAGCCAAGTTCGCAGGGCAATGCTTTTTGCACTACCTTGCATTTAATGAATGTTGGTTGAATTGAATAATTCTTAATTCTGCAGCTGACCCTCACCTCATCTGGTAACAGATAAGATAAAGTTTCTTTTATTTCCAAAAGGAGATCTTATAGACAGAGGATGACAACTTATGGAATGTGAGCTAGAATGTTTCATGGCACAGTAATCAGGTTTACAGAGAAAGCTTTGCAAGGAAATTTTTAGTAAAGTGTGAAAAAGACATCCTCCCTTTCATTCTGCTTCCATCTATCTGTTGCCTTCCTCTAAACTGCAGGCATCTCAACTGTAGATAATCTGAAGCTTCAGGAAATATTCCCTGGGGGAATGTATTGTTTCTACTAATAGACTCAGTAGGGCTTTTTTTAAAATAACTGTCCCTGACCTCTACAACACACATACACACATACACACACACACACACACACACACACACACACACAGCCCCCTAGAACATAGCAATAGTTACCACCATCTCATCCATGATTTTTCACACTTTGAATGTGAGAATAAATTTTTAAAATGGTTTTTCTATTTGGAAATACAAATCCTTGCTGTAAACTCTTGCATCAGGAACTTGATAGTAGCCTGGGCCGGTCCATAGTATGGCTAAGAAGACTGAATCTTATTTCTTGTAAGCATATTTGGGGTGGAAGAGATGGTCATAGTGGAGAGAACAGGATATCTAGCCCTGTACATTTGCATTTTAAATTTGCAAAATGTACACTTTCCAATTTAACCTCCTAATTTAATAAGGAGATGGCTTCATTTCCCTCCTGGTACTGTAGAGAAGAGCACACTTCTAAGCCAGTATCTTATTTACATCAAGCAATCCCTAATGGTTGTCTAATTAATGAATTGGTAAGTGTGGAGATGGAGCAATAAGCTGGAGGGAGATGGCACCATCCAGTCCTGCCTCTTCCTAATTAGAGTGACTTGCCTTCTGCTTCTTCTGAACAGCCTAGCAATCACAACAGCTGTGTTTTGAGTTGCCTCATGCCCTTCATTTGAAGAGCTTTAAATTACTTTCCAAATGTCACCTGGTGGCAAATGGTGCTATCTTCATTTGACAGATGGACAACCTGAGGCAAAGAGAAGAATCGCTGAGCAGGGAGTCAGATGAGAGGCAGGGGCTCTACCTCTCAGGGCTATGCTCCCTCAATCCTATAACACAGACACTTGCCATGAACAGGACCAGCTTTTGCCTCAGGTAAGTTCAGTAAATCTTAAAAAGAACTTATGGTGTTCCCACAGTGTGTACGATATAGAGCTAGAGGAATGGGAGAAATAAAGAGCATAGGAAGCAGAGTCCTTGTCTTCATGGCTAGTCCTCAAGAAAATGCTAAAATCTACAGTGTTTATCTTTGAAGCCACAGCCTCTCTTTTTTCCCCTTTATTTCTCCTTTTGATCATGGTTCCACCCAGTCCTCCAAAGTATTTTTATGTCTGTCCCCCTCTTCAAATCTCACTAAAATGTACTATCACTTCCCTTACCAAAATGTCAATGTCCCTCCCCCAATATTTAAAAAAGTTATCCGATTCAGGGATTTGAATATAAGAGGGAACAAAGTCCTAAATAAAAGGGATTTATTTCTAGCAACAGAATTTAATAACTCATTGACCAGCCTTCCCAGACATAAAGGCTTTCTCAACACTACATAATTTTGGAAAGACAACTGGACTTGGATACAGAAGATCTAAGTTCAAATCTTGCTCTAATTCTCTATGACCTTGGATAAATCACTTAACCTCACTAATCTTTGATTTCCTCACTTATAGCATGAGGATATTGGACTAGATGACCTTTGAAGTCCCTTTCAACTCTATTTCTGTCTCAGTACCTTCATTTTACCCAATAAAAAACTAAAACTATGTGAAGGGAAGCTATGAGAAGCCATGAGTCATGAAGTGCCCTGACTAAGATAGAATTCTAGATCAAAATCAACCTTCAAAATCTAAGTACATTGTTTCCTTTGTACCAAGTCATATCATATATCACTAATAAACTTTTCTACTGAGCCCACCAGTCTTCCTATCCAGTCTTGGACTTTAGAGGGAAACTGAACAAATATTTCTATTTTATATGGGAGAACATACATTAAGGAGGCAAAATCCCTTTTACTATGACTAGGAATATATTGCACCTGTCCTTCTAAAATGATTTACACAACTTGTGGTAGATAACTATAATGACAGCTCAGTGGAGTCACTTTATGGCATGACAAATGTCATCCCAGTAAAATGTTCTCCTTCTGATCTCAAGGCACTTTGGATCATTAGCTTCTGGAATTGAGTTGTAAATTGGAAGCAGAGCTCAAAGTGTTTCTGGTGAAACTCTGGATTTACTGAAATTAAAGTTTTGTGATTCTATCAGTGCTTGGTGATTCCTGGCTTCTTTTTTGAAGTCTTCCTGGACAAAGGCCACATTTTATATAGGAGTGATAAAAAACAAATAAGAAAAAAACAAGTTTGTAATTAAGTTGGCTGATGGTAAGAAGCTCATCAAATGTACAGTGGAATTCAGTTCTAGGAGACTGTTTTGTGCCTATGTTTGGAGGAGGGAAGCTGGATTTTATGTGAAATAGTGCACAGAACTGAAACAAAGTGAAAATGCAATGATTAAAAATTGGAAACACTAGATGTTCATCTTGAGGAAATTGGATAAAGATACTGCAGTTCATGAATGAAATAAAATATTTCTAAACAAAAGAAAGAATGGACATGAGTAATTAAGAAAATCATGGGAAGATTTGCATTAAATGATACAAAAGAAAGTAAGCAAAACCTAGAAAACAATAAATATGAGAAATATAACCAGAAGACTAGGAAGAATAACAGCAACTACAAGAAAACCAGTACTAGGGGCTGTATAATTATATAGACCAAAGAGAAGAGATGAAAAAATGTAGCTTCTTCCTTTTTTGTATAGGTAGGGTCCAGGGAAGTCTACTGGTATTTATTGTTATTCAATTGTTTCAGTCATGTCCTACTCTTTATAACCTCACTTGGAGTTTCCTTGTAGAGATACCAGAGTAGTTTGCCATTTTCTTCTCTAACTCATTTTACAAAGAAGAAACCAAGGCTAATAGGGTTAAATGATTTGACTAAGATCACACAACTAGGAAGTGTATAAAGCCAGATTTAAACTCAGAAAGATTGGTATTTCTGATTTCAGGTCCATAAATCTATCTACGATATTATTTAGCTACATCTACTAGTATATGAAATTCCATTAACTATCACTCTTTAGATATAGCAGTTTTGCTACATCTAAAAAATTTTTTTACTTTCTTTAATTTTGGTACAGGTAAGCACTCTCCCAAAATGAGAAGACAAATTATTGAAGAAAAGCAAAGAAAAATCCATACCAATATATTGATAACTGCTCAGAGCATGTCATTCACAGTCAGGAAGGTCTGGAATGATAAGGTAGACACAATGATAGCAGGTAGTTGTCAGGAATCTAGAACATAGAGTAATTATATTTTATTTTTTAATTAATTAAGAGTATTTTTCCATGGTTACATGATTCATGATTTTTCCCACCCCTCTTACCTTCCCCTTCCTTGAGCTGACAAGAAATTCCACTGGGTTATACATATATCATTGTTCAAAACTGATTTCCATGTTATTTATTTTCATAATAGAGTGATCTTTTAACACTAAAATCCCAATCATATCCCCATCGAACCATATGGTTGATCATATGTTCTTCTTCTGTGTTTCTAATCCCACAGTTTTTTCTCTGGAAGTGGATAGTGTTCCTTTTCATAAGTTCCTCAGTATTGTCTTGGATCATTGCATTGTAACTAGTGGAAGTCTATTGTCGTATATTATGCCACAGCATTTCAACTTCTGTGTACAATATTCTGGTTCTGCTCCTTTCACTCTGCATCATTTCCTAGAGGTCTTTCCAGTTCACGTAGAATTCCTCCAGTTCATTATTCCTCTCAGAACAATAGTATTCCTTGACCATCAGATACCACAATTTGTTCAGCCATTCCCCATTCAATGGACACTACTTCATTTTCCAAATTTTTGCCACTACAAAGAGCACAGCTATAAATATTTCTGTACAAAACTTGCAGAGGTATGGCTGGATCAAAGGGCAAGCATTCTTTTAATACCCTTTGTGCATAGTTCCAAATTGCCCTCCTGAATGGTAGGATTAATTCACAACTCCACCAGCAATGTATTAGTGTCCCACTTTTGCCACATCCACTCCAAGATTTATCACATTCCTTTGATGCCATATTGGCCAAGCTGCAAGGTGTAAGGCAGTACCTCAGTGTTGTTGTTATTTACATTTCTCTTATCAAGAGGGATTTAGAAAACTTTTTCATGTGATTATTGATAGTTTTGATTTCTTCATCTGGGAACTAACAAATGGTTATATTGAAAAGGAATTTTAGAAATAGCATGATCAAATACCATTATTTTATAAGTGAGAAACCAAAATCACAGAGAAGTTAAACAGCTTGTCTGTTGTCACACAGTTACTCATAAATGCTAAAACCCCAGCCTTCTGAGTCTAATGATTTTATCACTAAACCAAATCTAACAACATTAGAAAGATGGTAAGATTCAAATACAAAAAGTCAGGCAGAGGGTGCAAAGTCACATAAGGCCAGAGACAAAAGTCCACTAAGTAATAAATTCCATGCAATGTGGTACTGGTGGAAAGGAAACCAAAAATGAGTTTTAGTTCTACGACAAGTTATCTTTTTGTATTCTGCTTTCTTTATTATTTTTGTACTGGTAGTCCTTAGCTCCCTTGTGTGTATTCATAGTGAGAGGGCCTGAGGATGGTCTCTTTTCCTGATTGAACCAAGCACTGATATTGGGATTTGGGGTAGGTTTTTAAAAGTTATAAAGCTTTGTTGTGTCTTTTCAAACATTTGTCTTTCATAAATGACAAAAATAGTAATTGAGATGAACAAATGACACCCTAAATTTTAACATCAATTGAACTATCTTGATATTTCTAATATGTGAGAGAAAATGCCCCCAAACTAAGAATTCTTAACTTAATTGAAAGTCTATTTCAAAATGTCATCTTTCAAGTTCAATTGTTTGTTATAATTCTTATTCTCATCTTGGTGAAAAATATTCAGTTAGAAATGATCATGAAACTTATCTATTCTGGTTTCCCAATAGTTTTTATTTCTTATTTCTTGGGTCTTTTTATGTTGAGAGCTTACTGTTTTGGAAAGATTGGAGAAACAAGATGAAGTACATGTCAGCCTGTCTTCTGAGATGCTTTAGATAAGTCATAATTAAAGACAATCATTTTATCCATCTGCACAGTAATCTAAACATTTAACACTATTGTTTTTATAACTATTTTTAATCCTACATACCTGGTTAATATTATTGGTTCATGAGGATTTTTTGTGATGACATATATTTTATAACAATGTTCTTAAATTTTATCAGTTAGTGTTATCGTCACTTGATTGGGGGTAATAAATTTGGGTTGGTGTTTACAGATTTTGTTGAATTCTCAATATATGTTGGAGTTAGAGACAGGACAATTTTATTACTGGTGTGGTAAATTTAATACAAATTTAAAGAAAAATGTATGCAACAGAAGTTCATATGCCATCCTATCTTCTTATTGTTATGTTAGAATATTTATATTATTTTCATAATGAGAAATTTTTAAAACGGATATTTGGGAAGCATTGTGCGAGTCATGTGAGCAATAAGAGAGAGGACTAGACATTTTTTCTCATCCCCAGGGAAATGGAACTAATAAGCTAGCCCCCATACAAGTACAAATAGGATGAGGAGATCAAGGGTGAAAAAAAAGAGCAAGTAGGAAGAGGGCTACCCTAAAAAAAGGTTAATGAAGTAACTGAAGGAGCATAGTAATGTGTGCAGAAAATGAAGGAAACATTGTAACAAACATTAGAGAGATGAAGGAAAATACAACCTAACTAATAATTCTAAATACAAATAAATTATACAAATCAATAAAACATAAAAGTTACAGATTAGATGAGAAAACAAAAAATGAGTCTATAATCTGTCATTTACAAGAAATACATTTAATGAAAAAAATTGAATTGATATTGAATCCAAAAAATCAAGAGTTAAAATAGAAAAAAAAAAAGACAAAGCAATAAGACCATATTATTCTGAAAGGAACCATAGACCAAAAATCCTACACACAAGAGTAACAAAGTTGTATGCTCCAAATGCCTTAGAACCCAAATTCATAAGATAAACATCTCAGGCATAATAAGAAACAAGAAAACAAAAGGAAAAATAAAGAAGTGAACAAAATTCTGGAATAACTAGAGTTAAAATATTTAAGGTATTTTCTAAATGGATTAGCAAAAGAATATTCATATGTTTTTGTACCACATGGAATTTTTATAAAAATTGAACATGTATTAGGGAACAGAGATATTGCGAACAAATATACAAAGGAAAATATAATTATTACATTCTTTACACATCATAAAACAGAAAACAATTACAGGACCACAGACAAATGATACCAATCTAAATGGAACCCTAATAATGAAATCCTATATTTAAGTGTGTCAAAGGACAAACCACATAATAAATTAATAACCATGCAAAAACAATAATAATTATGAAACCACATACCAAAATTTCTGAGATGTAGCTAAAGCAGTTCTTGGGGGAAGAAGAAATAATAAGAATATGGTAATGACAAAAAAGAAACGATTCATGTGCTATATATGGATTTTAAAAAATTAGAACTCATCAATATAAACAAACTTAAAATAAGAAAATAAGAGGAAATATTACAAATTCAAGAGGAAATAGATGAATTGGAACCAAAAAAACCATAGGAATGATAAGTGAAACTAAAAATTAGTCCTTATAAAAGTCCAACAAAATTGCTTACCTAATGTGATTTTTAAAAGATAGAACATAAAATCAAATCAATGAAATAGCAAATGAGCAACGTGAAAGTGGCAACACCAGAAGAAATAAAAAAGATAATCAGAATATATTGTGTAGAGTTATATGTTAACAAAACTGGGTATAGAAAAGAAATATATGAATAACTTCAAAAATGAAAGAAAATAATTGAACCATCAGAAGATCAAGTAAAAATGTTATTTTAATAACAGAAAAGGAAATAGATCTAGCGATAAAGAATATGTAAAAGAACTACAAAAGAAAGAAAAATAACCTACTGGATCTGATGTATTCAACAGGAGAATTCTATAACACTTTTGAAGTAATAATTATAATGGAATATTGCTGTGTTTTAAGAAATAGTGTTTGTGATGAATACAGAGAAGTGTGGAAAGAACTGTGCGATCTCATGAAAAATGAAGAAAGCAAAGCAAAGAAAACAATGTACACAGTAACTACAATTTAATTTAACATTTCTGAGAAATTTAGAAGAAAGTAACCTAGCAGATGGTTTTATGGGGAAAATATAGTCCTAATACATAAACCAGGAAGGGAAACCCTGGGCCTGTAATATCATTAATGAATATTGACTCAAGTGAAAAAAATAATCTTATCAATTACACTACAATAATTTATCCAAGAAACAATTCATTATAATTAAGTGAAATTTATGCCAGAAATATAAACATGGTTCAATATTAGAAAATAGTATGCATAATTAATTATATTAAAATCCAAAATATCACAAACAATATGATCATCTAAATAGATGCAGAAAAAGACTTTGACATAGTATAGCACAATTTTATGCTAAAAATAATACAAAATGTGGGCATAGAGGGAAATTTTATCTAAAACCAAAAGCAAGCATCATACACAATAGAGATACTCTAGACCAGTGATGGGCTCCAGGATGGCGGCAGCTAGACCAAGCTGTGATTCCCCTCCCCCTCATCTCTCAGGCACTCTGGAAAGCTATCTGACTAATGAATGGCTTTTATTAATCACAATTCAGGGATTTGGGAAAGGGGTGAAGGGCAGAGGGATTTGGGATGCCCTCTAATCTATTTCTTCAGGGTCCATCACTCAGGTGGGAACCCAAGGGTTCCTAAACATCTCCCTCCTTGTCCCTTCTCCTTCTGTTTCTATTTCTATCCTTTTCTATAATTGCAAGTCAAACTGGAAAGGGTCTCTCAGAAAGGTTGGGTAATGGGAGAAGGAGCCCAAGAGATTGCTCCCAAAATGGAGTTCCAAACTTATCTTACTTGATGATTGAAGTCTTGTTGGGTGAGATGCAATGGGATGCCCTTGACCAGGGAATCGGGGTTTCAAAGTCCAAAGAAAGATCCTCAGGAAGCCCTCAAGACTGGATTAGAGCTGAGATGTTCTCCTCCTCCCTCTCTCAGTCCTCTGCCTGAAGTCCTCCTTCTCCTTCTTCCTCTGGAGAATTACCCAAAATTCATTTGTAGAAACAAAATATCTAGAATATCATGGTAAATAATGAAAATAAAAGAAGTAGGGACAAAGGCAAGTAACTAGATCTTAAGTTCTATTATGAAGTGGTATCAACCAACTCTTCAAATTTGGTTTAAGAAGATGAGAGAGAGAGAGAGAAAAAGAGAGAGAGAGAGACAGAGAGAGAGAGAGAGAGAGAGAGAGAGAGAGAGAGAGAATAGAAAAAGAAAGAATAGAATTTAATAAATTGTTTTTTGATAAAGTGAACATATAAATTACCTAGGAAAAACTCCTTATTTGACAAAAACTGCAGGGAAAACCGGAATGGCATTTGGCAGAAATTGGGCTTAGACACTTTACACTATATTCCACAGTACATTCTAAATGTATACAGGACCTTAATATTAAAGAGCATGCTCTAAAAACAGAATAGCAATAGATTGTATATATCTCTCAGTTATGGGTAGGAGATGAAACCAAACAAGAGTTACAGACAACTACAAAAGATAAAAAACAGATAACCTTAATTCAACTCAACTCAAAAGCTTCTGTCCAAACAAAATTAATGCAGCTAACATAGGAAGGAATGTGGGCAAATTTAAAAAGTATATATTAAATTCATCTTATAAGATTTTTGTTTCCTTTATATGTAAACTATTCACACATATGTGATACACACATATAAACTAATAACCACTTACTAAAAGATAAACAAGAGTCAGAGGATATGAACAAACAATTCTGAAAAGCATTCTAATGTATTTACAAACACTTGAAAAAATATTGCAATTACTTAAAATAAATGCAGACTAATTTAACACTGAAAATTCACTAGAATGATAGACAAATGAATATATTGTTGGTGAAGTCGTGAAATGGCATAACAATTTGAAAAGTACTCTGGAATTATGCAAATAAAATATCCATACCCTTTGAATCAGAGATTCTTATTACTAGGCTTTCCCAAGGAAGCAATTGATAAGAAATTCTTCATATCCTACCAAATTAATTTCATTACTTTTTGGTATAATTAAGAATAGGAAATAATAGATGTTCACTAATTAGAGAATACATAAAACTATTATAGTATGTAAATATAATGGAATGTTATTTTGTTTTAAGAAATAATGTTGTGAAAGTATGGGCATTCAACAAAATTGAAGATTTCCAAGTTTTTGCACAAAAGAGACCAGGACTAAATGGAAAGTTTGATACCCAACCACAAAAACCAAGAGAAACATGAAAAGGTAAATAAGAAACAGAGGGAAAAGAAAGAAAGCTCATAATTTTTTTTAAATTGACTCTTTAAGGGCTTAAAAAAGATCTAATTATCTGTATTACTAGGTGGAGAAATGCTATGTATAATTCTCTGTAGTGAACTCTATTCACTATTATAATATTCACTATTATAGCAACCAGAAGAATAATTCATAGGGAGAGGACAGGATACTGAATGGTCTAAGATGACATGGGGGGGGTGGGAAAGAGGGGGGAACAGTAGGGGACACCAAGAAAAATATGAGTAAATAAGAAAAATAGGATATTCTATTACACACAAAGAGGGCATGGGAAGGGGAGGGGATAAATACTATCACAAGAAGGAGAGGAAGAGAGCATTATAGAGGTAATAATCAAACCTTACTCTCAGTGTAATCAACCTGGAGAGGGAAGAGTGACTTTATTATCCATTCAGAGAAAAAACTTTATCTAACCCTACTGAGAAAGTTAGAAGGGATAAACCAAAGGGAGCAGGGGAGTGGGGAGGTCAAAAAAGGAGGGGAGAAGAAGGGGGAGGGAATTCATTAGGCCTTTAAAAAACAAAAATAGGGGAATAACAAGGGAGGGGGAAGAAAGGGAAGTCAATCAAGGGAGGGGATAAGGGATACTGGCTCAAAATAAACCACTTGTTTAAAAAAAAGAAAATAGTGTAAGAAGAAGGGGTGGGTCTAAGGGAGGATACAAAAATGTCAGTGAATGCACAACTGACAATTTTAACTCTGAATGTGAATGGGATGAACTCACTCATAAAACAGAAGCAAATAGCAGAGTGGATTAGAAACCAAAATCCCACCATATGTTGTCTACAAGAAACACATATGAGGCGGGTAGACACACACAAGTTTAAGGTTAAGGGCTTAAGTAAAATCTTTTGGGCGTCAAATGAGAAAAAGAAGGCAGGAGTGGCTATTATTATCTCTGACAAAGCCAAAGTAAAAATAGATATGATTAAAAAAGACAGGGAAGGTCATTACATCCTGATTAAAAGCAGTATAAACAATGAGGTAATAACACTGCTCAATATATATGCACCAAGTGGTATAGCATCCAAATTCACAAAGGAGAAACTGGCAGAGCTCAAGAAGGAAATAGATAGTAAAATCATAATAGTGGGAGATCTAAATATTCCTCTTTCAAATCTAGATAAATCAAACCAAAAAATAAATAAGAAAGAGGTAAGAGAGGTGAATGAAGTCCTAGAAAAATTAGATCTAATTGATATGTGGAGAAAAATAAATAGGGACAAAAAGGAATACACCTTCTTTTCAGCTGCACATGGTACACTTACAAAGACTGACCATGTAATAGGGCATAGAATCATTGCAAACAAATGCAAAAGAGCAGATATAATAAATGTAACCTTCTCAGATCATAATGCAATAAAAATAATAATTAGTAAGGGCACCTGGACAGGCAAATAAAAAACCAATTGGAAATTAAACAATATGATTCTCGAAAACCAATTTGTCAAAGAAGAAATCATACTAAACATCAACAATTTCATTGAAGAGAATGACAATGATGACACATCTACCAAACTCTGTGCGATGAAGCCAAGGCAGTACTCAGGGGGAAATTTATATCCTTGAGTGCATATATTAACAAATTAAGGAGGGCAGAGATTAATGAATTGGGTATGCAACTCAAAAAATTAGAAAGCGAGCAAATTAAAAACCCCCAGATGAAAACTAAATTAGAAATACTAAAAATTAAAGGAGAAATTAATAAAATTGAAAGTAAAAGAACTATTGAATTAATAAATAAGACTAGAAGTTGGTATTTTGAAAAAACAGATAAAATAGACAAAGAACTGGTCAATCTAATAAGAAAAAGGAAAGAAGAAAACCAAATTGACAGTATTAAAAATGAAAAGGGAGACCTCACATCTAATGAAGGGGAAATTAAGGCAATCATTAAGAACTATTTTGCCCAATTATATGGCTACAAATATAACAATTTAGGAGATGTGGATGAATATTTACAAAAATATAAATTGCCTAGATTAACAGCAGAAGAAATAGAATACTAAATAATCCTATATCAGAAATAGAAATTGAACAAGCCATCAAAGAACTCCCTAAGAAAAAATCGCCAGGGCCTGATGGATTCACAAGTGAATTCTATCAGACATTCAAAGAGCAACTAATCCCAATATTATACAAGTTATTTGATATGATAAGCAAAGAAGGAGTCCTACCAAATTCCTTTTATGACACAAATATGGTACTGATCCCAAAGCCAGGTAGACCAAAAACAGAGAAAGAAAACTATAGACCAATCTCCCTAATGAGCATAGATGCAAAAATCTTACATAGAATATTAGCAAAGAGACTCCAGCAAGTAATTAAGAAGATCATCCACCATGATCAGGTGGGATTTATACCAGGAATGCAAGGATGGTTCAACATTAGGAAAACCATCCACATAATTGACCATATCAACAGTCTAACAAACAAAAATCACATGATAATCTCAATAGATGCTGAAAAAGCCTTTGACAAAATACAGCACCCATTCCTATTGAAAACATTGCAAAGTATAGGAATAGAAGGACCCTTCCTAAAAATAATAAACAGTATATACCTAAAACCATCAACAAGCATTATATGCAATGGGGATAGATTAGAAGCCTTCCCAATAAGATCAGCAGTGAAACAGGGATGCCCATTATCACCTCTATTATTCGACATAGTACTAGAAACACTAGCAATAGCAATTAGAGAAGAAAAAGAAATTGAAGGTATCAAAATAGGCAATGAGGAGACGAAGCTATCACTCTTTGCAGATGATATGATGGTATACTTAAAAAAATCCTAGAGAATCAACTAAGAAGCTAGTGGAAATGATCAACAACTTTAGCAAAGTGGCAGGTTACACAATAAATGCACATAAATCATCAGCATTTCTACATATTTCCAACACATTAGAGCAGCAAGAGGTAGAAAGAGAAACACCATTTAAAATCACCCTAGACAATATAAAATACTTGGGAATCTATCTACCAAAACAAACACAGCTACTATATGAAAACAACTACAAAACACTTTCCAAACAAATAAAACTGGATCTCAACAATTGGAAAACTATTAATTGTTCATGGGTAGGATGAGCTAACATAATAAAAATGAACATTCTACCAAAATTAATTTACCTATTTAGCACCATACCTATCAAATTACCAAAAAACTTCTTTATTGAATTAGGGAAAACTATAACAAATTTCATTTGGAATAACAAAAGATCAAGAATATCAAGGGAAATAATGAAAAAAAAATGTGAAGTAAGGGGGCCTAGCAGTACCAGATATTAAACTATACTATAAAGCAGCAGTCACCAAAACAATATGGTACTGGCTAAGTGATAGAAGGGAGGATCAGTGGAAAAGACTTGGGGTTAATGATGTCATTAAGACAGTGTATGATAAACCCGAAGAGCCCAACTTTTGGGACATGAATCAACTATTTGACAAAAACTGCTGGGAAACTTGGAAAACAATATGGGAGAGATTAGGTTTAGATGAACATCTCACACCCTACACCAAGATAAATTCAGAGTGGATGAATGATCTGAATATAAAGAGGGAAACTATAAATAATTAAGTGAAGACAGAATAGTATACTTGTTAGATCTCTGGGAAAGGAAAGATTTTAAAATCAAGCAAGAGTTAGAAAAAATTACAAAATGTAAATTAAATGGTTTTGATTATATCAAGCTAAAAAGCTTTTGTACAAACAAAAACAATGTAGTCAAAATCAGAAGGGAAACAACAAATTGGGAAAAAATCTTTATAACAAAAAACTCTGACAGGGGTCTAATTACTCAAATATACAAAGAGTTAAATCAATTGTATAAAAAATCAAGCCATTTCCCAATTGAAAAATGGGCAAGAGACATGAATAGGAAATTCTCAGGTAAAGAAATCAAAAGTATCAATAAGCACATGAGAAAGTGTTCTAAATCTCTAATAATTAGAGAAATGCAAATCAAAACAACTCTGAGGTACCACCTCACACCTAGCAGATTGGCTAAAATGAAAGAAGGGGAGAGTAATGAATGCTGGAGGGGATGTGGCAAAACTGGGACATTAATGCATTGCTGGTGGAGTTGTGAACTGATCCAACCATTCTGGCTGGCAATTTGGAACTATGCTCAAAGGGCTATAAAAGAATGCCTGCCCTTTGATCCAGCCATAGCATTGTTGGATTTGTACCCCAAAGAGATCATAGATAAACAGACTTGTACGAAAATATTTATAGCTGCACTTTTTGTAGTGGCAAAAAACTGGAAAATGAGGGGATGCCCTTCAATTGGGGAATGGCTGAACAAATTGTGGTATATGCTGGTGATGGAATATTATTGTGCTAAAAGGAATAATAAACTGGAGGAGTTCCAGGTGAACTGGAAAGACCTCCAGGAACTGATGCAGAGTGAAAAGAGCAGAGCCAGAAGAACACTGTACACAGAGACTGACATACTGTGGTAAAACTGAATGCAATGGACTTCTGTACCAGCAGCAATGCAATTACACAAGACAGCTCTGAGGGATTTATGGTAAAGAATGCTACCCACATTCAGAGGAAGGACTGCAGAAGAGGAAACATATAAGAAAAACAACTGCTTGAACGCATGGGTTGGGGTGGACATGATTGGGGATGTGGACTAGAAACAACCACACCAATGCAACTAACAACAATATGGAAATGGGCCCTGAACAAGGACACATGTTACAACCAGTGAAAATGTACGTCAGCCATGGGTGAGGGGAGAGCGGGGCGTGAAGAGGAAAGTAGGGGTATGAAGCATGTAATCAGGTTAAAAATGAATATTAACAAATGTATAAAAATAAAAAAATTAAAAAAAAAGAAATAATGTTGTGACGAAAACAGAGAAGCATAGAAAGATATCTGTGAACTAATGAAAAGTGAAGAAGCCAGAGCCAAGATAATATATATAGTAACTACAACAATGTAAAAGGAAAGAACAACTACATACCAAAAATAAAAAATAAACATAAATTTATAAAGATAAAGTGGTAATTGAATGAATAGACTTGGGAAGATGCCGTCAGTCTATCCTTTTATGGAGGTTGTTGTTATAAAGAAAATAGATATGTTTTGGGAAGGAAGCGGTTAGGATGAGGAATATAAGGTAAGGTAAGGGATGATTGGGGAGTATAGAAAGAGATGCTCAAATAGCTAATCACTGAGGCTAGAGACAGAGGATACATACTGGGAGGAAATAGGCTGGGTCCTTCAGGCAGGGGTTATCTCTGTAATACAAGAAGAATTGAGTCAGCCAGAAATAGTATTGGTTTGGCGGAAAGGTTTCTGTCAATTTCTAAGATCCCTTGAGGGAGGAGACAAGAGGCTCCTCCTGAAATCTACAGGACGTCTCTGCTGTCTACTTCCTGCCCAATGAATGCCCAGGTTTGCCCTCAAGATATAAAAGTAAAGTTATTCTTTCCTCTTCAGCCTTTGCCTTAATATCAAGTATAATGATTCACCAGGGGCTTTTGTGTAGATAGCAAAGGGGATTTATTGATGTCAGGGACAGGCAGAGGGAAAAAGGGTTTTAGGGTTTTGTAGCTGCTGCGAGGGAGAAAGCTGGTGCTGGGGGAAGGAACTCAGGAGAGGGTCAGACTTATAGAGGCCAGCTCTCTCAGTAAGGGAAGGTTTCACTGCCCTGAGGTAAAGGTATTTTATCAGATCACTAGATAAAGGGATGTCTTGATTTAGTTTGTCCTTTCTACCTATAGAAGCTAAACCCACGATGTCTATCCACCAAACCACCCTTCCTCCCAGGGCCCAATGTAGAAATCCAGGGAAAATAGCAGAATGTAATGGAGAAGTCAGGGAGAGGTTTAGAAAGAACAGACCAGGTCCAAGATGCCCCAAAGGCAAAAGGCCCCTTCAGTTGGAACTTCAGGGCTATTTATAGCCTAGCTCTTACAGTTTTTCCAGTGAGCCCATCCCCCAAGCTGGTTGAACATTCTAAACCCTTTCTAACTGACAAGCTGTTACAGTTGGTTTGTAAAAGCAAGAGCTTTTGCTGGAACCCTGCATTACATTGTTTATCCAAAGTTGCTACAGCAGTAGCTGGGTAGCTCAGTGGATTGAGAGCCAGGTCCATTGATGGGCGGTCCTAGGTTCAAATCTGGCCTCCCTGGGCAAGTCACTTAACCCCCATTGCCTAGCCCTTACAGCTCTTCTGCCTTGGAGCCAATGGTTCCAAGTCAGAAGGTAAGGGTTTTTTAAAAAAAGTTTTTAAAGTGCTACAATTTCACAAGTTTTCAGACTTTTTCAATATATTGATTAGTTGTGCTGATTTTTTTAGCTTTTCTTAAAACTACTATTTGTCATATGAGATAGCTTTTTGGAAAGAGAAAGACATGGGATATTTGGGATAACTATGGTGAGGTAAGAAACAGAAAATATCCATAAAACCTTAATAACAACATGATATTTGTGGTAAAGAAGAATATTTAACAAAATGAGATTTATATCTGTAACACGGAGATAAGTCATTTATTTATAGATAATTTTGAGAAAAACTACTAATAACCAACATCAGAAAAGGCTTCATGTAGAAAGTGATGCCTGAACTAGCTGCTTTATAAAGGAAGAATAAGATCCTAAGGTGAGGTGGGTAAGTATTCCAGGCACAGAATATGGCCAATTTATAAAAGCAAGAAAAAGAGAAGGTTTGTTTGGCTAAAACATGAAATTCATGAAGGAGGTTAATACCTATTGTGCCTGGAAAGATAAGTTAGAGTCAGACTGTGAAGGGCTTTAAAAGCTAAACAGGAAAGCATATATTTGTTTCCAAAGGCAATGAAAATACAGTGCAGTTGGATGAGTAGAGAAGTGAAATGATCACTTAAGTGAGATCAGTTGGAAGCAGTGTTGAGAATGAACTGAAATTTAGGGGTAGGTTAAACTTCATTGAGCTTGAACTCTACAAAGGCCTTCTGCTCCTTTGATTCTACTAGTCCAGTGATGGTGTGAACCTTTTAGAAGTGGAGCACCAGGCTCCACCTGCACCCCACCCCGACCAAGTGCCATGCCTCTCCCCCAACCCCCTTTGCTGGGTTTGTGCTGACTACACACACACACACACACACACACACACACACACACACACATATACACACACACAGGAGAGGGAAAAAGTGCATCCATTGAACTACTAGATAGAGGGGTGGGTGAAGTAAGGAATTTCCTTAGGGTGTATAGAGAGGGTGAGAGGAGTGACCCAAGCACTCTGCTCCCCTCCAGCTCTGCTGCCTGTGAACCACCCACTTTATCTCCTGTGTGCTATCATGCAGCTGCTGGGCAGAGGGGCAAGTGATGTGAAAAAATGTTATCAGGCACAGTGGAGAGGGAATGGAGCAGCTCTTTCTATGTCCTTCTGCCTTTCTAGTAACAAACTCGGGGTTGGAGGGGTGGCTGAATGCCCACAGAGAGCACTCTGTGTGCCATCTTTGGCACCCTTCCATAGGTTCACCATCACTGCACTAGTCTGTTAGGTGAGTGCTTTCAGGGAATCACTATATAAGACTAGGTCCAAACTTCATTTTAGTCCTGAGCCATTCAATGTATCTTCCATTGACCTTTGAATTTATTCTCTTTTATTATTATGGAGCCACAATCAAATTAATGCTTCCATTGCTACTAGAAAGGTTTGTCAATATATCCTATCCCATGAAAACCATCTTTTCTTTAACTTTCCATGCCAAAATAATCTTTCCTGGCCTTCACTCCCCTATTTGTGTTGCCCTTCCATTATGAAGTAAATTACTTGACATTAAGTATTGCTTTTGGTATTTGTAGCTCTAGACTTTAAGCACAGTGCTTGTCTCATAGCAGGCACTTAAAATGCTTTTTTTTTTTCATTGAAGTACATTGTATCCTTGAAAAATGCCATGTTTTATATAAATTGTTAACATTATGAGGGCAGAATAATTAAAACATGTATTAATATTAATATGTAATATATTTTTAAATGATCAATGTTGGCATAAAATGTTCTAGAGTACTCATTCTACTTGGGTCTGTTTTATATATTTGTAGTAAGTCAATTAAGTTATGGCTATAGAACTGGTTATTATCTTCATTTTGCAGATGAAGCAGTATTCTCAAAGGTAGGTCAAAATTGTGAATTGCTCCCCACCCTTTTCATCTTTATCTTGTGCTTTTCAGTAGCATCCTGATTAGTTAGAAATCATTTCCCTTATTGTGAAAGAAAAAATCAACACAAACCAAACCACCTAGACCCAGAGAGAGGTACTGTTAACTATTAGAGTTAGAGGGCCTTGGTTCAACCTCCACTACTGTTACCTGTGTGATTTTGGGCAAGTAACTCTACCTCTCTAGTACTTTCTTTCCTCATTTGTGAAATGGAAGGATAGGATTGGATACCCTCAAAGGTTTTTTGTAACTCTAAATCCACAATCAGATGATGTTATCACTCTATCATCAGCTGATCAGCAGAAGAGAATTTTTTATCATAATAACTCACAGATATGTCTAAGTCATCACAGTGTAGTAGTAGTAGATCAGAGACCCAGCAATTCCAATGAGTTACTCTGATCTGTTATTTTTACATCTCATAAGCCCTCATCCATAAAGATTCTGATCGTATTCTTTGTAGTGCCAAAGTCATGTCACTGTCATGAAAAAAAAAAAACAATCAGGAAACACTGCATACCACATATGCTCTTGACTTTTAATATCCATGAAAAAGAACCAGTGACCATTATTCATAGAAACTGCACCACATGAATAGATTTCTTTTTATACATTCTGTTGGTTGCTCCTTTCACAAATGGCATATATTTGAAATGTCCTTTATTGACCAGGCAACATTGTATAGTGGAGAGAATGATGGATTTGGAATCAGAGGTGATTCTGATCTGATGTGACCTTGGGAAAATCATTTATCTCCATTGGACTCAGTTTTCTCAGTTGTAAAATAATGAAGCTAAACTAATATTAGAAAAGACATAATTTAAGAATACTTTGAAGGACCAAGCTGGTTCAATTGACTCAGAGTGTTTGTACATATTAGGGATAATAGGATAAAATTTTTTACTTCAAAGTAAAAGTATAATATCTGCTTATGATTATTTGTATTAAAACTTCTTTTGCACATACAAGATAAATTAGAGTGAAAAACACTAAGCTAATTCTAAAATTATAAAAAAATTTTCATTGTATCATTTGACACATCTATTTTTCTGGCACTCAATGATTTGAATGCCCTTTTAAGTTGCAATTTATCATTCCTTGAAGTTGAAAACAAAGCAATTCTGATTGCCTCATGTTCAATTGAACCAGTGGTCTTGACCCCATCAAGGTAATGTGCTAACTTTCTGATTTAACAAGCCAGGTATTAATTAGCACCCTATGCAAAGAATGTCATACAAGAATAATGGCATTCATATCCTGAGAGCTATCTAGAATTGTTACAGACATTGATTTCTGAAATTAGACTTTGTGAAGAACACTTGAGATATAGTAAGAGGACAGAAAGGTTCTGTTTCCCCACCTCATCTCCCCAGGCTAAAAACAAAACATTTGTTATAAAAATTATGTATATAGAGTCTTTTTCTGTTCCCTCTGATTTGTTTAGTACTATTTGCTCATGTCTCCCAGGTTATCCATTAGTTCTTAGGAAATGCTAGATTTTTCAGAGGTAACTACCAAAGATTTTTCAATGGAACCAAAGAAGAAGCGAAATCCCAATATGACCCAGAGAACTTTAATCCTGAGGTATAAAACACAGAATTAGAAGGTTCTACACTGTTAATAAGTCTGATAGCCTTTGCTCTAAAACAATATAAATAATGTGCTAATGCTACCTTATGTAGTATGCTAATGATACTATACATTAGCATTGTGCTTTAAAATTTTTCCAAAACCACTTATACATATATTACTACAGAAAATCTGATTAGAAAATTCCTTATTTATATGCTTATAGGAGAGGGAGTAAAAGAGGGCACCACAGGGGTAAAAGAATCCATAATTGGTTGTCCATTCATCTGGAAACAAGAGAGCAACATTCTAGTTCATGTGACTATTGGACAGGAGAGAAATGCAAGGCAGAGCAACTGCCCTCTGGGAACAGGGCCAGGAAGAGAGAGATCTAGGAAATGCCAGCTCTTTAAAGAAATCACTTTGTGAAGGATGGGAGATTCTTTACTACCCTATTCTCCGTAACTCCAAAGAGAATCTATGGTTGACCCTATGATCAGCTGATATCATAGCAATTCATTAGAAAAGGTAAGCTCAGGGAAAAACCAATTGATTTCTGATTTTTTTCCATGCTTAAGCTACTTAATTGTCCCAGGAGTCATATTCAAACACAACATTTTTGATGAGCAATTAAATCACTTGATCTTTAGATCATCCCCTCTGAGATAAGCAGAATAGGGATTCTTATTCCCGTTTCTTACTTGAGCAGGTAAGACAATGAAAGTTAATGGTTTATCTCAGGTCAAAGTCAAGAACAATTAGTTCATTCTAGATAAAATATATGCTGTTTACAATATAGACTGTATTTAGGTCAGTTTTACTGAAATTATAACAAGAACAAGGATGTGGCTTCCTTTGAAATGGACACATTGTAGGAAGAGGATCATTTCATAATAGGTACCAATGTGTATAGGCTATGTAGAAAGATGAAAAAAAAAACATTACTAAGAGTCATTCAAAATCCAATTAGCATTTATTAAGTGCCAGGTACTATTCCAATAGATATATGAGAAAAAGTAAAATATAGTTTCTGCTCTCAAGGAGTTTGGGCAAATGGGGGAGATACATGTGAAAAACTACATACACACAACATATGGACAGGATACATTGAGGATAGTCTTAAAGGGGAGGTGCTAAAATTAAAGGATAGAGAAAAGCTTTTTTGCAAAAGGTGGAATCTTAGGTGAATCTTGAAGGAAGCCAAGATATGTAGGTGGAAGAAATAAGAATTAGGAGATTTGATTTCTATCCCTCGATTTTTCATTTGCTGTGTTATCCTCAGCATGTCACTTGATCATTAGAGCTTCGTGATAACAATTGCAAAATGGGAGCGTTGGATTCTATGACCAGTCCCATTTCTTCTTGCTCTATGGTTCAGTAGCTTTTTACTTCTTGACGTCTTTTGTTGTTGTTTAAGTGCTATTGTCAAACTCTACAGTGTCAGGCCGATCAATAAAGCATGTGGAAGTCAGCTTTGTACTATGGTGAATTCAAATTAAATGCTCAGAGGATATTAAAGTAGTCATTTCTTTTCAGTTTGATTTAGGACATGGCAACTGTCATTTAAGGCTCTACTCTGTATCCAAGATGGATAAAAGACATTTTTAAAAGCAGTGGCTTCTTCTACTGAAGGCTCTACTTTATCAAAATTCTGCAAAGCTATGATATTGCACTGCTGGGAACAGAGCTTACACCTCTGTGACAGTAGTCTAAGGGGAGCAAGTAAAGCTCCAAGGCTGTCTCTAGTTCCCAACCTCTCTGAAATGAAAAGTGAAAGCTTTATCTTTACAATATGACTAAAAAGAGTATTTGCTTATGAATCAAAAGACTGTAGGCTCTTTCCCTGTCTTTGCCATAGACAATTAGAATTAACTTAGACAGTTCACTTAGCCTTTTGGTGCCTCAATTCCCTCATCTATTAAAAATTGGGATTGCAATGGATGATCTCTAAGGTTCTTACAGGTCTAATATTCTCTGCTCCATTTAACAAAAAATGTGTAACTGAGCAAGAGGCTGAGCGTTTTAGAGAGGAGAACATGTGTCGTTAAAAACCAAATCATAAGATCATCAGCTAGAAGATACCTTATAAGTCATCGTGTCCAGCCTCTTTGTCTTATAGATAAAGAAACTGAGACCCTTAGAGAAGTGACTCATCAAGGATCATACAGTTTGTGAGTAACTAGAGTGGGATTCAAAAGCAAATGTTTCTGCCTCAGAGTCCAATACAGTAACCATTATATAAAACTACCTTTATTAATAAAAACCTTAGAAAAATCAGGGAATAAAATATTACTATTTATCTCTGACCAACTTTAAGTATGCACGAAAATATCTGGTTTCACCCAGCATGTTTGCTTTCTTTATATTTATTAGTCCAGTTCAAATTCTACCTTACCCAGGAATCCTTTGTAATCTTCATTGATTTTGGTTTCCTCTCAGGTCCAATTCAAAACATTTTTGTTTTGTTTTTGGTGATAGTGAGGAGTTATTGTTTTGTTTTCTTTTTTCTCTAGTATTTTGGAGAATAATGTATCAACTACTCTACCTGGCTTCAACTGCACATAATAAGATCCCCCTCCCAGAATAAGCTTATCATTTCTAAACTTATCACCATGCTACTTGTTTAGGCCTAAACACCACCTTCCTCAGCTTCCTCTCCTTCTGATTGGTAGGTTGGAAGGAGAAGACCAAAATCTCCACCAAAGCCTTCAATTACAGAAGGCAGAAACATGACTTGCAGCTCTCTCCACTTTACAGTTCCTGCTTTGCCTTGTTTCAGCTCTTTTGGTATATCTCTGGCACTGGTTATCCCATTGTGTCCCTCCCCTTCCTGCTTTTTGCCTTCTTTTTTGTTCCATCTTCCCCTGTTAGATTGTAAGCTCCTTGATGTCAGTGTTTATCTTTCATTTTTGTATTTATATCCCTAGTCCTTAGCAAAATATTAATTTAATAATTAACATTTAACAAATGTTCATTTAATCAAATATGTTTTTTTGTTAGGGGAAACACAAGAATGAGTAAAATGCTATGCTGCCTTCATGGAGCTTACAATTTAGTGGTGGATTTTGATGAATACACAAATAACTACATGAATGGATTTTAATTTGTAGAAAAGTACAAATGTATTTCTAATGGCATTGTGAGAAATTTGGAACTAGATGATTTTTGAGTCAAGAGATCATAGAGATGGCTTTTGAGCTATCTTGAAAGATGAAAAATCTTGGCATGCATCATAAACCATCTAGATCTCAGCTCCCACTTAGAAATGTGAGGATTATACTTGACAATTCCTAACATTCTATTAATTTATTATTTTAATAGGAGACAGAACTTGGGTGGTGCTAGGGTTGAATGCCTACCAGGTATAGGGAATGCTATGAATTAACTCAAGTGAAATTGTTATGTCTATAAAGGATTCAGGTACTGAAAACATATATTCCTGCATCAGGGGGAAAGCCTGAAAAGGAAAATGGATATGGAAATAATTTATTTAGAAATGATAATTAAAGCCAGGCTAGTAGATGAGCTGACCAAGGAAGAAAGTATAGAGAAAGCATACCAAGGAGCCAGGAACAGAATTTTGGTGAATACTTTTCTTTTGAGCCCAGCAGAAGAGTCAATAAATGAAATAGTGAACATTGGATATAAGAGGGGTCCTCTTATATCCTGTACCTCATTAATGTAAGGGAGCCCATTCTTCTTGAAGGAATGATTCAGTGAACATTATGAACTATTTTTGAACAAGCTCAAAATATTTCTATTGAATTAATCAAATGCTTTTTATCAGGTGGGAAGAGTCTTTATTAATGATGTCACCCAGAAAGTTTGTTTATTTTGGCTGGGAAGTAAGCTATACCCTTTGAATTTTGTATAAAACAGGCTAGTTATAAAGATTTCAGCCAGTTGAGAGAAAGGTGTAAGGAACTTAAGCCCTGAGCTAGAAGACAGTTCAAGGGCAGCAGGTGAAAGGAGAAAGGAAAAAATTGGGTTGAGATATGTCTACAAAGGGAAATATCAATGTAGACCTACCATTTTGATACCATTAGATGACCCATTAGGTATCTAGCAGCAAAAATCTAGGGCTGAAGCTACCAATGGCAGCTACCTTCTTTAGGACTGAGAGAAGTTCCAAGGAAAAAGTCTACTCTTTCCTTAACTTTCCTTCCTGGTGCCATTCTGTTTATAGGCACTGTAACATACCCTGCTTAAATCTATACCAATAATCTGATATTTTCCTCTACTACAAAAAAGGTCACAAATTGACTGGAGATAACTTTAAATTTAAATTAAGGCAGAGAGCCAAAGATCCACCTAAATGTTAAGGATTTTCTTAAACTAGGAACTCTGAGTGATCGTGATTATGCTCATAAATTTTCCTTTCATATACATAATATTGACATTCTTAGATTATCACAGGAAGGAAACCTTTGGGTCTGAAGCACCATTATACTGCCTTAAAACAATTACTGTCCTACTGTCTTAAAAGAAACTAATTACTGTATGAGGGTGTGGCCAATTTATATTTCTAGAGACAAAGTGGGGTTGTGAAAAAGAGACAAAAGGTTGGTAAAAATTATTGCTTGTCACCTGCAACCTCCAGGGTAACTGGTATTAAATAGATGTGTCAGAAAATAACAAAGAATATGTTATGACAGAAACCAAAGGACCAGATGTAGTTAATGAGGTCAAATGTTATAGAGATTTTGAGGAGGATATTGACTGAAAAATGACAAGTCATTTTGCCACTTGATCAGAGACTATTTTGTATAGTTATCTTTCTTTTTGTGTGCACATGTTTAATCTCCTCAGTGACTTTATAAAGTCCTTTAGAGTAGAAAGCTTGTTTTTTTGTTTTATATTCTCTGTAATATCTAAGAATATGTGAGGTATACAATTAATCAGATTTGATGCCTACTTCTGAGCACATTCTCCTAAGCACATTGGATAGATATGCAGGGCATATACTCATTCCAATTCCTTTTTCTGATATATTGTATTCCAACACAAACAGAACAGTAGACCATATGAAAAAGACTATTGCAACACAGACATGTTATTTGAGTTCATGATGGTCTCTTCCAGAGAGTGAATAGTTATTGTTGTTGTTATTTAGTCACTTTAGTTGTTAATGTTGTTCAAATATGTTTTGACTCTTAGTGAGCCCATTTGGTTTTTTTTGTTTTTTGTTTTTTGTTTTAGCAAAGAAACTATAGTGGCTTACCATTTCTTTATCCAGATCATTTTGCAGAAGAGGAAATTAAGGTAAACAGGATTAAATGCCTTGCTCAGGGTCACACAGTGTGTAAGTATTTGAAGCCGTATTTGAACTCAAGAAGGTAAATATCTTCCTGACTGCAGGCCCAGCATTCTATTTACTGCATCACTTAGCTGCTCCAACAACAGCAACAATGGTGTTCTCCAGAGTGACATCAGTTAAGTCTACACAAAACAAACATAGAAACCAATAAGAATGAGTCAGAGCCAAGTTTGTGCAAGTTTTCTAGGGCCTTACCGTCCCTCTCATATATCGCAGTATAGTCCTCACAAAATAGTAACTAACTTCTACGTTGAAAATGAGGTACCACAGTGTAGGACAGAGCTTTCATTTGGGATTTAGAAGATGTGTCATTCAGACTACAATTTTGACATTGGTACCTCTGTAACCTTATAAAAGTTTAGACCTCAGTTTCATTACTTATAAAATGAAGGAACAGTTAGATGGCCTAGAAGAACCCTCCAAGTTCTATAAAACCCAACTAATCCTATAAAACGTACAAGGAAATCCAAAAGTAATCTGTTCTGTTGAGCTCATTAAAAAAAATTCAATACCGACCTAGAGAAACAGTTCTTATGTTAAATACTGGAAATATATATATAAAAAAACAACTATGTAGTCTTTTTACGCACCAAGACCAGTATCAGGTTTCTGTGGATCTATTAACTAACCAGATATAGTCTCTGCAAGAGTTTAAAGTGTAGTTAATGAGCTGACTTTTACCCTAGGAAGAATTTTGGAGTCAAGTCCTTCCTCTCATTTATTTTGGTTATATAAATTTGGGTAAATAACTATCTCTTTGTATTTTTAGATAGTGGTGTCAAACTCACATAGAAATGGGCCTACTAAGTCATATATAAGGATCCTTGAAGCTGCATATTCATTTAGAAAATACACATTAACATTATCTAGGTTCTATTATGTTTTTATCTGATTCAGACCTCTATTTTAGATAACTTTCTGAGTTTGAGAGAAGGTGCCTACTTGCTGTGGTAGAGTGATTTTCAATGGTCAAGACCTCTCTACATCAATGAAGCATAGAATCAGTCCCCATACCATACATAGCTTTTTAATTGTCATATATATTATCTGCATAAGATGGAGGGATATATATATATTTTTAAGATATCTACAAGGATACATGTTTGTATGCTTGTTTGAGGCAGGATTTATTTTGTTTCAATATCCCAAGTATCTAGAATAATATGTTGATTCAAAAAAATTGGTTGATTGATACAGGAATATAATATGTACTTTAAAGTACTTCATAAATGCAAGTTTTATTATAAGATATGTCCCAGACACAAAGGGAAAAGGAATAATATCCTGATGAAGGGTATTAAAGTCTAGCCAGCAGAAGAAAAATATAGTACTATATTTGATACAGCAAGAAGTCACATGCAAAAGCATGTTGGTTGTCCTTTGTACTCAAAAAGGACCAAAAGGACATTACTCAGTGAAGTCTTTTGACTTGCACATAAAATCAGAGTTAAGGGATGCAAAGTTGCACAAAGTTGTCAGACTCACTTTTTCTTCCAGTCACAGAAGTCCAGTGGCAAGACAAAAGTCAAGATGACTAGATATCTCAGGATAAAATGGATGACTTTGGCTTCTTCAATGTTAAACCAAGCTCTAAGTGCTCCACAGTGGCCACTTTTACCCTTCATGGCCATTAGAACAAATAATTCTCATCCACAGGGAAAGTCTTTGCAAGACCATGTTACTAGATCACCCTATTACACACCAATGGATTTGAGGCCCATCAGTTACCCTCAACCTGCTTTAGTGTGCCTGCCAAGAAGATTTACTGAGGTGTGGCTACTGTGTACGCTAAAGCTTCTTAGAGAGCTGGATGGCAGGTGAACACCAGAGGATGAAAGTAGACCTAAAAATGTTCAGAAAGCCCTCAAACCAGAATTGCTAACATCCCTTGAATATCACATACACTTCATAAAAGTATAATATAAAAGTATACACCTCTGTGTGATACTATCTGTAATAAAGGCAAAATGTCATGTTTTTTGAAGATTAAAAACACTGTAGGATATCAGGGACAGCTAGATTGCAAAGTACATAGAATACCTGAACTGAAGTCAGAGAGATCTGAGTTCAGATCTGGTTTCAGACATTTATTAGCTATGCAACCCTGGACAAGTCACTTAAGCCAGTTTGCCTCACTTTCTTAATCTGGAAAATGAGCTGGAGAAGGAAACGACAAACCACTTCAATATTTGCCAAAAAATCCTTGGAGTTGTGAAGAGTTGGACACAACTGATACAACTGAACAAACAATACAACATATTATATCAAAGATAAGTAGTGTCACTGTAAATCAGTAGATGCTGCATGTTAGAGATGAGATTTGACTGAGACCTAAAGATTAAAGTGAATGAAATCTTATAATAAAGTTGTATTCCATTGCATCATCTTGTCTTGGAGAAAATCCTAGATTTTGAAAGCCATGTAAATAGAGTGTAAGTCCCTGAAGATTCTTTTACTATATAATGACTTAGTGCGTATCTAATATATATCATATTTGTCATCTGAGCATTGGCTCAGTTTTGTCTAGTAAGTCTTATTATTTCAATATGAGCCACCATGTGATAATTTTTTTCATTGCATCTCATGAAATTATGAAGAGACTGTGGTCCACCTGGGTGGAGGAAGGAGCCTTGAATCTTTCAAAATCTTGACAGAGAATCTGGCATGGCATAAGTCTACTGTGCCATTCCAATGAGAAAGAGGGGACAAATTCAATTGTGGAGGAGATACATGGTTATATAATTGCTCTGATAACAGTGTAGAGCACATTCAAACTATGTGTGCCATTAGAGGAATTATCCCATTCCCCTAATGTCTTGCTTTCATCTCCCCTGAAGGAAAGACAGGACCTAAAAATGGGCACAACAAGAGGCGAAGTGAAGAATTCCTAGGTGTAGTATTCTAGGAACGGTCACCACAATAACAGAGGCATATTCCTACCATTATGTCGGCATCCTTAGGGAAAAATCCTTATTGTCTCATACTAGCTATGGCTTTGTAAATAGGGAAAGAGACAAAAATAGTCTAAAGGAGAGCAAAAGAACATGATTACTGGCATGGAGGTAAAAATGGACGTGTTGATAGGATAAGGACATCACTTTTCTTATTTAGAGCAGACTACACTTAGATGGAAGAAAAGAGAATAGGTTTGGATAAGAGGAGTGGGCTCAAGTTATAAAAGACCTGAAAGATTAGAGCAGAAGAGTTTGAATTTGAGATACAAAAGAGATTCTTACCCAATTTCTACATTTTAAAAATGAATTCATGAGTTTCTTAGGAAGGCAAAGCAAAAAATCTTTATTAAACATTCATGAAGTAGTAGGTACTTTACTAGGTCATAGACAGTATTTCCAAAGAAAAGAAAGAAGAAAAAAACTGTCCCTGCCCTATCTGCATTCGAATGGTGAGAGATGACATACCAAAGGGGCTTCATTTTGTGATTGTCCTCTGGCAAAAGGGAGTCTCTCCAGGGATAATGCAGGGTTCCTCTATTGACTCTTGCTTTCTATAACTTGGGTTACAATGACCTACTCCCTCAGGATACCTGAGACTATGAATAAGTACTCAGTTTATTTCTAAAGAAAAGCCCAGGGACTAGTCCAAGACATTGGGGAAAAGAACTCTTTGATGAGTTCCATTGTTGAAAATAACATGTAAAATTTCAATACAAAGATTTATTGTAAGTAGCAAGGAAGAGGAGGGAGAAGGAAGAGATGAAAAGGGGACCCAACAAACAATTCAGGCATATATACTTAAATTGGAATATAACTCAGGTAAGGGCAGTTCTGCATTGGGTAATACAGAGAAACAAGTCCGTTAAGCAGGAATAGGGCACTCCAAAAGAAAGGTTTGATTTTTCTATAGGGAAGAGTATGCTCCAAAGTGCCCTTTTGGGCTGGGTTTTTTGTACTATGAGTTTATGTGGTTCCTCTGGA
Organism: Gracilinanus agilis; assembly: GCF_016433145.1. Classification (NCBI taxonomy): domain Eukaryota; kingdom Metazoa; phylum Chordata; class Mammalia; order Didelphimorphia; family Didelphidae; genus Gracilinanus; species Gracilinanus agilis. Next base: position 93,928,041 of record NC_058134.1, on the reverse strand, counting down.
GCTGGCCTATTTCCATATAAGTATCAGGACAAAATACTATTTTATGGGATTCATTATCAGAAAGAAGAACAAGCTGGTTGTAGACTAAGTATGATTTAGGGGATATAGCTGTATAACCTTCAAAAATGATGTTGTTACTATTTTCCCCAAGTATGTTCTATAAGCTTATAGCCTCCTTTAAGAAGATACTGTCATGATGGTCTCAAGGTCATCAGGCCTAAATAATAATAATTTTTATACATAGCTTGTATAAGCCACAGCCTTCCTTAGGTGGAGATCACGATAGTCATATCAAGTTCACCAGGTCTACTTTTGTAACAGAGATGAAACTGAATAGGCAGGTTAACAGGAGTCAGAAATAGAACTGGTTATTGATTAAGTCATCTCCTATCTGGGTCCATTCTCCAAAAAGAGGGGAAGGCCTCTGAAAGAGAAGGCCTCTCTCTGGAGAAGCAAAGGGACGTTCCAGGTCAAGAAAGTCCCAGATGCTTAGTAAAGTCCCATTGTGAGGGGGCAACTAAGGCATGGCAGCCAAGTACTGAGAGTCAGAGACTAAGCTAGTCAAGGAACGAAGAATGGATAGTCTAGCCAGTGATGGCAAACCTTTTAGAGACTAAGTGTCCAAACTGCAACCCTCACAACCCATGTGAGCCCCTCACCTTACCTCAGACAGGGGAGGAAGGAAGTGCTCCCACTGAGCTTCTGGGAAGAGGGGTGGATGATGTGAGAAATATCCTCAGTCATGCATGGAGAGGGGAAAGGGAGCAGCCCCCTTTGGCATGCTGTGGCACACATGTCATAGGTTCGTCAATATGCGTCTAGGCCCTTCCACAAAATGAAGTTACCGGGAGGAGTTCACCCAGGGTAAAGGGTGGCAAATGCCAGGCTCTCTCAGCTTAAGTTGTTGCTTTGTTTCTGAATTCAGTGAAAGTACATGGGAAAAGATAGTTTTTACAGGGTCATTTAATGTTAATGGCTTTCATTACTCTGGTACATTAAGATCAACAAGATACTTTCATCATAACCTACATATAAAGTGGATTAGTGCATGAATTTTTACCTCCATTTTACAGATGAAAAAAGAGGAAGTTGAAGAGGGAAAAGTAATTTGATCAAAGTCAAACATAACAGGGCTTTGATTCAAACTCAGCTCCCTCCTTTTTCTAGTTCCATTTTATATTATATCATAGTGACTATGAAAAAGATACACAAAGAATTTTGCCATTTTTGAGGAAAGGAAATAGGAGGAGAGAGTCTTCAGATTAATATTTAAGGGGAAAGTGAAGAGAAAATCTTATCCCTGATCAAAGATTCATACTTGGGAAGAAGACTAAAATAACAAATAAACAGTAAAGGAGCTCTTTATCTAGGGATTAGATAGCCTTTTCTTCTTTTTTTGCCTTTTTTTATTTTATCATCAGTTAAATTTCTATTGCTTCAAGATGTAAGGGAGATGAATGTTCTCTCATTCATTTATGGAGATATGTGGTATGTAAATGTACAAATGGAATGGAATTTATGGGCACCGAAGGATTAGGATGTCAATGTTTAGGTCTAACTCTTGCTTGTGTATCATCTTAATGATTATCTGATCAATATAAAGGAATTGTGTGGCTGAGGTAATAAGAAGAAATGAATTTGCAGCAATGTGATGTTAGGTTTATGTGTACAGATAAGTATATATTAGATCATAATTCAGAGAGCTCATCCTGGTGAGCAATTGTAAAATGGACTCCAGGCTATATAAATTTATTTACTTACACTATCTAGAGAATTTTTAAAGTTGCAAAGTGAGCTGAGTTTCTTGTACTTATTACACTGTAGAATCTCTGATGAGATTCTGAGACATGACAGCTGTAAAAATGGTTCTGTTCTGTAGAATAAAGTCATACACCTTATGAAGGTCACCCAACCATCAAGTTGCCAATAAACCAGGGACATAAGATGAACATCACCCCAAACCCTTAAGTAGTTCCCTCCATGTGGTTATAAAAACCCAACTTCCAATGGACTTGTCTGAAGATTGATGAATTATGCAAAACTTCAAAGGTACTTTTTTGGGGGGAATCTGGAATAACCAACTTCACTTCATGGCCAAGCTATGAAACAGTCTCTTTTACTGTTACAAATTTTGTGGCATCTTTTTGAACCTGGAAACAATGTAGATGTTCATTGATTAAGGAATCAGTGAATAAATTGTGATGCAATACTATTGCAGCATAAGGAGCAATGAATATGAAAAAGTTGAAAATCTTGGGAAGAGGTGATGCAGCATCAAGAAAATAATATTCATGACGACTATAGCATGGCAAATAGTAACAAAACAAATCCCTAAACCTGTTTCTCCCTCTAATGCACTGTACCCTAAATTAAATATGCAGTCTGAAACCTCAGATGCACTGTTCATCTAAGTTGTTTTTGTAAGACTTCAGCACTTCAAATCTACTCTCTTTTTCTGATGCATCTTCTCTCCATTCTTCATCTGACCACTAGCTTTTAAAGAAGCACAACTGGGACAGATTGGCATAGATATTACGTATTTAACACATTTTCATTTACATACTGAGAAAAACTCTTTTACACAGTACCATTTATAGGGAAAGCAGCTTAAAAGTGTTGGCTACACAGGGGATGAATGATTTTGTAGAAGCATAGATGATTTTTCTTCTTTTATTGAAATGGATAAAACAAAGGAATACCAGAACAGATAACAGGATGATGAATCTTTGCCTCCTGACTCCAAGAAATTGAAGAGAAAGAGATATTTCCAAGGCATTCTCACCAATAGCCCCATTCCTGCATCTTAGATGGTCAGAATGGAATTTATATCTCTTGTTCCCAAAGGCCTTGTCCTGATCTGAGAAAATTCAGCTCAGTCCATGATGGTAGACTTCAGAGCATAAACTTGCTGACATCCCATTCCATCATCAGTTTCAGCCATCATTTTTCAAAGTTTAAGTCTCTATTCCTCTGCAATTTTGTACAATCTCACAGTTTTATCAAATTTGTTCTGGAATTTTCTCCCTGGCTTCCCAGGTCTTGCTTCTGTCATTGGGGAGCAGGCATATCTGAGAGTGATTAACTTAATTCATCATTGGTATTAATAATATATGCTTTTAGGACTCAAAGCTCTCAAAAACCAAATCTCTACTCTTTTGCGCTCTCATATTTGACTTTAGCCTTTTCTACCTACAAAAAAATATGCCTTCAAGATTATCTATATCAGCATTTTGTCCTCAGGTAAAGTCTAGCCTAAGGATAGAGAATTCTGGATAAAGAGACTGCCAGCCAACAGATCTCACTCCCATCTTGTTCAGCATCCAAGTGATTTTGGCACAGCTCCAAAAAGTTTACTATCCTAATAAAAGTCAAAATAGAATGATGATTATCAGGATTAGAAGAGACTACAGAGATTGTTGGAAACTAAAATTTTGAAAAGGTAGATGACTTTTCTAAAGTCAATTCTAGAGTTAGGAATTAAACATTTTACATTTTAACAGTAAAGATTGTGAAAGAATGTTGAAATCTGTTCAAAAACATGAGTAATTACAGAGCATTGTAATCAAGGAGCACCAACCTCCATTTTCCAGATTTTCTGGCCATAAGAAAATTAGCAGATTGAGATTACCTTGTAAGAATCAAAAGTGTAACTTGAATATTGATAAAAGTTTCTAAGCAGAGACACTGAGAGTCCAAAAGTTTTATTGATGCCAGTGACAGGAAGAGTGAATAGTGAACTGACTTACTAACTGACATAGGAAGGAATAGCGGAGAAAGAAAAAGTACCTGGATATAAAGACTAGATATAAGGTAAAGAAACACCAGAATATCTCTTCTAAAAATCTAGTTAGGAAGGGGTATCAGCCTGGGCAGTTGGAATCCTGGTATGAAAAGGCCGTGAGGGAATTGGTTGGACCTGTAATGGGAAAAGGATAGAGATATGGATAAGATTTAAGAGAAGTTGAAGGTTGTCTTTAAGGCACATGCTAGGAACCATAGAGAAAGGATTTTAGCAGGCAGGGGGAGAGGAGGAACAGTTTGGAAGAGACATCATGTGATAGTGAGGCTCTCTTCCTGTCCTGAAGGGAAGAGGAAAGGCTGGCTTGCCAGAGCTTGGCTACCTCAGCCTGTCTGTGGAGAAGGAAAAACCCTAAAATCATCTTTGGAGTTTCTCTGATTGGAGGACACCTAGCAAAGAATTTGACTATACCGACTGTGTTTTTTATCAGCTTTCCAGAAGGTTTTTTCTAAAATCCTGTCAGGTTGGCTTTGAAGTTTTACCTCAGAGGTCAGACCCACTGGGGTTGGACTTAGCCATTTTGAGAGCAATCATAACAGGTTTTGGAAACAGCTTTTGAATTTAGCCAAACCAATTACTGAGGGTCATAGATAGGCAGCTTAGCTAGTTCTTTTTGGGAAACACCAAAGTAGAAATAGGGAGCTGGTAAGTTAGCTTGAAGATCAGAAGACTCTCTCTTGCAAGAGACATAGATTGCTGTGGGTTGTATAGCTAGATCCCTTAGAGTCATGGACACCTTGTTTTGATCCTCAGTTTGTACTCTCTCTTTGAATAAATAGAGATACTGATTTTATATAACATTGTCTCCAAGGCAAAGTTTTGCACAGCTAGCTCAGTGAAAGAAAGTGATTCTCCTTAACTCATTAACAGTGGGCTAGAATAACCACAGACCATGGCTGGGTATTTAGGGAGTTCTCTAAGTGGAAACTAGATCTATCTACTTGTGTTCTCCTATTAGCCTTCTGGGTTTATTAGCTATATTCTGTTTTTTTAGACAGTGGGAAGGGAAACTCAGACTCGGAGTTCTGAGTCTAAGCAAGTAAATGTATGACAGGCAATCAAATACTAATTCAGAGACATTGCTGATTATATGATTCTACTGGAACCTAACCCACTTGACAGACATTGTAGGCCTAATAGCCCTACCTCCAGAATTTAGTAGCTGGTCAAGATACAATAAATCTTAGTGTGACATAATATAGTAAGAATTTGATCATGCCAAGCTTGTTGTTAAGAAGCTTAAAGGGGAGAACATATCATATCATATAGTATATCATGTTATGTGGTATTGTATCATATAACATTATATCATATTATGTTATTTACATTATACCTGCATTTTACTCTTATGCATATTCCCTTCATTCATACATTCATAAATATATATATTCTCTTTAGTTTCCCAATCTGCAAAATGAAAGAGTTGGATTACATGGCCTTCAATATATCTTCTAGTTCTATGGTGCTACAATTTATTTTTAGGTATGATAAATCACTTGTGTGAAAGTGTTTTAAAGAATATTTAAATCTTGTATCTGAGACTCTTATGACAGGCAGACTCAGTTACACTTTAGAGATTTTCTTACTTTCTTGACTTACCCTAGTATATGCTGAGACAGTGGCAAAGTGATATCTCACACACAAACAAGTGTAGCCTTGACTTTATACTATCTACATGAAAGGGGTTCAATATATCATTTTTATCTCTCTGTTTTCCCTACTTCCTGCCATTTCTCATGTCTCAGTCCTATAACATGGCCATTCAAGTCTATAATTTCTTGGTCTGAGTATAAATGAATCTCTATACCTCTTCAATCTATAATCTGCTTGATACAAAAGGTAGGGGGAACTATACTGAGTCCTATTGAACCTTTTTTGCCAACCCCTAATCAGGCTTATGCCTCCTTTACCATCCTTCATCTATTACAACTCATAATTGAGATCCTGAATGTTCAACAAATTTTCCCCAAACCAATCTAGCATACATACACATAAAAAGCAGCATTTAATGGGAAAAATAAAAGATGAAAATAAAAAAAATGTACTTAAATTTAGTATTGAGCATTCTTGGTATCTATTCCCAGAAACTGCCTTCCTCAACTGCCTTCTGGGGATGTTAGCTTTTATGCTTAATTAGTGATTCTGTTAATGCAAGAGGAATAATACTAGTTCCCAGTTACTGTTTTTGTAGTTTTCAGGTGAAGTGACAGAAGACTAAAAGGGAAAGAAATTCATCCTCTCTTTGGAATTAGTCATTAAACAAATATTTATTAAGCATTTGTCTATTCTAAGTCCTTTGAATCATCCTACCATGATCAAAAAACAATCCCTGCCCTCAAAGAACTCACATTTTAATTTAAGTGATAGGATGTAAATAACCATATACAAATAAGACACATACAGAGTATGAGGAAGGTAATCTCTGAATAAAGCTATTGGGGTGGATAGGGGTGATCAGGAAGTAACTTGCAGCAGGTGGGATTTAAGTCTTTTTAATTTAAATTTTACTTTTTAAAATATTTTTCCATATTTCCATGATTCATCTTCTTTCCCTCTCCTCTTCCCTTCCCTCTGAACAGAACCAATAAGCAATTCCACTGGGATGTACAAATGTTATCACATGATACCTATTTCCATATTATTCATTTTTACTATGGAACTGAAGCTCCAAATCATATATCCATCAAAACAAGTTATTGGTGATGTCATAAACTTTTCTTTTGCTTTTCTACTACAACAGTTCTTTCTCTCAATGTGGATAGAACTCTTTCTCATAAGTCCTCCACGAATGTCCTGGATTATTGTATTACTACTAGTAGTAAAGTCTATTACCTTAGATAGTTCCATAGTGTTTCACTTTCAGTGTGTGATGTTTTCTTGGTTTTTGTCCATTTCACTTTGCATTAGTTCTTGGAGGTCTTACCAGTTCATATAGAAATCCTCCAGTTCATCACTAATTATAGTACAATACTATTCCATCACCATCAGATACCAAAATTTATTCATCCATTCCCCAATCAAGGGACTTTCCCTCAATTTCCAATTTTATTCCACCACAAAGAACACAGATATGAATATTTTTGTACAAATACTTTCCTTACCTCTTTGGGGTACAAACCCAGCAGTGGTTTTTTTGGAACAAAGGATATGCGTTCTTTTACAGCCCTTTGCTCATAATTCCAAATTGCCTTCCAGAATGGTTGGATCAATTCACAATTCCACCAGTAGTGCATTCATGGCCCAATTTTTCCATGTCCCCTCCAACATTTATTATTTTCCTTTGCTGTCATATTGGCCAATCAGATAGGTGTGAGGTGATGTCTCAGCATTGTATTAATTTGTATTTATCTAATTATGGGAGATTTAGAACACTTTTTCATGTGTTTATTGATAGTTTGATATCTTTATCTGAAAACTGCCTATCCATGTCCTTTGACCATTTGTCAGTTGGGGAATGGCTTTATTTTTTGTACAATTGACCTACCCCTCCTTATAAATTTGAGAAACTAGACCTTTGTCAGAGGGTTTTGTTATAAAAACTTTTCCCAATTTGTTGCTTCCCTTCTGATTTTGATAGCATTATTTTTTTGTAAAGAAACTTTTTAATTTAATATAATCAAAATCATAATTTTACATTTTGTAGTGTTCTCTATCTCCTGCTTGGTCTTAAATTCCTTCCTTTCCCATACATATGTTGATTATTTCTACTAGCTTTTTTGTTGATTCTCTAGAATTTTTTAAGTAGACCATCATATCATCTGCAAAGAGTGATAGCTTAGTCTCCTCATTGCCTATTTTAATACCTTCAATTTCTTTTTCTTCTCTAATTGCTACTGACAGTGTTTCTAGTACAATGTTAAATAAGAGAGGTGATAATGGGCATCCTTGTTTCACAACTGTTCTTATTGGAAAGGCTTCTAATTTATCTCCATTGCATATGATGCTTGTTGATGGTTTAAGATATATACTGTTTATTATTTTTAGGAAAGAAGCTTCTATTCCTATACTTTCTAGTGTTTTCAGTAGGAATGGGTGTTGTATTTTGGCAAAGGCTTTTTCAGCATCTATTGAGGTAATCATTTGTTTTTTGTTGGTTTGCTCGTTGATATGGTCAATTATGTGGATGGTTTTCCTAATGTTGAAACATCCTTGCATTCCTGGTATAAATCCCACCTAATCATGATGAATAACCCTCGTGGTCACTCGCTGGAGTCTTTTTGCTAGTATTCTACGTAAGATTTTTGCATCTATATTCATTAGGGAGATTGGTCTATAATTTTCTTTTTCTGTTTTTGATCTGCCTGGCTTTGGAATCAGTACCATATTTGTGTCATAAAAAGAGTTTGGTAAGACTCCTTCTTTGCTTATTATATCAAATAATTTGTATAGTATTGGGATTAATTGTTCTTTGAATGTTTGATACAATTCACTTGTGAATCCATCAGGCCCTGGCGATTTTTTCTTTGGGAGTTCTTTAATGGCCTGTTCAATTTCTTTTTCTGATATTGGATTATTTAAGTATTCTATTTCTTCTACTGTTAATCTAGGAAATTTATATTTTTGCAAATATTCATCCATATCACCTAGATTACTAAATTTATTGCTATATAATTGGGCAAAATAGTTGTTAATGATCGCCTTAATTTCCTCTTCATTAGAGGTGAGGTCTTCCTTTTCATCTTTGATACTATTAATTGGGTTTCTTCTTTCCTTTTGAAATTAGATTAACCAGTACTTTGTCTATTTTATCTGTTTTTTCAAAATACCAGCTTCTACTCTTCTTTATTAATTCAATAGTTCTTTTACCTTCAATTTTATTAATTTATCCTTTGATTTTTAGTATTTCTAATTTAGTTTTCATCTGAGAATTTTAATTTGTTCATTTTCTAGTTTTTTAAGTTCCATGCCCAATTCATTAACCTCTGCCTTCCCTAATTTGTTAATATATGCACTCAGTGAGATAAATTTTCCCCTTAGAACTGCTTTGGCTGCATCCCATAGGTTTTGGTAAGATGTCTCATCATTGTCTTCAATGAAATTATTAATTGTTTCTGTGATTTTCTCTTTCACTAAATTATTTTGGAGAATCATATTATTTAATTTCCAATTAGTTTTTGGTTTGCCTCTCCATGTATAATTACTAATAACTATTTTTATTGCATTATGATCTGAGAAGTTTACATTTATTATTTCTGCTTTTTTGCATTTGTTTGCCATGTTTCTGTGCCCTATTACATGCTCTATATTTGTGAATGTTTCATGTGCTGCTGAAAAGAAGGTGTATTCCTTTTTGTCTCTATTTTTTCCACATATCTATTAACTCTAATTTTTCTAGGGTTTTATTCACCTCTCTTATCTGTTTCTTATTTATTTTTTGGTTTGATTTATCTAAATCTGATAGGGGAAGGTTGACATCCCCCACTAGTATGGTTTTGTTATCTTTTTCCTCCTTGAGCTCCACTAGCTTCTCCTTTCTAAATTTGGAAGCTATACTGTTTGGTGCATACATATTGAGTACTGATATTTCTTCATTATTTATACTGACTTTTATTAGCATGTAGTTAACTTCCCTATCTCTTTTAACCGTATCTATTTTTACTTTGGCTCTGTCAGATATCATGATAGCCACTCCTGCCTTCTTTTTCTGATTTGAAGCCCAAAAGATTTTGCTGCATCCTCTCATTTTCACTCTATGTATGGTTGTCTGTCTCATGTGTGCTTCTTTTAGACAACATGTAGTTGGGTTTTGGTTTCTAATCCACTCTGCTATGTGTTTCCGTTTTATGAGAGAGTTCATCCCAATCACATTCAGAGTTATAATTATCAACTGTGCATTCCCAGACATTTTGATTCTCTCTCCTAGTCCTGTCCTTTCTTTTTTCACTGTTTCCTTCTATACCAGTGTTTTGTTTTTAATCAGTTCCTTTAATCCCCTCCTTTGTTGTACTTCCCTTTCTCCCCACTCCCTTCTAATTACCCGCTTATTGTTCTTTAAAGTCATGCCAAGCTCCCCCACAAGCCCACTCCCTCCCTAGTATTGCTTCCCTCCCTACCAGTCCATTTTTTATCCTTCTACTTCTCTATAGTGCGTGAATCAATTCTCTGCCCCAATGGATCTGATTGTTCTTCTCTAAGTTGATTTCAATACCCTTAAGTATTGAATATTTCCTCTCTTTAACCTCTTTACACATGGTATATTGTAATTTTTCCCTGTTGATCCCACGTGCTTCTGTATGGAATATAAATTTATTCCTTTTTGTTTATTTTCCTATTTTTCTTATTATTATCTTCTTCCCTCCCAGTTTTATATATATTTATACTTACATACATATATATATACATATATATATGTATATATATATATATCGACATTTCATCCTATATAGTTTGTCACTGTTCCCTCTATGTAAAATTCTTCTAGTTACCCTGTTGGTAATACTAATTTTTAATATTTGCCGGTACCTTCTTTTCTTCATGGGATAGAAATTGATTGAAATTGTTGTTTCCCTTAAAGAAAAGAATTTTTTTTCTCCTCCTCCCATTCTCTTAATTATGTAATGTTGATTCTCTTGAGTTCTGGGTTTGGGCAGCAAACTCTTTGTTTAAGTCCAGTTTTTTCTTGATGAATATTTTGAAGCCCTTGATTTTATTGAATGACCATACTTTCCCCTGCAATAATGTTATATTAAAAGGAGGTACTACTGTCTATTAGATGTATAAGAAGATGGAGTACAGAGAGAGGATAGAATGACACTTCTCCTTTATAATAGTTGCCCAGGCAGGATCCTATAGGTCAATATATGTTATCCCTCAGGACCCACCTGGGGTTAATTGATATTAATTATTGGGCTCTTCAGCTGAGGTAATGTTGGTAATCTGACTGCGTGACTCCCTTCCTAAATAAGCTTTGGAAACCAATTCAGGAAGGTACTTTAAACTTTGAATATATTTGGCACAGAAGGATAATGGTATGGGATTGAGGTATTGGGAGACCCTACTTTAAATTGATAATAATGAGTCTCTAACTGCAGGCAAATGAAGGAATCAAGATGATAGCTTCTCTCTGGTACAGCCTGGCCAGGGCTACACCAGAGCAGGCAAACTGCTATATAGTTTCAGCTTCTTCTTCAGTAGATGTTAAGCCTAATCAGTTGAGATATCCACCCTTTATCCACCCTCTTCTTCTTCTCCTGCCCACTTCCCAGATCCCTCCCAAGCCCTGGGAAGCCTAGATGACTAAGATGATGTACTTCCTAATATCTAAGCGCAGTAGAAAGAGAGATGGTGGTCTGATACAGGTTGATGATGGTACAAGAAACATAGGATGAGCATGCAGGGTTGAGTTTGCAAGTCTCTATTTCCCCAAAGACCAGGATCCACTGGTCTCCAGCCTCAAGGACAGGTACAGACCCCAAGAACCTCTACCAGGATTCTCAACTGCCCTCTCCTGAGTCCGCATGCCTCTCTGGGAACATTCCAACATCCAACCAATCTATCTGTCAATCACCGAGTGAACTTCAAGCTCCCAGAGATTCAATATAACAATAGTTGATTCTTGGTTGTAGACCCAGTTCTCTTGCTTTCCGGAATATTGTGTTCCATGCCTTCTAGTCCTGCAATGTAGATGCAGCCAGATCCTGTGTTATCCTAACTGTAGTTCCTTGATATTTGAATGTCTTCTTTTTAGCAGCTTGTAATATTTTTTCCTTAGTCTGGTAGTTTTTGAATTTGGCTATAATATTCCTGGAAGTTGTCAGATGTGGATTAAATGTAGGAGGTGATATGTGGATCCTGTCAATTTCCACTTTTTCCTCTTGTTCAAGAATCTCTGGGCAATTTTCTCTAATTCCTTGTAAAATGCTATCTAAACTTTTTATTTTATCATGATGTTCTGGTAAATCAATAATTCTTAAGTTGTCTCTTCTAGCTCTGTTCTTGAGATCTTTGGTTGAATCAATGAGGAGTTTCATATTCTCCTCAAATTTTTCATTTTTTAAATTTTGTTTAATATATACTTGCTGCCTTGTGAAGTCATTTGCTTCTAGTTGTTGAGTTCTGTTTTTTAAAGACTGAATTTCATCCCTTGCTTTAATTAGAGAAATGCAAATGAAAACAACTCTGAGGTACCACCTCACACCTAGCAGATTAGCTAAAATGATAGCAGGGGATAGTAAAGAATGTTGGAGGGGATGTGACAAAATTGGTAGATTAATGCACTGCTGCTGGAGTTGTGGACTGATCCAACCATTCTGGATGGCAATTTGGAACTATGCCCAAAGAGCGATAAAAGAATGCCTGCCCTTTGATCCAGCCATACCATTGCTGGGATTGTACCCCCAAAAAGATCATAGATAAACAGACTTGAACAGAAATATTTGTGGCTGCTCTCTTTGTGGTGGCAAAAACTGGAAAGTAAGGGTATGCCCTTCAATTGGGGAATGGCTGAACAAATTGTGCTATATGCTGTTGATGGAATACTATTGTGCTCAAAGGAATAATATACTGGAGGAATTCCATATGAACTGGAAAGACTCCAGGAATTGATGTAGAGTGAAAGGAGCAGAGCCAGAAGAACATTGTACACAGACACTGATACACTGAGGTAAAATCAAATGTAATGGACATTTGTACTAGCAGTAATGCAATGACCCAAGACAATTCTGATGGATTTATGGAAAAGAATGCTACCCACATTCAGAGGAAGAACTGCAGGAGTGGAAACACAGAAGAAAAACAACTGCTTGAACACTTTGTTTGATAAGGACATGATTGAGGATGTAGACCCAAAAGACCACACCAATGTAACTATCAATAATATGTAAATAAGTCTTGACCTACCACACATGTTAAAACCAGTGGAAATGCAAGTTAGCTGAGGGGGGGGTGCGCATGGGGTGGGTTTGATGGGGTGAAGGGTAAAGTAAAAACATGAATTATGTGACTTTGGAAAATTTTTCTGAAAATAAAAAATTTTTTAAAAAAATAAATAAATATTACCTCTTAATGCTTTCTTCTTCTCCTTCTTATAACAGTATTGTCCCCTCCCCTTCCCATGGCCTTTCTTTGTGTGTAATAGAATATCCTATTTTTCTTATTCATTCAAGTTTCTCTTGTTGCCATCTACTATTCACCCCCCTCTTTCCCATCCACCCCCATATCATCTTAGACCATTTAGTACTCTAACCTCTCTCTGTGAATAATTCTTCTAATTACTATAATAGTGGATAGTACAATAGCAGATAGAGTTCACTACAGAGAATTACACATAACATTTCTCCATATAGGAATACAAATAATTAGATCTTATTGAAGCCCTTAAAGAGGCAAATTTAAAAACAAGTGTTTTTTTTTCTTTCCCCTCTGTTTCTTATTTACCTTTTCATGTTTCTCTTGGTTTTTGTGGTTGGATATCAAACTTTCCATTTAGTCCTGGTCCTTTCTGTGCAAATACTTGGAAATTTTCTATCTTGTTGAATGGCCATACTTTCCCCTGGAAGTATATAGTCAGTTTTGATGGGTAGGTGATCCTTGGTTGGAGACCCAGTTCTCTTACCATTATGAATATCATATTCCAAGCCTTGCAGTCTTGTAGTGTGGCAGCTGCCAGATCCTGTTTGATTCTGACTGATGCTCCCTGATATCTGAATTGTCTCTTTCTGGCTTCTTGTAAATTTTTTTTCTTTTACTTAGAAGCTCTCGAATTTGGCTATTATATTCCTGGGGGTTTTCTTTTCAGGGTTAAGTGTAGAGAGTGATCTATGGATCCTTTCAATGTCTATATTGCCCTCTTGTTGTAGAACTTCAGGGCAGTTTTGCTGAATAATTTCTTTTATTATGGTGTCCAAATTTCTAATAATATCTGCTTTTTCAGGAAGACCAATGATTCTCAAATTGTCTCTTCTAGACCTGGTTTCTTGATCTGTCAATTTCTCAGTGAGATATTTTATGTTTCCTTCTATTTTATCAGTCTTTTGACTTTGCTTTCTTTGTTCTTGCTGTCTTGAGAGGTCATTGGCTTCTACTTGCCCAATTCTTGTCTTTAGAACCTGGTTTTCTGCTATAATCTTTTGATTTTCCTTTTCAATTTGATCCATCCTGTTTTCCAACTGTTTGCTTTTGGTCTCCAATTTGCTTATCAATTCTTTTGATTTGGAGGCATCTTTTTCAAATTCCCCAATTCTATCCTTTAGAGACTGGTTTTTAGCTATAATCTTTTGGTTTTCCTTTTCAATCTGGTCTATCTGGTTCTTCAATGCTTCTAGCTGGTCATTTCTGGTCTTCAATTTGCTTATCAATTCATTTGATTTCTAAGCCTCACTTTCCAATTGAGATATTCTGCCTTTTAAACTGTTATTTTCTTGCCAGATCCCTTCCATCTTTCTCATAATCTCAGATTTGAAATCTTCAAGAGCTTGTGACCAGTTTTAATTTTTTTTGGTAAGGTTTGGATATGGTTACTTGTTTATTCTTCTCTGCTGTTTGCTCTGTTGTCTGGGTTTTTTCTGTGCAAAAGTTGTCAAGTGTTAAAGGTTTCTTCTTAAACTTTCTCTTCTGGGGTTCCTGTGGATGGCTTGCCATTTTTAGCCCTGTACTCTCTTAGCTTTATCCTCACACCCAGGGTCTGTCTGCACTCTTTAGGCTCCTGAGGTCTCAGGTCTTTTTGTTCTTAGGTTCAAGCATCCTGGTGGTCCCCTTGCTTGTTCCTCTGCCCAAAGCTCCTTTAACTGTCTCAGGGTGCTGCTTCCACAGTCATTCACCCTTCTGCACTGTGTCCCCACCCAAGGTCCACACCTGTGTTCAGGATCCGCATCTGTACCTGTGTCCAAGCCTGTGCTCAAGGTCTGTGTTCAAAGTCCACATGTTATTTAGCCACTTGGGATCTTAAGTCTTGTTGCTCTCAGGAGCAGGCCCTGGTGATCCAGGTGGCTGCCAAGGACTTAATGGATGCCCTAAACTTGCTCTAATTCTTGTGAGCTGTCTTTGGTCCTGTAGATGGTGTGTGTGGGGGAGGCGGTTACTCAGCTCGCATTTTATTGAGAGCTATTTAGCCCCCTTATAGCATGGAAATGCCCCAATCCCATGTACCTTCAATGTTGTGCCCTGTTGTGGGGTCCCTTCGTTCATCTGGATTTGTTTTTATGTCCTCTTAAGGAGTCCTATATATGTGGGTTAGGAGAGGTTAAGCAGCTGCTTTTTACTCTGCTGCTATCTTAACCAGGAAGCCCCCTAATTAACTCTTAATTAACTAACAAATAATCTATTACATAACAAACCACAGTGGTAGGTGCTATTATTATTCTAGTTTTATAGTTAAGAAACTCAGACAAACAGAGATGATGGCTTGTTCAATGTCATACAGCTAGCCAGTGTCTGAAGCTGGATTTGCACTTAAGGTTTTCCTGACTCCAACGTCCAACATTTTATTCACTGTGCTACCTTTAGGCAAAAGAAGATGGTAGGTAGTTCCCTTACAGTCCAGACAATGTCATCAGTCTTGCAGTGATTTTTCCTCTTGCCTTGACTTCAGAGTTCTTATATACTAGTAAGACTCTTCTTCCATGTGTTCTTTACATATTTGCTACCTCTCTGCTCTTTTCCTGACCACTAGACTTCTTGTTCTTGTGTCTCCATATCATTACCTCTTTGCTACTCTTTGAACAAATTCTCAGGATATGTAATTTAGAAACTCATTTTCTCTTCACGAATCATATATAATCCTCCAGGTCTCCCATTGTGCTACCAATTCCCTCTCTTCAGTTAGACTCTACTTTTTCCTTCTAGTCTGCAGCAATTATTAGCCTCTACCCATAACCAAGCATTCCTACATAGTTGGGTGAGAATTCCATTTATTCTCCCCAATCATTCCTAGAGTAGTAAAAAACAGTAAAAGTGCTAACAGCCTATGTGATTAAAATGTGCTATATAAATATAAAGAGTTGATATTATTGTTTTCCTAATTTCCTATGCAATAAGGTTTACTCAGGCTCTTCTTTCTCAAAGCCAGACCTGTGTTATATTTGTGGGAAGCTGTATAATGCTAGTGGTCTGTAGCAATCAGGTCTCACTCACTCCCACAGATAAGCTTGACTGAAGGGAGGGGTTGGATCTTGCTGAGTGCTCCTTTACTTTCCCCCCTCCCAGTAGGCAGTTGGAAAACTTACTGAAAGATGATAGTGGGCAGACTAGTTAACTGCAGGGCCAGGTCAGTAACTTAGGAAAGGTTGAACTCCTATTTCCCCACAGGTTTGAGTAGAAGAGACTAGGAGAAGCTTGATGTCTTTGAAGCTTTAAGGCACAGAGGAGAGGTCTTACTTTTGGGCTACATGGCAGGAGGAAGTCAGCTTGAGGAGTTGTGAGTATTTCCCTAAATATAGCCAGACACAGCTCCCAAATGATTTAAGGTTTAATGATAAGTAGGGAAGGGAAGGAAGGGAGATCAAACAAGGATAGATAAGGTCTGGGAAGCCCTAAACTGTTATGTCCAAGCAGCCCCTCCCCCAAAAGGGGAAAGGTATCTTGCTTTGCTAGTTAGCTCTCAGAACCTATAAATAATCTTCTCTAATATCTAAATAACTAAATAGAGAGAATTGTGATATTGATTGAAGGTTAAATCAAGGTAAATTAGGTTGGCAGCTAGGAACTAAAATGGCTTTGTTCAGATTCAAGCCTCTAGCTCCTCAAAAGCAACCAAGATCTGGGACCAGCAAACAGAGAGAACTGCTTACTTCAACCCCAGGAACCAACTGCCCTTAACTACCTTAAATTGCCTCCTCTCCCAGAGTTCTCTGGGGGGGGGGCCCTCTGGAATTCTGAGCTGTGTCTTGACCCCCTATCTCCACAGCTAGAATTCCACTCTGCCATCTCAATGTCATACCTGTTATAGCTCCTCCTCACAGTTTTCAGATATCCTGAAAAATAGTATCTTTTCTCTGCCAGTGTTGAATTCTTTGATTCCATTTAACCACTTAAATAGATATCTGATTCATTTAAGTTATTCTATGTAATCACATATCCAGCATAGCTTTTACAAAGGAATATTTACTTCAACGATAAAATACAACAAAATCAGATATTTCTCCCAACATCTTAGGAATATAAATGTCTCTAATAACCTTGGTAAAGTAGAGGGAGAAGATGATCACAATTTTGTTAAGTGCCTACATAGCATTGGTCTCACTAGCCTCATATCTAAACCTAGTATTGCTGCTAGACTATGAAAGACCGAAGTCATTTCAGATGTTTACTCTTCTAAATATCAAGGTTGATGTGTTACAACAACCTACCTGGATTTCTAGACTCTAGGGTGCATGTTACTTGAGCTCTGATTCCAGAAGAGGCACCTAGAACCAGAAAGTATAAAGGGAAATAAAAAGAAACCAGACTCACTTCTTGAGATCCATATGGGTTCAGTGGGGAGAAGGCCCTAAGATGCTCCTCCTCTTAATGTACAGCATCATCTATGGTGAAAAGAGTAATCTTCCTGTTCTCAGTATAAATGTAGCAAAGCACCAGTGTTGACTCAGACCTTTTTAAAGATACTGATGTTTCCAGATGTGCAATCAATAGAAATAGGATCCTCCCCAACACATGGCTGACCAATGTCAAATGACTGTCCATTATCCAATCAAGATTCTCCTGGTAGCAGCTCTGTAGTATACTCCACATGTAAGATTCTATCTTTACAAACTGTTGTTGTCTACATATGTTTTAGATCACCACTTTACTTCTGGTCTCCACTTTTTTTTTGCTTTTATAGAAATAGATATAACACTTATTTATAAAAAGGTTGAAAGATTTCAATTTTTATATTTTGTTAAAGCTAAGCCAAAAAACTCAGCATGCATTCATATTTAATTATTTGACAAAGGTACTGAGTTTCAAAGTTATTGATAATTTCATAAATAAAGTTTGCATATTCAAAATAACTTTATATTACTCTCAAATTAAAAACAAAGATTTTGTGTATATTTAAATGGTATTTATAAACTTTGATAAAGCAGAGGTTGACTACTTTCCTGTGTTGACAACTTTGTGTGTGTAGTTTTGAAAATACCTTTTCATCAAGTACCATGGAATGATCCACTGAAGACTTGAAACTCATTGTTATTTACATCATTAAATGTTGAAAAATTATCCTCTTCTGTCTCTTAAAGATTTGAGCCAAGACACTATAGACTTCAGAGATAAAATACATAGTTAAATGGGGGTCTGTTACCCTGTACATTTTAAATATTCCAATAGTTATGCTCCATTTACATGTGAAAGCTTTGGTAGAGCTTTCATTTGTTACCAGCAATTAGAATTAGCAGTAAATTCTCGAAGTAGTTCTATATTATTAGGATGAAGCAGTTCCCCCCCCATTATATCATTGAAATCAGAACTATCTCTGCAGAATTATGATCTTTGTCTCTTAGTTAATTTTCTACTTTTATCAAATACTAAAAAATGATATACCCAAGATCTCTGTCCTATGCTCCAATACCCTTCACTCTCAGGCATGGGTTTTAATATATTCATACTCTCTCCTATAACAAAATATCATGGGATAATGAACCAGAAATCTGAGATTTAGGTTGTAGTGTCCTTTATCCACAGCTTAACACTGTGCCTAGGACATAACAGACACTTAATAAATGACATTTGGCTTGATTTGACTTTTCTCGTTTTAGTGGTTCTTTTATTTTCCCCAAGGGTCCCAGTATTTTCCTATTACTTTATTCCAATCACTCAGAGAAACAATCCACCATGTTTTGTTTTTTCCCTCATAGGATAAAGCATTATATAAATGTTAGTTATACTTAAAGTCTAACCCAAGACCTAGCTGTAAGCACTCTCTTCACTCTCTACCACAAACTCCCCTTTCTCTTAGTCTTTTAATTGCATTTTCTTTATTATTATTTTTTGTAATTCTCCTCTCTTCTACTTTTATGCTTAAACTTGACCTGCCAGTATCTCGCTGGGGATAATTTCTATTCTACTAGTAGAACTTGGGGTTGAAAGAATTTCTGTAACCTGGAATAACTTATTGATAATTTATCAATTTTATATATACATATATGTTCATATATGTAACATACATACTTACAATGATCTTTACATACTTCTTTGGCAACTCTACTCTTGCCTCAGTCCTCTGAACTTCCCCTTTAGTCCTTTCCCCATTGTGTCACCCTGGGAAACCTTGAAACTGAACTCTCTCCTCATGATCGTCATTTTAAGAATGACTCAAATAATATTTCATTTCCTCCTTGCCTCAACTCTCTCCAGACTTCATTTTCTTCTCTCCTGCCACATTATTCCCAGACAGATACCCTTCAACCCTTATGGCTTTTTAGCACCCCTCTAATATGTTGTCATTTTAAATTACAATAAGACCTCCTTGAGGTCAGTAAAATATAATATCTGTATTAGAGATTCTAGATATAATACTTATATCATTATCTAGTAGATTATATATTAGGTCATATGTTATATTTATATTATGTTTATTAGATACTAACATCTATATTACATATTAACTTGAATATAATATATTAATTTAAATCAAATAGGTTATATATCATGTCTCTATTAAAGTATATTTTATACATATATCAAATTGAAATTCTTATCTCTGCATTGATATCTATTACAAATATTACGTCTATAATACCTATATATGGTTATCTATATGGCTTTATAGACAGATCTACATGTGTATATATAGAAAGATATGAGCCTAGATCTAAGTAGACAGATAAAGCTACAGACATAGAAATAAACATAGACAGACGTGTGTGTGTGTGTGTGTGTGTGTGTGTGTGTGTGTGTGTGTGTATTTCCATTCTTAAATACCTGGTGGTTTTTCACTTTGAGCCCATATATTGATCATGTTGTCTCCTATTTTTAGGCTTTGTCTTCCCCTTCCTCCCTTAATACAAATCAAGGATCAGATGAATTGAAACACAGCCATCTTCACAGCCAACTTCTTCCAGGTAGTTGCTTCAATTATCTGATGAACATTAATAGGTTCAACTAACTGGTCATCAACATGGAATGCTAATGAATAAACAAGTATGATTTTACCTTACTCCTATTTGGTCAATGGGAAATAGAAATTTGTGCTAAAGAATAAATGCATATCTGCTCCTTTTATGCAAGTCAGTTTTGATTGATGAGAGGAATAATAGAGAAGGCACTGAAATTTGAAGGTGAAATTCTACAGTTGTGGGAAAGAGGCACCCTAAAGTGAACTTTTAGAGAGCTAACAGTCAAATTGTTATCTACAAATTTTTTTTCCTAGCCCTGGCTCTTAACTTAACAAGTACTTAGTAATAATCCAAAGCCTAAGCAGTATAATTCTATAATAATTATGCAGAAGATAGTTACCCAAACAAGATTTTCCTGGTACCCGAGCAAATCTCATTCCCCACACAAGTAGCAAACAAAAAGAGAAAACATGGAAAAAAAAAACTTGCTTCCCCCCCCCCTAAAATTTAGATTCCTATTTTTAAAAGTATTTAAGTCTGTATATGGAACCTTATTCAAGGCTGGGCCATAGGGAGTAAAAGAATATAAAACTGTAAGTCAACTACTTATTTTTAGAAACTCCACTATAAAGATTTGGTATGGAAAAGATTGTACTACCTTACTAGAAAAATGAACTTTGTGAATTATCTTAAGGACTTATATATTCATGTTCTTCTTATCCTTATGTCCAGTCAGCAAAACAGAAAAGAATAGAGTAGCTATTTACTCCCACTGTGTGAATTTGAAGAACCTTAGTAAGTCCCTACTACTCCCAAGTGTTTTTTTTTATTTTGTTCTTTTTAAATTTTGTTAAATATTTGCCAATTATATTTTAATCTGATGTTAGTTGTTCTCAGAGTGTGGGCTATAAGCAGCATTGTGTCTGATACCTCTGTTTCTTGTCCAGTCCTTCCTATTGATCTACATTAACTTTGTGGAAATCATGTCATTTACAACAAAATATGTTAGTTTTTTCACCTCAGGATCTATTTGTGTACCTATTGCATCCCTGTAATAGAATTTAAAATCCTTGAGGGCAGGGACTGTTATGATTTTTGTCTTTGTATTTTCCATACCCAGCACAAACACTTGGTCACTTGCATAGATGTGCTTAAATAAATGTTAAATCAATTGAATTAAATTGAAGCTCTACTAAGTCAAGGGCTGCTTTCTTCTTTTGCTCTGCAAGGTGTTGGACACATACATATACTAAATAAGCTCTTCTTGGCTTACCCCAAATATTTCTCTTAATTGCCTGTGATTTATATCTGAAATTATGTCTTAGAGATTAACTTCTTTAAATTAAATTATTATTTCTTATTAAGATGTGAATGCCTCTAGAATGGATAATAAAGTGCATTATTAATATATCAAAAGCCTAAAATTGTATTCTTATCTGAAAATCATCTAAAAATCATATTATCTACCTCTTCTCTATTATCCCCAAAGAGATATCACATAGCCTGTCTAAATATATTAGTATGGAGTACTTTACGAGAACCTTTCTAGTTTTACAGTACACAGAAAGCAATTTGGTACACAGTAAAGAAAATTGAGGCTCAAGACTCGTTTTCTTATGATTCCTTTGTTCTGTAAGTACTTCTAAGAGTAATTCCAGAAAGCAAGCAATGGAGGTATTGTTGGATTAAGTATATTTATTTCTATGTGACTACTTTGCTAGATAATACGCATTCAGATATATCACTTCTAATATGTTACTTACTCAATTGAGTCAGTAATAATCATTTATAAGTGCTTACTATAAGTCAGGTGTGTTTAAAGTACTGAGGATAAAAAAAAGAGATAAAAATAGATCCTGCCCTCAAAGAGTTCCCATTCTAATTGGGGAGATAATGAATAGGTAAATAATTAAGTACAATAGATACAACATAATTGGAGAAGGGAAGTCATCAGCATTTGGAGTTTGGGGTGGGAATGATCCCCCCACAGAAATGTGAATTTGACCTGAGTCTGGAAGTATGCTTAGAAAACTAAGCAACTTAATTATCCTACATTTAGAATTTGTTGGTTTCTTCTCTGTATTTTCTAAAACTAGCTATCAAACAAAAGCGAAATCAGGACCTATTATATTGTTCAGTGGTTTTTACCTATATCTACATATAGCAAATATAAACTCTGGCTAAGAGGACTACTCATGTTCACATTCACTATAATAAGTAAAAAAATGAGACAATAAAAATCCTTTCCTCTGTACACAGCCAGGCAGCTAAAGAAGCCCAGAGGGATCAAACTACAACGGATTGATTAAAATCTCATCAAATGTTATTTTAAACTTAACATTTCGATGAGTAAACTCAAGGCTGTTTCCAGGGAATAAACGGTATTGCCAGTTGTGGTATTGAATGCAAAAGACAATAACAGTGATGGAAGATAAACAGGATGGAATGGAACCATTAATGATTAGTGATGGCAACAGAGGCCAACATTTCTGGGCTCAAGCTATTATGGAACTTACTTGACTGGAACCAAGGATTGTCAGTGAGGCTGCTTGTGGAGAGCAGGATGTGTTACAAAGGTTCTTTTAAAACTGCGAAATATCTGTGATCTTTCTCACAAATTGTATGTGAAAATTTGTTTATCCTGAATGTTCAGGTAATGACCTATTCCACATAAATGAATTTCTCAGATTGAGGAACCACATTTTCTTACAGCCAGAACTTTCTAATTTATTTTAATCATGTTAATGAAATCTGTCTAGTATCTAGTATATATTTAATATGCTCCCTGGATTTCTTAAACCTAGAACATGGAATCCTTTAATAGTACCTGTAGAACTAAAACTCTTAACTTGATGGTTTAATGCCATCATTATAAACATAAATTGTTTTACTGTATAGCATGAACATTCTGCTATTTTAAAAAGTTTTACTTTTCTTTGACTCATTTAATCAGCTGGTTCTTCTTATTGTCCTTGGTTTAATAACTACTTTGCTACTTTTAATTTTCTTTGACCTAGATAAATAAATTTATTAAAACTCTTTAGTAAATAAGAATAAACAGGTCCTAAATTAGAGTTTAAAGTCCTTGGAAGGCCATCTGCTAGATGATAGTAGGCAGCTAGATGGTGAAATGAATAGTGTTCTTGGCCTGGAGTCAGGAAGACTGATCTTCCTGAATTCAAATATGGCTTCAGACATGTAATAGATGTGTGATCTTTGGCAAGTTCACCTTGTTTTCTTCAAGTTCTTCAGTGGTACAATGAACTGGAGAAGGAAATGGAAAACCACTCCAGTGACTTTATCAAGAAAACCCCATATGAGGTCATGAGGATTCAATCTTGACTGAAATGACTGAACCATCTAAATGATAGCATATGGAAAGGTGGGTTAATATAACTGTAACAGTGAGAGCCTAGAGGGAGGAAGAAATTATGGTTGAAATTCTATCTCTGTTATTTATCTGTTATTCAACTCTGGCAAGTCATTTCACTTTGTTCATCTGTATTCTCCTCATACATCAAAGAGGAGTGATTACTTGAGTACTAGTTGCTTCTTGGGAATGTTTTAATGTAAGGATTTTCAGAGTATTAATGAAATGTGAACTTTTAGAAATACTACAGTTATGTTTCATTTTGGCCTTTTGGATTTCTGTTTCTGCATCTCAGAAGCCATTTTGATTTATTTTTGTTTCTATATTCCTGATACTTAAAGAGGCTAGACATGTGGCCTCCAGAGAAATAGGCCCTTATTCTACCTCATACAACCCCGAGTACCTATGAATGAACTTAGCACACTGTGGCTCAGTAAAACC
This sequence comes from Gracilinanus agilis, assembly GCF_016433145.1. NCBI lineage: Eukaryota > Metazoa > Chordata > Mammalia > Didelphimorphia > Didelphidae > Gracilinanus > Gracilinanus agilis. Next base: position 93,904,463 of record NC_058134.1, on the reverse strand, counting down.
TTCAGAGTGAATGAATACCTTGAAAAGAGAGTTCAGGTGCTTCCCTCTGTGATGTTTGCCAAAAATCTCTCTAGGGCAAAATTAAAGGCATATTAGACTACAGCTCAATGTTCAACTGATGTGCAAATCCTCTTGTAAGTAATTTTACAAATAAATCATGTGCAGTTACCTTTAGAGAACTTCTACTCAAACTACTTAAAGAATATCCAAGCAAATAAATTCTTTCATTCTAGATTATCTCTGAAAGAAGTTGCCCTCTACCCTCCTGGTGATTCTATTCTGGAAAATTTGGCTGTCCTATATTCGATATTTAGTTTTTTTTTAATCTGGAAGTGATTTTTCCCCTGACTCACAGTTGTCTTTTATACTAGAGACTAAGCAGTATCCCTAGTTACCCTGCTGAAGACAGGCTGGGCCTGCAGAACAAAGAATTATGTTTAAGGATGCTTTGCCTTTGATGTTTGTCCAGATTATTAAATCTCTTGTCTTCATCCCTCTTTTACAAGCCAAACAGCAACCCCTGGCTTTTGTATCTGGACCTATTTTAGGGATGCATCTGTTCCTGGGGATGATGACTAGGATGATTCCAGGTTTGCTGGGGGATAGATCACAGGCAGCTGTAAACAGCTTTTACTGACTATACACAAAGGAATATTTCAATAGACTTAGACAGAAAAGATTTTTCCTAGTTGATAGTTTCATGGATTGACTCACCACAGTGAGGCAGTCTGATGTCATTGATAGAGTGGTGGGCTTGGATAACATGGATTACTGCTTCCTAGATTTAGAGCTGGAAGGGATCATTAAGCCCATCAAACACAACCAACTTATTTTAGAAAGGAGAAAACTGAAGTTCAAAAAACTTAAGTGATTTAACCAAAGACACACAGGAAATTAAATGCTGGAGCAGGGATGAAATCTTAGATCTTCTGATTTTCAATACAGCACCTTTGCCACTGCAGCTACATTCTAATCTCACCTATGATATTTGCAAATAATGTGACCCCAAGCCCACAAACTTGCTGCACCTCAAGGAATTCCCTAGAATGGAAGGAATGTGTCTCAGTGGTAAGAGTGGTGCATTCAGTCAAAGCACCTGAGTCTGAGTTCCACTCTATAATTTACTAACTATCTGTCTGATCTCAAGTAGGTAATTTCACTTGAGGTTAAGATTTTCTGGCCTCTGAAGTATCTTTCAACTCTAGACCTTTATGACTTCTAGAATTTATGACTTCTCTCCCACATTATTATCAAGTTACATTTGTGTTAATAACGGGTCCAACAACTAGAGTTTCTTACCTACATGAACAAAATTAAAGATCATTTTAGATTCACAATACATTATATTTTTAGGTTGCTTTATGGATTTTTTAATTAAACATTTTTTAATATTTAAGATTTTTTAAAAACTTTAATTTTCGGCTTCCGGGTTAAGATGGCGGCAGAGTAAGAAGCAGCTCTTAACCTCTCCTGACCGAAACATACAAAACTCCTCAAGGGGACATAAAAACAAGTCCAGACGAACGGAGGAACCCCACAACAGGGCACAGCGTGGAAGGTACGTGGAATCGAGACATTTCCAAGCTAAAAAGGGCTCTCACTCACTCAATCACGAGCTGAGCAACCGCCCCACCCCCACCCCCTCCACACTCACCTATAGCTCCGAACCCAGCTAAAAAGAAATAGAGCAAGTTTGGGGCACCCATCGAGTCATCAGCAGCTCCGGGACCTGTTCCTGACAGCAGCAAGACTTAGGACCCCATTAAGTCAAAAAAAGCACGCGAAATCTGAGCGCGCGCGCCGGAGCAGGACACTGGGCGCGCAGAGTGCTGGCTGAGTAGAGGCGTGGGTGGAGGCAGAACTAAGCCTAAGTGGGGAACCAGTGCAGACGGGTATACGACTGTGGAAGCAGCACCCTGAGACTTGTAAAGAAACCTCCAGCAGAGGATCAAGCAAGAGGGCCCACCAGGGGGCTTGACCTTGGAAAAAACCAGAATTCAGACCTCAGGAGCCAATAGATTGGGAACAGACACTGAGCCCGAGGATAAAGCTGAGAAGCTGCTGGGCTAATGATGGCTACTCAGCATCAGCATCAGGAGGTTCAGAAGAGAAAGAATAATAACAAAAAGAAGAAGTCTTTAACACTCGACAGCTTTTACACAGAGAAAATCCAGACAACCGAGCAAACAGAGGAGGAGAACAAACAAGCATCCGGACCCTCCTCAAATAAGGAAAACTCCTCACAAGCTATGGAAGAGTTCAAAACTGAGATTCTGAGGAAAATGGAAGAGATCTGGCAAGAAAATAACAGTTTAAAAGGTAGAATCTTGCAATTGGAAAGTGAGGCTCAGAAATCAAATGAACTGATAAGCAAATTGAACACCAGAAATGACAAGATTGAAAAGGAATACCAAAAGATTATAGCCGAAAACCAAAAAATTATAGCCGATAACCAGTCCCTAAAGGCTAGAGTCGAGCAATTAGAAACCAATAATCTCTCAAGACAACAAGAACAAATAAAACAAAGTCAAAAGACTGAAAAAATAGAAGGAAATATGAAATATCTCAATGAGAGAGTGACAGACCAAGAAAACCGGTCTAGAAGAGACAATTTGAGAATAATTGGTCTTCCAGAAAACCCAGAAATTAATAGAAACCTGGACTCCGTACTAAAAGAAA
>NC_058134.1:93828308-93896786 GCF_016433145.1 Gracilinanus agilis | reverse complement strand
ATTCTGTGGTAAAATCGAATGTAATGGACCTCTGTACCAGCAGCAATGCAATGACCCAGGACAATTCTGAGGGATTTATGGTAAAGATGCTACCCACATTCAGAGGAGGGACTGCAGGAGAGGAAATATATAGGAAAAACAACTGCATGAACGCATGGGTCGGGGTGGACATGATTGAGGGTGTAGACTCGAAACTACCACACCAATGCAACTACCAACAATTTGGAAATTGGTCTTGATCAAGGACACATGACAAAACTAGTGGAAATGCGCATGGGTAGGGGGGTGCGGGGGGGGGGGTTGAAGGGGAAAGGAGGAGCATGAATCATGTAACCATGTTAAAAATGAATATTAATAAATGTAAAAAAAATAAAAAAAATAAAAAAATAAAAAAAAAACTTTAATTTTCATTGAATTACTTAAGCCTCATAATAATCCTATGAGAAGGCAAGGCAGGTGTTAACCCATCTTATATAGAAATAAGAGTGACAGCAAGTAAGAAAAGATCTGGGACTAGAATCTAATTCTATTGATTCTCAACAAAGAGCTTGTCCCATTCCGAGTCTTCTGAGGCTGAAATCATTGTTACAAGAGGAACACCAAGTTGCTTTTAACTGAAGATGTAATCATTATTTATGTGGATTCATTTGAAGGACTCCAGGAAACCATCCTTCCTCCTCCCATAAAATCTCTCTCAAAGATTTGCCAAGTCCTCTCCATTAAGGATTGCTATTTTGAAGTATGAGTCCCTCTAGTTAAGAGCATGTTTCATGCAATGTACTTGCTCAGAATTTTATCTTTGATCAGGTCTCAGTTCAGATATCACCTCCTCCATGAAGCCTCCTACCTCCTCAAATTGTAACTTCTTTGAAGACAGGTACTGCCTTGCTTTTTTTCTCATTTATATCTCTAGTGATTATTTTAGTATATGGCACAGTTGTTGATGTTCAGCAGTCATTTCAGTCATGCCTGACTCTTCATGATCCCATATGGGGTTTCTTTGGCAAATGTATTGGAGTGTTTCTCATTTCCTGTTCTAAATCATTTTACAGATGAGGAACAAAGATAAACAAGGTTAAGTGACTTGCCCAGAGGCATATAGCTAGTAAGATTCTGAGACCAGATTTGAATACAAGATTAATCTTCCTGACTTCAAGCCCAGTACTCCATCCACTATACCACCTAGCTTCTCCATATGGCGCATGGTAGAGACTTAATAAATAGTTATTGAATTGAATTATATTAAATTTAAGACTAAACTTTAACCTAGACCAATTTAAATCCAATGTCTTTCTTCCAATTCCATTAAATAGAAAGGAACTGAGAAAATAAAAGTTTTATAGAAGGCCTTTAAAAAATTCATGGTGAATGAATGAATCATTTGATGGCAGGAAAGATACTTTTGATTTCAAACAGAAATGGTACAGTATGGGAAGTGGTTGGCATGGGCATCCCAGAACCAAGATTACAAGACCACACAATTTCAGAGTTGGAAAAGATGTCAGTAACCAAATACAAGAAACTATATTAAGAGTAAAAAGCATACCTCTCCTTTTTCATTATTTTGCTATGGGATCAGTCTAACATGAGAGGTAATACTTAACAGATTGAGGGTACTACCCAGGAGGGGAAAGAAACAGGGAAGGTTACTATGATCCATTGGGTTTATAGAATCCACTTATATAATTTTATAAAGCTTATTCACTTTCCATACCTAATACTATCTAAGGAGTCTGTCATATTTCAATTTGTTGAATATTTATTGAGTGCCTACTATTTATAAGGTACAATATGTTATAATATGAGTCAAGGTTTCTGTCCTTGTGTTTATAGTATAACAGACAAAATTCCACATTTATTCATTCAGTAATCATTTATTAAGTGCCTATAAAGATACTGTACTAGCTGCTAGGAGAGAGAAAAAAATAATAGTAATTGCCCTCATGGAATTCATGATCTATTTTAATTGTAACAGTAAGGAGCAGAGCTGGAAAGACCTCCAGGAATTGATGCAGAACAGAAGGAGCAGAACCAAGAGAACATTGTACACATAGACTAATTCGTTGTGGCACAATAGAATGTAATAGACTTTTCTACTAGCAGCAATGCAATGATCGAGGACAATCCAGAGGAACTTAGGAGAAAGAACACTTTCCACATTCAGAGAAAGAAATGTGGGAGTAGAAATGCAGAAGAAAAACATATGATAGATCACATGGTTCGATGGGAATATGACTGGGGTTTTGATGTTAAAAGATCACTCTACTGAAAATATGAATAACATGGAAATAGGTGTTGAACAGTGATAAAAAAAACACTAGGGAGCAGGGAGACAAATATACAATCTAATAAGAAATAAAGTGAATACATCAATAACAACAGAGGGAGATGGAGACAGATGCACAAATGTAAAACTTTTTTCTCCTATCAGTTTAAACATAGAATCCTAGAATGGAAGGCATCTTTGAGATTATCTAGCCTAACCTCCTCATTGTATAGATAAGGAAACTGAGTCACAAAAAGTCATGAAAAAACTCCAAATTGCAAAGAAACAAGAAACCATATCTGGCTAGTTCAATTCAGAAAAGCTTTTTGGAAAGAATGGAAAAGCCAGAGGTCAATCCTAGTAAAGGGCACAGAATAAGTAAAGATATTAAAGTATGGAAATGTGAAATATTTTTGGGAAACACTAAGTAATTCAGTTTATTAACAGTAGTAGGAAGAATTTGAGGGGAAATAGGAAGAGCAGTGATAGCTAATGCGTTGTGCTTTATGGTTTAAAAAGAATTTTATGTATATTATTTTATTTGATCCATACATAACTAAAAAGTGAAAAAATACAATTTAAATTCAGTTCTTCAGTCCAAATCCATTGCTTTATATATTTTAATACTTAGCTACTTCAGTTGGAGATGTAAATATCTATATTGATAAATGAGAGTCATCTCTGGATAAGGTACATTAGGGCCTCTTGTTTGGTAAACAATAAGGAGCCACAAAGGATATCTGATTGAGGGAATGACATTACTGATCTATACTTAAGGAATATTAATTTTCCTAAATGGGTCAGAAAAATTGTGAGAAACTAATAAGTGGGAGAATAAATGGGGATCCACTATAGTAATCTAGGCTAGACATAATGAATGTTTCTACTAATTTAGTTGTGGTGTGAATGGCAAGATGGAGATAAATGGGAATATTTCAAAAATAAAATAGACTAGATGGGTTAATAGATGATATTTACTTGAGTGTGAATGTATGGGGTCAAGAGGGGTTTTGAAAAAGAACTTGAAATCTAAAGGATTTTCAAACACTAGAATGGTCAGAAAGCCTTTTGTATCCCTTCAAATTATTCCACACTGTTGGAAGTCACCTACTCCATCTCTATGTGGGACAAGTCTCTAGGAGTATGCTGCTAAAACCAATGGATTTGAAAAATTGTGTTTAATTTATCGTGATTTTATTAGAAAAATAGTTGTTAATAACATTTGTAAACACAAGATGATATTAGAATATATTCTATAAAAATTGTGATGTGAACTCTAACATAAGAAGTAAGCTCTTAGGATAATAACCACCTATCTCTCTTAAATGCTTCATTAATGTGTACACCATGCTAATTTTAATGAATTCACTTTCATGAACCCTCATTTCAAGTGAGGCATTCTACAGATACATCTAGTTAAGGACATGAGCAACCAATATTCTAACATAGAATTCTTATAGTTTATCAGAGCCTCAATTGAAATAAAACTTTCTCCATGAAGCTTCACTCCTCCTCCTCTTTATTTTAGTGCTCTTTCTTTGAATTGCAGATTATTTCTCTTCATTCATGTTGTATCATCCTAATAGAATGAAATTTACTTGAGGGCAGGAATTGTTTCTGACTTTACTTCAATACCTAGAACATAGCAGATACTTAATAACTTTATTGAATTTACTTCAACTATATATTGAGCTTTGCACTGTGATAAGTAGAAAGGAGATATAAAGGATTGTGCATGATTAATACCTTTAAGCAGTTTAAACACTGAGGTAGGAGAAATATGGTAACTCACATGGAAAATTAGACAAGCAAAAAAGGATTAAATTCAAGACAGAATCGTATAAAAGAGGGGGGCAGCTAGGTGGTTCAGTGGATTGAGAGCCAAGCCTAAAGACAGGAGGTCCTGGTTTCAAATTTGGCCTGACACTTCCTAGCTGTGTGACCCTGAGCAAGTCACTTCACCCCCATTTCCTAGCCCTTACCACTCTTCTGTCTTAGCACCAACACACAGTATTGATTCTAAGATGGGAGGTAAGGATTTTTTAAAAAAACAATAATATAAAACATAATGCAATATGGTGTATGAAGGTATATATCTATATGTATGTATGCATGTACACACACACATATATATATATTAATATTTATACACATATGTAATGAAAGAGAAAGAGAGAGAAAGTTAGAGACAGACAGACACAGAGAGTTTAAGAACACAGGAAGGACTTCTATAATATTCAATCGACTCTCGATTCATTTCAATAAATATTTATTGCCTATTGTGTTATTATATACAGGTTATTGTTAAGCATTGGAGATATCTTGATGGATCTGTGATCTGATCGATCTGGATGTTTGCTCTTCTGCAAGACAATTCTTTCATGCTTACCATCTTGTGCAACTTTTTATCTGTGCCCCATCCCCATCCTCCTACCATGAATTCACCACAATGGGGCCACTAGATGTGCTACAGGCTCTCTTGTTTTTCCCTGACATAGAAGAATTGAGTAGGTGGCTACAACTTCTGGTGTTATATTAATATAAATGCTTGCCATAACACAAGCAAGGGGGTTAAAAAAGAATAGGTTTATTTTTCTCATAAGGATATAGAACAAGTTACCAGGATACATGATATAAGAGGAAACCCCATAACATTTCAGTTAGGAGATAGACTCATGCCTTGGGCCTCCAACCTGAAGAATTTTTATCCTTTTATACTAAATGTTGCCTTGGCCTCGAGGTCACTTGGAAAATTGGCATAAGAAGGGGTGTCTGACTTGAGCACATCTATCTTACATGTTACCACTTTGTTCTTTTGACTTCCATACCCCCTCTTAGTTTGTAAAATTGTTTTAAAATGTTTTTCTTGCCTCCTCAAACATAAATCCTTACTATCCCTACCACTCTCATGTTACTTAGCTATGCCCATAATCAGTTTTTGGGAGGTGTTGCTGGAGGGCCTGGACAAAAGCCCACCCTAAGGGGATAATAATGGAATACTATGGCTGTCACCCTATTATTGTTAACCCATGACCAACCCATCCCGTCTTTCTATTACACATTTCATGGATGATATCTTTTACTACAGTTCCTCTTTGAAGTTCCTCATTGGTTTTATGTTTTCCACCTAGTATATGTTCTCCTTTGTCTTCTATATCATATTCATTTTCAAGCACTGGGATTGCAGAGTCAAAAATGAAATAGTCCTTCCCCTTAAAGATTCTATATTATATTGAAGAGAAACAGCATACATACAGATTAGCAGGTAAAAGAAATAATTAATAAGGAAAAGATATTATTATTAAGATTGGGAAGTTTCATATTGTCCTTTGAAAAACACTCATTCTGCTCCTTGTGGAACTACATTTCTTGTAATATCCTTATCTTACTTCAGAATTGCCAAGCATATGCTTTCTATTTTTTAGTAAGTTGTGAACAAATGTCTTGACTACTTGTATAAAGGACGATGAAAATTGAGAATTCTTAGAAAGAATTCATTCATTTATCAGGCAGTTATTAATTGTCTTCCCTATGCCATTTTATCTAAGTTTGGGCGATAAAAGACAAAAGTGAAACAGTCCCTGCCATTAAGGAAGGTTCCTTCTATTGAGGAATTAAATATCTATATTTATAAATAAATAAAAATGTATTCATAATAAACATGAAGGAAGCACTAATGACTGGTGGGGAACAAGAAGGACAGCGTGTTTCAAGGGACAAGCTAAGGCTTAAAAAGGATAGAGATTCTAGGAGTTAGAGGTGAAAACAAATTTGAGACTCTCTTCCCTAGCAGATAGTAACATCTTCCCAATCACTCAGGCTCACAACACTGCCACTCATCCACATATCAAATATTTTGTCAAGAATTATTTCTCATTTTACTACTTCTTTCTTGTCTTGTCCCTTACTCACCACTCACATAGTCACAGCCCTCCTTCAGGTCTTCATCACTAACTGGCTAGTCTATTGCAGTAAGCTTTTAAAAATGATTTTTACTGATGTCTTCTGTTTTTTAACATCATTACAGTATATACTCTCCCCAAAAGAACCATTCCATGTAACAAATTATATTTTTAAAGAAAAAAATGAGGAAAAAATCAGCATAACTGATCAATCTCTTGAATAAATTTGAAAACCTGTGGAATATATAATAGGTTTGGATTGCAATTACCTTGTAATTATTTTCCTTGCCTCAAATATGTCCCAAGCATTTACATCTACTCAGCTACCAGTGTGATTGTTTTAAGTGTAGATATGACCATGACATTTCTACTTTTATAGTCCTCCCCACCTCAATATCATTTAATGACTCTCTATCTGTTGTAGTGTCAAAAAAGTTCCTCAAAATTGACCACTCCTCCCTTTCCAGTCTTTTACATTTTATTTTATGAACCACTCACACTGGATCTACTTGCTGTTCCCCTGTCACAAAAGACAATATCTTGGCTCCACTGACTGTATTCCAACTGTACTGGTTATTACCTGTGCTTAGAATGTTCTTCCTCTTCATTTCATCTTCTAGTTGAACTGGCATCCTAGATTCAAGACTCAGCTAGAATCCTACTTTCTGCTAGAAAATTTTTTCTATTCCCTTTCAGCTACCAATGCTTTCTTCTTTCAGATTGTTTTCTATCTATTCTGACTATTTTATGTATGCATCTAATTATTTACATTTCCATCATTAAAATGTGAACTATTTAGGGGGGCAAACTCTTATTTATGTCCATCTTCATATCTCTTGCACTTAGCATAATGATTGACACATAATGCTTAATAATTCTTGACTGACTAAAGAGTGGACCACTGTGCCACTTCTTTTCATGCCAACTTCCACGCTGAATTCAGAGGCCCCTACATCTCTAGGTCAATATGTGGCAGGCCATGAAGGAAAGAAAACTTCCATGGCAAAAATAAAGTTCTGGATGGACGTTCAAGCTTGTGTGGTACTCAGTTATCCCAATGTATACCTGTCCCTGTACCAGGACAATGTATTCCTTACCCAAAAAAGAATCTGTTTCCTTCATATTCTTTATTACAAATCCATGCATATTTAGAGGGACTTCAAAACATTCCCTTAGCCACCCAGGGTTCTTTTCTATTGTAAAGCTTCTTGGGACAAGCTTGGAGAACATAGTTTTTTTCCTCTTGCTGAATTTATACTATTATATTAGACAGACATTCTTTATCTGATATTCCTTTCTTTTATATATTCATTTGAATTAATAAATAAAACCATTGTGAGAGTCAGCATTTAGTTAGCTCAACTTGGTATCCACCTTACCTCCTCCTTTTCCTACTGTATGTGTATTTGTAGGTTTCAGGTAGATTCAATGCACTGAACATCAGAAAAAACATAGAGGGGATCTATTGTAGTGTGGTAGAAAGAATACTGGAGTTAGAGTTAGGAAATCTAGCTCTAACATATTTTAGCTATGTGACCCTGGAGAAGTAATTTAACTTCTTTGAGATTGTTTGCTTATTTTTAAGATGGGGATAATAAAATACATACTAACTCATTGGGTTGAGTTAAGAACGTTTTTAAAACTTAAAAATATTCATACATATGATATTTTAATATATAAAATTGATATATAATGTGGGAATAGAATAAAATAGATTATTTATTGTTAGAGTTGGAAATTACTTTAAAAATCATCTAGTCCAGTGGTTCATAACCCATGGCATACAGATCCCAAAGTGTTCTCTGGTTATATTTCAAAGAGGTTTGTGAATTTGGATGGGAAAAATGTATATATTTTCAACATAATTGATGTTTTTGTAATATTATGTTCTGTATCTTATACATTTAAAACTGGAATCAATAGGTGGGGAAGGAAATAAGCATTTATTATGTGCTTACTATTTGGCAAGGACTGCACTGTGATTTACAAATATTATCTAAATTGAGAAGTCTATGACACAAAAGGGTAAACCCCTGATTTAATCCCATTCCCTCACTTTACAGAAATAAAATCAGAAACTGAGTAACTCTCTTGAGTCTAGAGTGCTTTATTTTTTAAATCATATATGTAGGTTTTTTGAGAGGTTGACAGTTTTTGATCATTTCATTAATATTTTAATTGGTTACGCTGAAAATGGGGAGCATCTTATTGTACTGGGGTGAAGATATTTTTCTTTTATTAAATTAATTGATGCAATATTTTTTCTCTCATATGATATATTTCTTACATAACTAGAAAGTCAGAAGAAAGTGAGAGGTGGGTTTTTATGTATAGGATAATGAGTTCGGCTTTTAGTTTAAAAAAGATTTTTTTTAGATACAGAAATGATTTTACCCTTCCCTAAATGTACTTTGTGTTCTTTTCATAGATCCTTATTTAGAAGACACAACAAGGTGGCTTATGAGGACAGTTTATATAAAATGATGGGAAAGTGGAAGGACAGGAAACAAATGCCATCTTATAAAGTAAATAATGCAGATGCAGATTATGAATTTCCCTTGAAAAGGGATCATGCCATTTTCTGCTAACTTTACAACACACAGGATAATTCAGTGGGTAAATGGAAGCTTTAGAAATACTTTTGATTATGTTGTATTACACAAAGAGGATAAAACTGCACCATCATTGATGCTTTGATGATGTCATCTATCAGAGGCTCCCTCCACTGATGCATATAAATATATCTCTGGTACATGCTTTCCCATAAATCTTCCAAGAAAGACCCACCCAATGCACTGAAGGGCTTCCACTAAGTTATCTCCCACTTTTGTGTGTGCCAGCAGAACACTTGTTCTGTCTGCTTGGTATCTCTCTTCTCACAAGCTAACTAGAATGCCATTTTATTCATTATATATTCCTTATTGTTCTCTTTCCTATTCCTTTTTAAGTGCAAGTCATCTTTGGTAATATATTTCTGCAGCCTATTTGACATTCAGCATATGTCAATCTATGGTGCTTTGGGTAAGTACCAATTGTTATTCCTCAAAGCTAGGAAATAGAAAAATGGCAGAGTATAAAAGCAAGGATTCACCTGAGATCTCCCAAATTTTCCTCCAAACAACTTTAAAATAACAGCTCTAAAATGAATTCTGGAGCAGCAGAATCAACAAAAAGATGGAGTGAAACATTTTTTTTGTCCAAGATGATTTAGAATATGGAAAGGAAATGTATTTCTTATTGGGGTTAGGATAGAGTGCAGTCTAGAGGGAGTAGTATTCTGAAAAACCAGGGCTGGCCTTAAGGGCAACTGAATCAGTAGGAGTAGTTAACAGTTTCTCAGCTCACAGATGACAAGGTGATCATACGATTGAACAGAAGGAGATCATAAGAGACACTTTGCAAGCGTTGGATACAGATAGTGTTGTTACCACTCTGAAATAACTGGAAACTTATAGATCCCCTCGAAGGAGTTTGAAAAGAGCAGCAAAAGTTGTGGGCAACATTTCAACTTTATTCTCATCAGAATTAACTGAAAACTGAAAAAAGATACCTACTTAGTTGGGTATGGAAATTTATCTTACCCTACGGGGAAGGTAGAAGGAAAGGGGGAATAAGAGAAAGGTTGTATTCATAGAAATTAGGGCAGATTAAGTGAGACAGTGGCCAGAAGCAAAACACTTTTGAGGATGCATAGAATGCAAAGGGAGAGGGAAAGATAAATAGGGGAGAATAGGATGGAAGAAAATACAGTTAATAATCATAATTTTAAATGTAAATGGGACGAACTTACCCATAAAATGGAAGTGGATAGCAGAGTGGAATATCCCTTACCCCATTCCCAACTTATATCATCAAGCAAAAGCTAAGTGATATTTAGAAGTATTATTTTCTAGCTAAATATTGGACTAAGTGGCCATTGAGGTAATTTTTAATCCTGCAATTCTGTGATTATGTGATTATCCTAATAGACTAAGGAAAGAGTTGATATGTCACAATCCAAGGTATATTCTTTCTTCATCCACTTTTTTTCTCTATGGTTTACAGGACTTATATTTCATCTTTTGAAAGTAAAAGTAATCATTTGGTAAAAATCATTAAGCGGCCTTATAAATGACATAGGGAAATCATTCAGTTGAGTGATATATCAATACCTATATCAATCAGTGAGCTACTCAATACTTTTTTATAAATTCCATGATGGAAGGAATTTGGAGAAATAGAGAAAAAAGAAATGTTCATTAATTTTAAGATTCATTAATATTAATTAATTAATATCAATTAATTAAGTTAATTAATAAAGCCTAGCAAAAAAGCTTTATAAGTTGTTTATGTATTCAGAGAAAAAAGTCAGTGTAATCTAAGGAAGCTTTATGGAGAGAAGGGGAACTGGAAGAAGAGTTTGAGTAGGTTAACTGGGAGGAGTAAGAATACCATTACAGATGAGATGAAAGGAAAAGGATATAAGTTAGGATAAGTATTATTATCTTATGTAATATATTAATATATTATATATCTACTCCCATCTAATGTATGGAATATGCTAAGAATATAAACTGGAGACAGAATATTTTGGGGAAGAGAGCAAATTAGTGTAGAATAAGGACAAGATATAGAAGATTTTGAAAGTAAGTTTTATCTTTGAAGAATTAGGCCACAAAAAACAATTGATTGAATTTAAAAAAAGTAGCCAGATAAAAACAATATTTCCTAGAGGCCACATAATAAATATTATTCTTTCAACCTGTCCTTATATATATATTTCACCATTAAAGTGTGGTGAAGATGTTTTATTTCATCTTTGTATCCACAGCACCATACACATAGATACTTAAGGTTTGTGTTTGAATTGAATAAGAAACTAGAGGCATGGGGCTTAACTAGGAGGTTACTGAAGCAAGCCAGATATAAAGTAAGGAATAAATGGCTCATGTGGTAATAGTACGAATGGAAAGAAAGAGATAGATTGAAGCACATCAGGTGAGATATTAACAAGATATGCTAAAATGCCAAATTTAAACATGAAGCAGATGTCCAGAAGTATTTGTTCCTTTATAGCACTGAGGCACTGAGTAGTTAAATAATTTGCTTAAAGTATTGTAGCTAGTGTATGTCAGAACAGGATTTCAATTCACATCTCCTGGTTATAAGCTCCGATTATTTTCCATGTAAAGGAGAACAAAAGATATTCTAAGCATAGGAGACAGTGTTAACGAAATTATAAAATAAGGAAAACTTTAAGTATATTAGGGGAAAGAACAGCAGATAAGTTAGCCTGGAGTGTAGAGCACTTAGCATTGAGTAGAATATAATAAGGCTAGGAATACAGTTTTCTATGCACATTGTGGGGTGTAGGAACTTTAAATACCAGGCAAAGTAGTTTTCATATTAGTCAGAAAACTACTGGAACTTTTTGTTTTGTTTTGTTTGACAAAAGAATATGATGAAGAGGTATATGGAAAATATATGGAAGAGTCAATTCAATAAGTCCATAAATATTTAACAGAACTTGATATGTGCCAGTTAGTATCCTAGGAACTGGGAAGATAGGAAAGACTTAGTAACGCTAATCAATACAATGATCCATGAAAATCCTAAAGAACTCATGATGAAAAATGCTATCAATCTTCAGATAAAAAACACTGATAAATTTGGAGTCTTTATACTGATGTACTTTTTTCTTTCCTTAGTTTTCTACCTCCCCCTGTTCACAGCACAACTAAATCAGAAATGTTTTTTTTAATCATTTCATAAATACTATAGGAATTTCATTTCTTGCTTTCTTCATATCCTTTAACTATTTGTCAGTTGGGGAATGGCTTATATTTTTATAAATTTGACTTAGTTCTTTATAGCTTTGAGTAATTAGACCTGTATTGAAGAAATTTATTATAGAAAATTTTCCCAGTTTTTGGGAATCTTAATTGTGATCTTAATGAGGTTTTTTACAAACATTTTTAAATTTAATATAATCAAAACTATTCATTTTACATCTTACAATGCTCTTTATCTATTGCTTGGTTAAAAACTTTTCCTTTCTCCAAAGATATGCAAGTTAAAGTATTCTGTGTTCCCTTCATTTAGTTGTGGTATCATTTTATGTATAAATCACATACCTATTTTGACCTTATCTTGGTTTAGGGTGTGAGATACTGGTTTATACCTAGTTTCTTTTATTCTCTTTCCTGATTTTCCCAGCAATTTTTGTTAAATAATGAGGTCTAATTCCAAAAGCTGTGGTCTTTTCCCTTGAGGCTTCACATGTTTTCATTTTTGTATTGCTATCCTCTTCTGAACTTGTATTTTGGTCTTCTATTTTGTTGAGATATTTTTCTAGCATCAGACTTTTTCTCTTGCCTTTTGCTTATTAGGGAATTTTTTTATGATTTTGTGTAGATGCTAAAGTTATCTCCATTTCTGGGGTGGAAGGAGTGCTGTCCTGAGCTTGTACTACACGTAGGGTCAGCTCAGCTGTCTTAGTTTTAGATTGAGCACTCTGTAGAGATCATCTAGTTGCGCTACTGTGTGGAAGTTTGCAGTTATTAAGTTTAACTGGTTGGATTTGGGTTCTGTAATGCAGGTTTAGCATTGTCATGTTTGGCTTAGGCAATCCTGTCAGTTACCCTAGATGGAATGTTGATGATGGCATGCACCATGTGCCAGGTGCCAACTGGCAATTGAACTGAGAGTATAAAAGCCCCTGGAAACCCAAGCCTGGGTTCTGTTTTCCCCTGACTTCACCCTGATCACTCTCTTACCCCTGACCTCTCCTGGAACCCCAGGTTGGGGGAGGAGAATGTAGTTTTTAGGACCAATCTTCACACCAGCTTAACAATATCTATTATCAACATCAACTAAACTAGCCAGTATATCTGCTCAATTTCTTGACCAGAGACCACTTAGTTCTAACTGAGGGCTATCAGCCCTTTGTCCAGCCAAGACCTTCTTAGGACCTTTGCCAGCTTCAGCCAGCCAAACCATACCAACAGTTTAGCTAAAACCAAACCCTCTTACCTTGTCTTGTTCCTTCCCCCATTATTAATAAATCCAATAGCCTTCAACCAGAGAATCCTGTAGTTATTCCTTACCACTAGAGGTTGAGGAGGACAAGCAACAAGGAGAGAATTCTAAACTGTTAGCATTGAACTAAACACCATTGCTGTGGGCAGGAAGCTCTAACACCCACTTCCTGCTATTTTGCCATTATCCTATAGGTGGCAGTTTCCTCAGCAGGGAGGGCTGGCTGCCTGACTTCTTAAAGAAGCCTAGCACCTAGCAGTGAGGTTCACTAGGCACTCAGCCTTTGGGTTTGGATTTGAACTTAAAGCAAGTTCATTCCCAGGTGAGTTTGCTCATTCTTTCGTAACAACCAACTCCAATCTCCTGCTGGGCTTATACCAGCTCAAGGCCCCTAGTGATCCTTCTCCCCTCATAACAGTTCCATCTAACCCTGCCAAGACTGGACTTTGTTGAGCTGAGTTCCTCCCATTGGTGTCTGCATGTGCCCAGTTTCTGTTCTGTCTGTTTTATGTAGTCCCACTTTCTTCCCACTGTTGTTTGTTCTTTTGGTTTTTACTCTTAGCCTTCTGAATCTAGACAGAGCAAGCTGTTCTCTTTTTCTTGTCACTTGTATTATATTGCATCCAAGTCCTGCTGAGACTTGTTTAGGGCTCTCTCCTTGTCTTGTGATGAGACCTAACCTAACCCCACTTTATGTCTCTCAACATTGATCTGGGACAGAGCACTGCTTCACCCCTTCTTCTGTTAGTTCTACCACTCTAGCATTCATTTTGGGGCATTTTTTTTCTTCTGTTGTTATTTGGAAGGTGGTTGGCAAACTGAATATTTCTTCCTTTACTATACTGACCTGATCCGCCACCCCTATTGCCATCACAATTGCTTTTAAAAAATTGTTAATGAGAGAATATTGGGAGAGTACATAAAAATTCTCACTTTACATCACCATCTTGACTCTTCCTCCCCATATTTTGCACATTTTAAGTTATTTTTTCAAGCTTCCCATGATACATTTCTTCAAATCTGTATAATTATAAGAGGATACCATTTCAAGTATAATTTTTAATAAAAAATAAACAATAAAAATAAAGAAAATAAATATGTGACTAAAATATATTTATATCATCCAATTTTCAAAATACCAAATTATGAAAGGGGAGAAAGAAGTCAGTTTATTTTCACGAGTAATCAAAAAACAGAATGGTTAAAACAAAACTTCAATTTAACATTAAAAGACTATGAAGAAATGCATTATGAGAAGTTCTGAGAAACACTTACAAATAAAATCTGAGAGGCAGAAAAACTTAAGCAGTTCCTAATGAAGTGCCATTTATAGACTGGTTAGTAGCTTGGGGACATTTGCATAACTTTATATTTTACTTAAGAGCTAATCATTGTAAACCTTATGCCTGTGCTTTTCTGGAAATCTTTCAGTGCTGAAGTAGAAATGTATAAAATAGCTACTTTTTCCTTTAATTTTCTCCCCACAAACAACTGGAAGTTTGATAGACCTGGAGTACTTAAGGGAAAAAAGATGCAGGGTAAATAAAAGGCAGAATTATTTAGCCAACAACTGTAATAAGTTGATACTACATTTGGTCATCATACTTATGTCAATACATGGATACCGAGGAACATAAAGTCTAACATTCTCATCCTACCAATTCACTAATTTTAGATATAAGCATCTGAGAAGTAGAAAAGGTTCAAAAGATGTTAGAGACCCAAACCTATCTTACCAGGCTACAAAACGAATACTGGCCTTGCCTCTATTTACTATTTCATGAGGAATCCAATGGCATTGTTTCTATTACCTGAAGGGTTTCCTTCTCTCTATTTCCCCTAAATAGTTGTTCTGTTCCCTAGGTGATTTCTGAAATCCATTTTAAAAGGTAGTAGTGGTAAAATCTTTCTTTTTCAATAAGAGGATTGATTGTGCCTCTTAGAAAGGAAAGAAAATAATGTAAATTCATATTGAGGTATAAATGATGGAAATTAACTCCTTTTCTGAAATCCAAAGGAGGCAAGTGCAAGCTAGTGGGTATAAAATGCCCACAATCTGTAGAGGGTGAACAGAAAAGAATATAGGAAAATAAACTTTCCCAACTTCACAGTTTTTGTGCCCAAACAAATGTGCATTTGTATGAGTCATAAATATCCTCTCTTAACAATATGCAAATAGAGGTTTTTTTTTCTATTTTCTATTTCTATTGTGAAAACAACTCCCCCAAATCATCTTATCATCAGCTTCATTTTCCCTAGCTGACCCAAGATGATGCTAGCTATATACCATCTACATTACAAAGAGAAGACTTGATTTCTCATCCACAATTATTTTATCATTTTTATGCCAAATCAGCAGCCCTACTCTCCTCTGGATAGTACATTAATATTAGTTTTTACCCAGTTTGACAAATGCATAAAAGAAAATTACATGTAAAAAGTCTGTCTAATGAAACTTTCTTTCCATTACCTCTAAAGTATACAGGGAATAAAAAACTTTAAGTCATAAAATAAAAATATCTTCTTATTAAATTAGCTTGTTACTTCTCTAAAGTAAGTAAATGAATTGGAATTTGTAATTTTATTTTCATTTATTTTTTCTCAGAGTAGTAACTATCCTGATCTGGCAATGTTAATTTTTAAAATATGGCTCATACTAAAAACAAAGTTAAAAATGGATGTCCAATTAGATTATTTCTACAGCCAAAAAAAAAAAATAGTGACTAAAAGCATTTTGCGGTTAAGGAGAAAATTTAACCAGTGATTTCACTGATGCCTATGGGCCTCTCTCATACTAATATTTCCAACATTCATAATTAAAAGAAATATCAGAACTTAAGGAAAATTAAAATGCTATTTTTTTTCTCATTCAACTATATAGAGCCCTTGAAATTGATGCATACATCTCAGACCAAAAATCCTTGGTAATAAGACTTCCCAGGGAGGAAAACTCTTTTAGCAGTAAAAATCAGCAGCTATTTATGCAGCCTATGGTTTAAGTGTATTGTCCGGGAACACTGAGAGCTAAAGTGACTTCACCAGCCAGTATATGTCAGGGACAAGACTTAAAGCCAAGTCTTTCTGACTCTGAGGTCTGCTCTATATCCATTATGACATGGTGCCTCTCCTGTGTTTGAAAAGATAAACTAAAATATACTAGAAAGAGAAACAGAGAGTTTATGTGGGAGGAGGAAGAGAGAGAGAGACAGAGAGACAGAGAGACAGACAGAGAGACAGAGAGAGAGAGAGAGAGAGAGAGAGAGAGAGAGAGAGAGAGAGAGAGAGAGAGGGAAAGAGAGAGAATCAACACCTATAAATTAAATAGTTTATATAGATGTACACACACACACACACACACACACACACGTATATATTCTGTGGAAAACTCTTCCTTTGCTCATTTTTTTTAAACCCTTACCTTCCATCTTAGAGTCAATACTGTGTATTGGCTCCAAGGCAGAGGAGTGGTAAGGGTAGGCAATGGAGGTTAAGTGACTTGCCCAGGGTCACGCAACTGGGAAGTGTCTGAGGCCAGATTTGAGTATGCTCATTCTCCTTGCCAATGTAAAGGGACTGCCTTTGGCTAAGATACATAATTTCTTACATAGTATATAATAAATAAAATTAAGGATTATTTGGAAATTTGAAGTGTAGGTCATTAAAGGTCTATGTGGGGAACTTGAAACAGTTAACCTAGTGTTGAGGATAAGAGAAATTATTCTCTGTTATTTGAAATAAAAACCTATGTGTGGGTATCATACTGTTAAACAGTGCTTTTTTCATCATATATCTTCTAGGCTACAGTGAAATTAGCTCAAAGAAAATAAATTTGGAGGGAAACAGGGCCATTGCCCATTCTAGTTGTAGAATGTTGGTAAGACTGACCAGCCCAAAGTACCATATTCCCCTTTGCCTTCCCTTCATTCTGTACATCATTCCTTATATCCTTAGACCATCCAAAACGTATCTATATTGCTTTATTGCTTAAACCAGTTGGATAGGATTAGAATAATCAGACATTAAATGAACATGTTACTAAGTCCTGTGGGACAATAACCCTTCCCATAAATCCTTCCTTTGTCTTCCATACCCAAACATTGTCATCTGATTCACTGGCCTATTCAAAGGATCCCTAGAAGGATGGTACCACTCACCTTGTCATTACACTTTTTCTGTCCCCCAGCTGAACTTCTTATGATTTGTCTTCGCCAATACTAATGATAATTCTCTGAGAGCTAGGATGATCTCATATTTTCTATTTGGGCACACAGTACTTAGCACAGTGTTTGGCAAAGAATAAAATATGTGAGTAATTTTTTTTATTAATTCCTCTAAACCTAGAAGTGAACTTTCTGTCTAGAAGAGTTAAAATTTGTGAAAAAGAGATAATAAAGCACCATACTTTGGGAGTAAATTTCTAGTTACTCACATAGTCATACAGGGCAATTCAATTAAAATAAGCATCTGTTAAGTGCTTACTCTTTGCTAGCTATAGTACTAAATGCTGGGGGTGAAAGCAAAAAGGGAAAATTGTCTCTACCCTCAAGGAGTTTATATTCTCATGGGGGGGAGGTAATTTTTAAAAAAGAGATGAAAAGAGGGAGAGGTAGCAAAAGGGAGGAGGTACCTATTCATGTATATGGTTGTAAAGGCTGGAGAATAAAGGAAGATTAGTCTGATTCCTTCCTCAAAATTGAGGTTTCAGGTGAAAGTCCCAATGTGATAAAGGAGCCATAGGGACAGAGAAAGAATGAAGCTAAGGTTGGGTGATAAAGTCTAGAGAATGACTCAATATATTCAATATTGACAAAGCTATTATATGTGATTTGAGGCTCAACCAAGATCTTACAAATGGGAGTTTTTTGGTTTTTGTTTATTTTTGGTTTTGAATGTGTAACTTTGGCAGAAAGAAGGTGGCACATCAGAAGCAGTGGCTAAAATTGAGGGAAAATGACCAGTGTTAGCTACATCAGTCACCCATCCCTAGTCTGAAAATACCAAAACAACAGTGATCATCACTAGTATAAAAACCATAAGCTAGCTAAAGCTTCAAGTCACAGGGAATGATTACAATCCCAAACCCATGTCCATTTTATAATATATCATCAGTCATTTTTGTTATTTCCAATGACAGTGGTTATGAATTAAGTTGTCCCTTTTTACAGTCTTTTGTCTTTGCTTTCTTTGAAATTCTGTCACCCAAGATTTGTGATTGCTACATGTGGCCATATTTCAAATATTTCAAATAAAATATGTAGCATATATGATCATGCATACATGTATATATTCATATATGCATTTTAGGACTTGTACTTATAGCTGGGTGGTCAAGAGAATAGCAGGAGATATATTGTAGAAGCTGTTTATCTCCTAATCTTTTATATATTATCTCCTAAGAGCAGAATTGAAATGGACTCAAGGCTTTTTCCCCCCATCTCTTCTAGAGACGAGGAGACTATATTATTTAAATTTCCTGATTGTAACCAGCAGGTATGGTGGCTTATAGTTCACCTCTCCTTCATTTGTCCAAATAGACCAAACTCTCAAAAGGTCATGGGTGTGTGATAGGTTCATAGATGTAAAATAGGAGTGGGTAGTAAGTAGCTAGGAAAGGACTCATCCTAAGCCAAGCACTTGAATTGAGGGATGTATGTCTTTTTGGGTCTTTTAACCTATACCTTCATTGTTTATTGTGGGAGAGAGTATTTTCACCAGATTTCTCATCATAATATCTAGTGAGGGTTACAATTGAATGATTTTTTTCAAGTGTCACTAAAATATCAATGCATCAGAGTCCAGAAGCATGCAAATACTCAAGGATGCTCTAATTTAGAAAAATAAAAATTTCTGAAGAGCTGAAAGAAGCTCTGCTCCAGGTTTTTCTAAGCTTATAGCTAAAAAGCGATGGATAACTTTTGAAAATTTGTAATCAAACAATTGATTGTGCTTATTTATTTATATTTCTTTAATGCTTGATCTATATTGCATCATCTGTTATAATAGATTTGGTTGAGTTATATGCTTAACAGTTTCAGTGGTTATATTTTAATTATTTTTTCTGCATTTCCACTGGTTTTATTATGTGTGGTCAGTCAAGACTTATTTACACATTATTTATAGTTACGTGGGTGTGGTCTTTTTAGGTCTACATCCCCAATCATGTCCTCATCAACCCAAGGGTCCAAGCAGTTGTTTTTCTTCTGTTTTTCTACTCCTATAGTTCTTCCTCTGAATGTGAGTAGTGTTCCTTTCCATAAGTCCCTCAGAATTGTATTGCGTCATTGCATTGCTGCTAGTACAGATGTCCATTACATTCGATTTTACCACAGTATATCAGTCTCTGTGTACAATGTTCTTCTGGCTCTGCTCCTTTCGCTCTGCATCAGTTCCTGGAGGTCTTTCCAGTTCACATGGAATTCCTCCAGTTTATTATTCCTTTGAGCACAATAGTATTCCATCACCAACATATACCACAATTTTTTCAGCCATTCCCCAATTAAAGGGTATACCCTTGCTTTCCAGTTTTTTGCCACCACAAAGAGAGCAGCCACAAATATTTTTGTGCAAGTCTGTTTATCTATGATCTCTTTGGGGTACCATCCCAGCAATGGTATGGCTGGATCAAAGGGCAGGCATTCTTTTATCGCTCTTTGGGCATAGTTCCAAATTGCCATCCAGAATGGTTGGATCAGTTCACAACTCCACCAGCAGTGCATTAAGGTCCCAATTTTGCCACATCCCCTCCAGCATTTATTACTCTCCCCTGCTATCATTTTAGCCAATCTGCTAGGTGTGAGGCGGTACCTCAGAGTTGTTTTGATTTGTATTTCTTTAATTATTAGAGATTTAGAACACTTTCTCATGTGCTTATTGATATTTTTTATTTCTTTATCTGAAAATTGCCTGTTCATGTCCCTTGCCCATTTATTAATTGGGGAATGGCTTGATTTTTTATACAATTGATTTAGCTCCTTATATATTTGAGTAATTAGACCTCTGTCAGAATTTTTTGTTATAAAGATTTTTTCCCAGTTTGTTGTTTCCCTTCTGATTTTGGTTGCATTGTTTTTCTTTGTACAAAAACTTTTTAATTTAATATAATCAAAATTATTTATTTTATATTTTATAATTTTCTCTAACTCTTGTTTGGTTTTAAAATCTTTCCTTTCCCAGAGATCTGACAAGTATACTATTCTGTGTTCACTTAATTTACTTACAGTTTCCTTCTTTATATTTAAGTCTTTCACCCATTCTGAATTTATCTTGGTGTATGGTGTGAGATGTTGATCTAAACCTAATCTCTCCCATACTGTTTTCCAATTTTCCCAGCAGTTTTTGTCAAATAGTGGATTTTTTTTACCAAAAGTTGGGCTCTGTGGGTTTATCATACACTGTCTTGCTGACATCACTTACTCCAAGTCTATTCCACTGATCCTCCCTTCTTTCTCTTAGCCAGTACCATATTGTTTTGATGACCACTGTGCTTTATAGTATAACTTAATATCTGTTACTGCTAAGCCACCTTCCTTCACGCTTTTTTCATTATATTCTTGATCTTTTGTTTTTCCAAATAAACTTTGTTATAGTTTTTTCTAATGTAGTAAAAAAGGTTTTTGGTAGTTTGATAGGTATGGCACTAAATAAGTAAATTAATTTGGGTAGAATGGTCATTTTTATTATGTTAGTTCTTCCTACCCATGAGCACTCAATGTTTTTCCAATTGTTTAGATCTTGTATTACTTTTTTGGAAAGTGTTTTGTAGTTATGTTCGTATAATTCCTGTATTTGTTTTGGTAGATAGATTCCTAAATTTTTTATGTTGTCTAGGGTGATTTTAAATGGTGTTTCTCTTTCTATCTCTTGCTGCTGTGATTTGTTGGAAATATATAGAAATGCTGATGATTTATGTGCATTTATTTTGTATCCTACAACTTTGCTAAAGTTGTTGATTATTTCTACTAGTGTTTTAGTTGATTCTCTAGGATTTTTTAAGTAGACCATCATATCATCTGCAAAGAGTGATGGCTTAGTCTCCTCCTTGCGTATTTTAATACCTTCAATTTCTTTTTCTTCTCTAATTGCTACTGACAGTGTTTCTAGTACAATGTTAAATAAGAGAGGTGATAATGGGCATCCTTGTTTCACAACTGTTCTTATTGGAAAGGCTTCTAATTTATTTCCATTGCATATGATGCTTGTTGATGGTTTAAGATATATACTGTTTATTATTTTTAGGAAAGAAGTTTCTATTCCTATACTTTCTAGTGTTTTCAGTAAGAATGGGTGTTGTATTTTGGCAAAGGCTTTTTCAGCATCTATTGAGATAATCATTTCTTTTTTGTTGGTTTGCTCGTTGATATGGTCAATTATGTGGATGGTTTTCCTAATGTTGAAACATCCTTGCATTCCTGGTATAAATCCCACCTAATCATGATGAATAACCCTCGTGGTCACTCGCTGGAGTCTTTTTGCTAGTATTCTACATAAGATTTTTGCATCTATATTCATTAGGGAGATTGGTCTGTAATTTTCTTTTTCTGTTTTTGATCTGCCTGGCTTTGGAATCAGTACCATATTTGTGTCATAAAAAGAGTTTGGTAAGACTCCTTCTTTGCTTATTATATCAAATAATTTGTATAGTATTGGGATTAATTGTTCTTTGAATGTTTGATACAATTCACTTGTGAATCCATCAGGCCCTGGCGATTTTTTCTTTGGGAGTTCTTTAATGGCCTGTTCAATTTCTTTTTCTGATATTGGATTATTTAAGTATTCTATTTCTTCTACTTTTAATCTAAGAAATTTATATTTTTTCAAATATTCATCCATATCACCTAGATTACTAAATTTATTGCTATATAATTGGGCAAAGTAGTTTTTAACGATTGCCTTAACTTCCTCTTAATTAGAGGTGAGGTCTCCTTTTTCATCTTTGATACTATTAATTTGGTTTTCTTCTTTCCTTTTTTTAATTAGATTAACCAGTACTTTGTCTATTTTATCTGTTATTTCAAAATACCAGCTTCTACTCTTATTTATTAATTCAATAGTTGTTTTACTTTCAATTTTATTAATTTATCCTTTGATTTTTAATATTTCTAATTTAGTTTTCATCTGAGGATTTTTAATTTGTTCATTTTCTACTTTTTAAATTGCATGCCCAATTCATTAATCTCTGCCCTCCCTAATTTGTTAATATATGCACTCAGTGAGATAAATTTTCCCCTTAGAACTGCTTTGGCTGCATCCCATAAGTTTGGGTAAGATGTCTCATCATTGTCATTGTCTTCAATGAAATTATTAATTGTTTCTGTGATTTGTTCTTTTGCTAAATTATTTTGGAGAATCATATTATTTAATTTCCAATTAGTTTTTGGTTTGCCTCTCCATGTATTCTTACTAATAACTATTTTTATTGCATTATGATCTGAGAAGGTTACATTTATTATTTCTGTTTTTTGCATTTGTTTGCCATGTTTCTGTGCCCTATTACATGGTCTATCTTTGTGAATGTTCCATGTGCTGCTGAAAAGAAGGTGTATTCCTTTTTGTCTCTATTTATTTTTCTCCAAATATATATTAACTCGAATTTTTCTAGGGTTTTATTCACCTCTCTTATCTGTTTCTTATTTATTTTTTGGTTTGATTTATCTAGATCTGATAGGGGAAGGTTCAGGTCCCCCACTAGTATGGTTTTGCTATCTATTTCATCTTTGAGCTCTTACTAGCTTCTCCTTTAGAAATGTGGAAGCTATTCCATTTGGTGCATACATATTGAGTATTGATATTTCTTCATTGTTTATACTGCCTTTTATTAGGATGTAGTAATCTTCCCTATCTCTTTTAACCTTATCTATTTTTACTTTTGCTCTGTCAGAGATCATGATAGCCACTCCTGCCTTCTTTTTCTCATTTGAAGCCCAAAAGATTTTTGCTCCATCTTCTCATTTTCATTCTATGTCTGTCTGTCTGTCTGTCTGTCTGTCTGTCTGATGTGTGTTTCTTGTAAACAAAATATAGTTGGATTTTGGTTTCTAATCCACTCTGCTATTTGTTTCTGTTTTATGGGTAAGTTCATCCCATTCACATTCAGAGTTATAATTTTGATTCAGATATTTTGATCTCCTAGTCCTGTCCTTTCTTCTTTTACTGTTTCCTTTTATACCAGTGTTTTGTTTTTAATCAGTTCCTATAATCCCCTCCCTTGTTGTACTTCCCTTTCTCCCCCCTCCCTTCTTATTCCCTGATTATTGTTCTTTAAGGCCAGGCAGTGCTCCTCCCCGCCCAAGCCCTCTCCCTCCCTAGTATTGCTTCCCTCCCTACTAGTCCCTTTGTTACCCTGCTACTTCTCTATAGTGTGTGAATCAATTTTCTGCCCCTATGGATCTGATTGTTCTTCTCTAAATTGATTTCAATGCACTTAAATACTGAATATTCCCTCTCTCTAACCTCTTTGCCCTTACAGTGTATTATTATTTTTCCCTGTTGATCCCACGTGCTTCTTTATGGAATATAAATTTATTCCTTTTTGTTTTATATCCTTTGTTCGTATTGTTATCTTCTTCCCCCCCAGTTTTGTATATATTTATACATATATATATATATATATATATTAACATTTCATCCTATACAGTTTGTCCCTGTTCCCTCTATGTAAACTTCCTCTAGTTACCCTGTTGGTAATAATAATTTTTAATATTTGCCAATACCTTCTTTTCTTCTTGGAATATAAATTGATTGAACTTGTTGTGTCCTTTAAAGAAAATAATTTTAATTAAATAATATAAATAAGTTGAAATTTGATACAGTACCTCTTTAGGTTAACATTGAGAACTTAGTAAGATCCCAAGGCTGAAATTAAAGTATTTGACAGAAGCTTATTAATTTTAGGTAAATTATATAAATGTTCTCATGAATTAGGAGCCAGAAATTCAAATGTGAAAGTAACAAATTGACTGCAGACCTAATTGTACCTGGATTGTGGGCAGAGGAGGTATACAACATGATGGCAATATGAGAACCAATAAACGGAGAGATGTCCCAAAGCATGCACGTGCATATGGCATGTAAGTCTCTTCCTACAACTGTTGTCTCTGTAATTCACCACTTCTAACTGAATGTATACATTTATGAGCCTTGGGTGCTCATGTTCTTGAGATTGCTTTCTAGTATAAAAAAGTGGCCTATTTAACAATAATAATTATATAAAAATAAGTTCTTCATTGTTCTATAACCTTGCCCTATTAAAATTACCTAGGGTATCTCATATTGATTTTCTTGAGCTTATTTGAATGTAACCCCGGGTCATATGGTATTCTTCACTCTTAGTTGTATATTTGTGCTCCTGAAAATCTTCCCTTTTGTTCTTCCTTCATATTTAATGTTCTGAGGCAGCTGTTTGATTACTTGGCTAGAGACAGACCTCATGGTTACTGTCTGTTTTAAAGTAATTATCACATAGCCCCTACCTTGGCTCTGCCAGTCTTGACTTTTTGCTTTGTCTCCATGTTCCATTGCCACTTATGGTACTAGTATGACAAGATGAAATTTCCAAAGTGATCCAGGCAAAATCCTATGAAGTCAGAACACCAAGACAGAATTTCAAGGTCAGCAAATCATTAATGCTCCATTCATCTTTGCAAAATTATGAAAACTCCAGGTTAACTCATAGTATAAACAAACATTTCACCTTGGATAATGTAAGAGAACTGATACTTCATCATTTTTTAAAATAGGACTGATGCACAGATAGCTTATTGACATTAGAAATTTTATACTGCTGTGGCTTGGCATCATGGAATTTTGCCTGATTGCTCACAAATAAGCACTTAAGAGAATATCTGGGCTACAGACTTTTCCGTCTTAAAAAAAAAGGTATTTTTCATGGTGGGGCACCTAGGTGTTTCCATGGATAAAGACCTGGGCCAAAGGTCAGGAAGACCTAAGTTCAAATCTGGCCTCAGATCCTTACTGTGTGTGACCTTCAGGCATGATGGAGCAACAAAACTTTTATGGTATCTCTTAAATGATCCAAGTTCAATCTAAGTGCAAGCAAACCCACCTCTTTTATATTCCCTGTCTCTATTTTTCTGCTTCCTTGCAGACATCGGCTCTGAAATATGAATTAGATTTTTTCTAACCTTTTGGCAAGTCATCCTCATCTCACCAGCTTCACTTGAATGACTTTGGTTAGTACCACTCATCCCAACTTACCCCTGACCTTCCTAGAACAAACACTTCTTCTGAGATTTTTCCAGTCAGTGTTCTGGCTTAATTTGGGCATTAACTCTTGAAAAGCAACTAACTAGTTTGATAAGCCTGGCCTCTCCTCTCCCTGTCTCTACTTGGGAGCTAACCACAATACAGTGTCTTGTTCTCATAGTTTAGAATCCAACAATTAAACCCTGGGAATGCACACTCGATTGAGAATTAACACAAGTTCTGCAAATTAGAATGCTGCAAAGATAAAAACAATCCCACGGCTGAAACTAATCAGATGTTTTATAGATAAATATTCAAGACAACACATAAGAGATTATATATGATGCATATAATTACGAGTTTTCTGCACCTAATTTCCTGGGAAGCAAATGGACCACTTAGCCCTTAAATTATAATTCATTTTTATAAATGCCATATGGTATCCAGTGGAAACACTTGGACTCATCAGTCCTGCCTAATGATTCTCAAGTTTAATATGACCCATATCATATTCTCATTAGGTAATAAATGTGATCTAATTCAACCTGCTAATGTAGTTATGTAGAAAGGAAAAAGAAAGAGATATGTTTAGATTTTTGACTTGGCTCTGCCACTAAATAGCTATGAAACATAAATATCAATGACTGGAGATTTCTTTAATCTCTAAAAATCATAGTGTGAGATTTTTGAGGTTTGAAAGGACATTTAGTAATCCAGTAAAAAACTCTCATTGTAGGCAATTTTCACACAATGAAACCAAAACTATCAATAAGCACATGAAAAAGTGTTCTAAATCCCTCCTGATCAGAGAAATGCAAATTAAAATAGCTCTGAGGTACCACCTTACACCCAGAAAACTGGCCAATATGGAAGCAAAGGAAAATGATAAATGTTGGAGGGAATATGGCAAAATTGGAACCCTAACACACTGCTGGTGGAGATGTGAATTGGTCCAA
This sequence comes from Gracilinanus agilis, assembly GCF_016433145.1. NCBI lineage: Eukaryota > Metazoa > Chordata > Mammalia > Didelphimorphia > Didelphidae > Gracilinanus > Gracilinanus agilis. The sequence goes on along the minus strand of NC_058134.1, from coordinate 93,870,444 downwards.
CCATTCTGGAGGGCAATTTGGAATTATGCCCAAAGGGCTTTAAAAGAATGCTTATCCTTTGACCCAGCCATACCACTGTAGGGTTTGTACACCAAAGAGATAATAAGGAAAAAGACTTGTTCAAAAATATTTATAGCTACACTCTTTGTGGTGGCAAAAAATTGGAAAATGAGGTGTCCATCAATTGGGGAATGATTGAAAAAATTATGATGTATGATAGTGATGGAATATTATTATTGTGCTGAAAGGAATAATGAACTGGAGGAATTCCATGTGAACTGGAAAGACCTACAGGAATTGATGCAGAGCAAAAGGAGCAGAAGCAGAAGAACATTGTATACCGAGACTGATACATTATGGCACAATGAAATGTAATAGACTTTTCTACTAGCAGCAATGCAATGACCCAGGACAATCCAGAGGAACTTATAAGAAAAGCCGCTATCCACAGAACTGTGAAAAAAGAAATGCAGAAGAAAAACATATGATTGATCATATAGTTTGATAGGGATATGATTAGGGTTTTGATGTTAAAAGATCACTCTACTGCAAATATGAATAACATGGAAATATGTTTTGAACAATGATACATGTATGACCCAGTGGAATTGCTTTTCAACTCTGGGAGGGGGTAGGAAAGATCAAGGTTCGGGGAGAGTCATAAATCATATAACCATGGAAAAATATTCTAAATTTAAAAAAAGTTAAACCCTTATTTTATAAATAAAGGAGGTTCAAAGAAGTTAGCTGGTGAGCCTAAGTTCACATAGCTAGTTCATAGCAACACCAGTATTCAAACTTTGGTCCTCTCATCCTCAAATACACTTTAAAACTAGAATCAGGATCATATTCTTTAGGAAATGATAAATCTCCACAGATTGTAAGAATCACAGAAAAGTTTCAGAGACAGTCATCCTGAACCTATGATATGCTGAGACCTATGTTCTAGAAAAGCATAAAATAGTAGATAATCAATTATGAACTACTGTGAGTTGTTACAATCCAATCAACCAAAAAACAATAATTGAATAACTACTTTGAGTCCAGAGAAAGCTATTATAATATATAGTCCTTGGCATCAGAACCTAAATTCATATCCTGCCTCTATCACCCACTAGTTGTAGACTAGCAGTCATCAAACCTCACAAGACCCTATACAAACCTCTTCAAATGTAAATAATAGACAAGCTTCTGGTTGATATAAGTGGACATGTCCACACAGAAGACATCACAGCTCTTTCCCCCTCACCACATCCAAATAAACAATGAATGATTTATCATCATTTAAGGTATATTGGAATTATATACAAATATCTCACTGCAAATTGTTTCTGAAATATATTTTATTAGCAATACAGAGCTTAATATTTTAGAATAAGATATTTAGTAAATTCTTTATAACTTACATCAAGGAAAGATACCATGATATAAGATGCTAGTCCTGCCTATGGTTTATTTAGCCCTGTCTTCTGTATTATATAAGCCCTACACTTATTTAGCCCTGTCTGATAAACACTTAAATTTCACTTCTTATCATCTTAGTTCTTTTCAAGATCTTTTTCATGAAGGACATCATTCATTTCCACATAAACAGATATTCAACATTTCAATTTATGATGCTCTTCTTAAAAATGTGGGTCCCAAGGAGTATGCTACATCATGGAAGTGTCTATTTGGCTTTAGAACATGTGAAATCATACATATATATATATATATATATATATATATATATGTATATATATATATATATATATATATAGTACAGGATCATCCTTATTTTATCCCAGAGAAAATGCAGAAATGTTAAAGAACCCATAATAATTCATAAACAATGTGGTAAAACTCAAATCACTCACAGTAGCCAATAAATCATCAACACAATTTCTTCCTTTTCAGTGAGACATACTTTCCATAGGGTCCTAAAATTCTCTAGAGCCACCCTGTGGTTTGAATTTCCCTCAGAAAGGAAACAAACTTGAGGTTTCTAGTGGGGCATTGTTTCAACATTCCAGTGAATCCTACTTTTTACAGGGATCCTGTCCCCTAGATTCATAGCACCATCGTGAGGTTAGGAGTTCTCTTAGAAGAGAACACCAAAACATATTGAGTCCTATTTTTAATCAACCACAGAGACNATATATATGTTGTATATAATAATGCAGTAGCTGTTACATTTTTTGTATTTCAAATTATATTTTAATTAAGCTAACATTAAAATTATTTACCATTATCTAAATTAGTTTTACCCAAAAAAGTATGCAGTTTGTCAGTTAGATTCAACACATGAATAAGGATTTTTAAAGTCATTGAGAAGTATATTCCCTTTTAAAATATGAAAGCAGAAATTATACATAGGTCAAAATTACTTTAATGTGATTATATTTACTTCCTCTTCAATCCTGTTCCAATGCCTCATTGAAATATGGTTAATAACCTTGGATTCTTAAAGTCTTTTCTGGTGGAATACCAGTTTGGATAAATTCTGCCATGCAGTAAAGATATTGGTATGGTCCAGACCAAAGACCAGCTCTGCTATCTGAAGACAAGCTTAGTTAAGGATAGAAAGGTTCACCACTAGTAGACAAGGCATTTAGTGATGAATTCCTCAGTCCAACAACTCATAAAACAAAGAAAAATATGAAATAAATCTGAGTCCAGGGAATCTTCCCCCCTTCAACTTCCAATTTTTCATTAAGAGTGGCAGGATTGTATAAAACTAATTGTATAAAACAGATTCTAAGAATAACTGCTTTTAGACTATCTGAAAAATTTAACTTGGCTATTTGCTCTCAGAATAAGATCCTTTTCCAATGATCAGTTAGTAAATGTACTCCAGAGAAATGAATGATTTTACCCTTGTTATTGTCTCTATAAACAAAATCAAAGGGAATAATGAAGGCAAAGCTAAATGGAAGTATGTATCTTAGGATCTTATTTGTAAACCAAGAAATAAATTCATGGATTTGATTTTATGGTATGCCCAAAATCAACCTGAATCATTTTTTTCATGGGACATTTAGTCATCTTGAAATAAATTTCTTATAATTATTTTTGAAAACATTTCTATGAAAATAGTTGAAGCTAATAAATGGGTTGGATGAAATTGTATTGTTCAGGCATATACAATTCTTTGTGACTCCATATTGAAATTTTCTTGACAAAGATATCAAAGTAGCTTGCTATTTCCTTCTCCATCTCATTTTACAGATGAGGAAATGGAAGCCAACAGGGTTGAATGATTTGCCCTAGATCACATAGCTAAGAAGTTCCTGAGGCCACATTTGAACTCAGGTCTTCCATATTCTAGACCCAGAACTTTATCTACTGGGCCATTTGGATGCCCCAAAAGGATGAGGAAATAGAGAAATTATGTAAATTCAATAACACTTTCCAAGTTAAATAATCATATACATTGATTCTGACTTCAGTGGAAAGGGGAGAATTGGTTAGAATTATAATGAAAATATTAAAAATCATGAGACAAGAATAAGGAATGAAAAAGCCCAAAGCTTGTAGAATTGCACATTAGCTTGTACCCTCTACAATGTGAATAGTTTCTTTGAAAAAATATTGACAAGTGTTGGACATGTCAACGACTGAATAATTTTTTTTTAAATTACGATTACATTTTAACAGATAAGAATAGACTCTTACATTTGAGTAATTAACAAATAAGCTCTCTGTTTAAAATTAGACCACCAAATAGTGAAAAACAAATACTAAATTATTATAAAATGAGAGTAATACTGTTAAGAAGAATTGAAGTAATAATCCTGATAGGTTTTGAAACAAGTAATTGATATTAAGCCATGAATAATAGTTTTTTATAAAGCATATTGACAACAATCACCATAATTTATTGTAAATGTATTAACTACAATAAATCAATTAAAACAGAAGTGCCTAAAAGACACCTGATTCATAAAACTTTTGACATGCTTACCAAGAAGAGAAGGCTGTCGAATGCAACATTAGTTTAGAATTTAAACACCATTACAAAATCTTACAAACAAGAAGTTTATGATTAGTGTTGTCTCATAAGGTAGAAAAATAGTAGTGCAAATTTAAAAACAGATTAAATAAATTTTAGCAAGAGCTCCAATGAAGCAAGTCATCTTTGAGGCATTTAAGGAAAAAAAGGAAAGGTGACTACGAAGTAATGAAAATGAAACAAAATCTTTAAAAAAAATATTTTGATCAATTCTCTTTAACATTAGGGACTCCCTAGTAACCTAGGACTAGATATGCTTATATAAAAGGTAGAAATAACATTAAAAAAACAAAGATGGATAAATGAGGTAGAATAGATCAATTGTCTATAGAAGACTTACCTAGTGAAGGCAACATAACTGTAAGAATTGATTGTGGAATCATATGGTAATATGTCTGGAATTGAAAGGGACCTCATGGATCATCCAATCCAGTCCCCTCATTTTAGAGATGAAGAAACAAATCATAGTGACACAGGCTCAGAATTAAACAGGAATAAAACATTGGGATGAATTGTTTTCAGAAAACTAAAGCTCTCTTAATGACCCTAAATTTACTATAAAAAATAAAAGGCAGAAATTTTTATTTTAAAATAATTTTATCCACATTCTTCCTTTGTTTTTTACAAGTCCTAATAAGTTCCTTCCATATTCTTCTTCCAGAGTGCTAGGTTTTATAAGACTAAAAAGTCTCAGACCACACAGAAAGCACACTCAAAATAACCAATATGTGGGGAAAGTGATATTTTAAGTTTTGTTCCACACTTATAATTTCTCATGTCTATAAAGAAGCGAGATGACTTCTCATATCTCTTTATTGGGACTAAACTTGTTCTTTCATAGCATTCAGGTTGATTGTTTTGTACCTTTATTTTACATTATTGTAGTCATATTTATTCTTTTCCTGATTCCTTTTCTTTTACTTTTTATTAATCCATATATCTTCCTATGCTTCTCTGTCATCATCTTATTCATCATTCTTATAGCAAAATAATGTTCTATTATATTCATGAACCATCAAATGTTTAGCTATTACCCAGTTGTTGGACATCTACTTTCCCCCTTTCTTCTATTAAAAAGGCTGATATAAATATTTTATTTTATATAAAATTATGAAGAAAGTAAGATTGAAAGGGGAAGAGCACTTCCAGAATTTAAATTATGATTAAGAGTAATTTTTACTGATTAAAAATAGAAAAGTAGATAAGTAAAATAGATTAGACACATAAGAATCAGAAATGATTAAACTCAATAACTCAGTATTTGATAAATCTGAAAATATAAATTGCTTCATGAAGAACTCACTCTTTGGGGGGAAAAGTTAGATAGACTAAGAAGCTATCTTAGCAAAAATTAGATTTAGATCAATATCTTCTATCACTGATCAGAATAAACCCCAAATAGATACTTGGCCTTAGTAATAAAGGTCATATCATTTAAAATTTTAGAAGAAAATGAGATATTATACGTAACAACTATGGTTAGGGATCAGTTCTTTAGCACAAAAGGGATGGTTGAGTCTCCTTTACCAAACTTTTTGTCATATTGAAACGTTTAAGAAATCATTTTCCTCTATGTATCATATACCTACTGGGATCTGTGGGCCAAATGATATCGTCATTTTATTTGATTTCTTAGGCATAACTCCAAGTTGATTTCTAGCTCTACTAAGAAGATGTTAGTATGTCTTTATTTTAACAAAACCCTCACAAACCCATCATTAGCCATTATTATCATATTATACTATCTTTAAATTATCTGTTATAGATGAGGTAAAATAAGAGAGTTTTAAATGTAATTTCTATTATTATTAGTGATATCTCCTATAGCTACTAATAGTTTGCAGACTTCTTTAAAAATATCTGCTTTTTTGTATAGTTTTATGACTCTTTGGGCATAGTTTTATAGGGTTCTTGAGAATTGTATCAGTTCACAGCTCCTCCAGCAATATATTAATGCCCTTCCATTACCACATTCCGTTCAGGGTTTAATTTACTAATTATTAGGGAATTTGTCATTTTCCTTTTTCGTCATTTTAGTCTACCTATTATGTCTGAGTAGGTACATCAGAGTTGTTTGAATTTGCAATTCTCTGATAGTAATTTGGAACATATTTTTCATTTGACTAAAGGGAGTTTTAATATCTTTATCTGAAAATTACTTGTTTATATTCTATGACCACTTGACAAATGGGGAATACTTTCTATTCTTATAAATTTACTCAGTTCTCTTTATATTTGAGAAATTGAGCCTTTGTCAGAGATACTTGCTATAATCTTTTTTCCACTCTGTTGTTTCCCTTCTAATCTTAGTTGCATTGGTTTTGTTTGTGCAAAAGTTTTTTAATGTAATATAGTCAAAAGTTATCTATTTTACATTTTGTAATGACCTCTATACCTTGTTTGGACATAGATTCTTCCCTTATTTATACATCTGACAGGTAAACTACTCCATGTTTCCCCAATGTCTTTATGGTATCACACTTTATTTGTAAATCATGCATCCATTTACCTTTGCCTTGATAGCATGAGTTGTTGTCTGTACCTAGTAACTACCATACTGTTTCCAGGTTACTCTATTATTTTCTAAATAAATCATCATATTATCAGTAAATGCTGATGTATTTTTGTCTTTAATTTCTTTTTCCTGTCTAATTGTTTTTACTAGTATTTTTAGAACTATAGGGGATGGGGGGAGCACAACCCTCAACTTGTTCTTTGAAAAGATGAAGAAAATTGACAAAACTTTAGTCAGTCTGATGAATAATTGGGGGGGGGGGATCAAATTAATAAAATAGAAAAGCAAAGTGAAATTAGAACAAAAAGGAAATAAAAATTATCAAAACCCATTATATGCAAGTATTTATAAATAATACTATGAGTAATATGAAAATATGTAATTACTCCCTGCAACCATCATCCAGAGAGCAATCCACATGAAGAAGGATGTAATCATAACAACCATGGATTGACCAAATTGCATGCACAATATAAGCAAGCCACTCTAGCTGAAGTAGCAATTGACTGTAGACTACCAATCCAGCTCCATGTTCTATATGGTCATAGAGATGTAAATTGGCATCTCTTTCTAAAAGTGCTGAAGCCCTTATCATCAAAGTCCTTCCACCAAAGTCCTTTGATAATATCAAATGGCTATACATCAGGAATTTATGTAGTTTTATAAATAGAAATTACTTTAAAGAAGATATATTACTATATGCATTTTTGGCATACTTTATTGGCCATGGGTCCTTGCTACTTGATTTGGCAGCTTAAATCATTCAAATGGTTTAAAATATAGTCTTTCCCTAATAAAATATGGTCTCTTTCATTTTGACCATAGCTTTCTGGTTGCTTGATAATGTTTAAATTCTCTGTTTTCAATGTATTTTCCAGGTAAGCTATTTTTCCAATAAAGTATTTTACATTTTCTTCTGTTTTTTATTCTTTTAACTTGGTTTTATTGCTTCTTGGAGTCTCACGGAGTCATTAGAATCCATCTGGCCAATTCTAATTTTTAGTATATTATCTTATTTAGTCAGATTTTTTACCTTTTTTTCCTTTTGAACAATTTTACCTTTTACGAATTTCCTTTCTTCAGTGAATACCCCAAACTTGCTCTAACTCTTGTGTGCTGGCTTTGGCACTGTAGGTTGTGTGGAAAGGACGGGTTGCTCAGCTTGCTTTTTAGTAAGAACTATTTCACCCCTTTAAAGTAATGAAATGCCTCAATCCCACATACTTTCAATGCTGCACCCTGTTGTGGGGTCCCTTTGTTTTTATGTCCTCTTGAAGAGTCCTGTATGTGTGAGTTAGGAGAGGTTAAGCAGCTGTTTTTTACTGGGCCACCATCTTAACCTGGAAACTATTTGATGCATTTTTTAAAAGTTATTTCGAGGAGAATATTGGAAGCGTTCTGTTGAGTCAGATACTATACTCCAAGAGTTGGGTTGTGACCCATTTTTGATTCTTTTCTACTAGTTTTTCTTCTACTTACGGATTTTTTATGTTCTTAATACAGTAATTTTTCCACTTTAGAGAGATCCTCTACATTGGATTAATTATTTTTCTAATCCACTAAATGAGTTTGAACATTCGTGACTGAGAGCTACAAGTTCTTACATAAAGCCATTCTTTATTTCTTCTTTTGTGGTTTTAATTTCACATTTGAACATTTTACACAAAACTCCATCATGCAGTTTGATATTTCATGCTCTTTTGACTGTTGACAGAATTTTTTATTTTAGGACATATTAGTCCAAATTCTTTTTGTATTATGGTAAGAGAGCTATGTGAATTTTTTTTTAAATTTACTCATAATTCCTTTAGGTTTTAGGATCATTATGATTTTCCTGCTTGATCAGTGGACTTTCATTAAGGCCTTTTCTTTTGAAATCTTTGGCACTGCAGTACTTTGGTATTACCTCAACACTCACACTAACCTATTCATTTTGCACATGCCCAGATATTTAATTAATAAAGAGTTTATCTTTGCAAGATTTGAATTAATATGCAATAACTCCAAGTATTATCTTTTATAAAGTTTATTAGTAATCACTTGAAGTAGAAAAAAACAAAAAGGACAAAAGTAAAAACCTGAGTAAAAAACACCTGAGTAAAATTCCCTGCCTCTCACCTCACCTCACCTTCACAAATCATGATCAGGGGGAAAGAGAGAGAGGAACAGGGTCATATACAAACTTTATCTCCAAAATGTAAGGAAGTAATGTGAAAACAAAAGTGGGATTCCGGGACAATTCTGCCCTCCCTCTGCTCTGGATTTAGATATAATTACTCTATTCCTTTTTTAACATGTACATTATATTATTATTTGAGGGGGTTTAAGAGTTAAATTTGTGAGAAGAAATATCACTCTTATTTAGCATCAATTTTTGAAAACACTTACAGTTGTAAGATATTGAACATAATAATCTCCAATATTTTGAAAATCAGTCTCTCAAAGAGTGCAATGAAGAAGGAAATGGAAGATATGATAGCCATGCAAAATCTCAAAAAAGGAACTAGAAGAAGATTAAAATGAAAGGATATAACCAACCAACACATTTAAATGTATGAAAGAAGAAGAAAACTGACAATTCACATGGCTATATCAAAGGATCATAGATAGACTGATTAACCAGGGGTGTGTGTGATAGTAGGAAAAATCAAAGTAGAACCCTAATCCATTAGGAGGACCCCCTGTTGTGGACTTAAATACATGGGCAACAGTATCACAGTACTGGCAGGTATTAATGGGTTATTGTTTGCATTTTAGGGACGATCCCAATTGAAGAGATCACAGATGCATCTGAGTTAATGAATAACTAAACCAAATTAAAATATTCAATTTAGTAGTATATACTGACTAAATGTTTTCTCCATTTCCTCCTTTTACCTCATGGGTATCATAAGTTCCCAAATCCTTGTGTCTGACCAACATTCGTGAATTCTGTGCATATATTTCAATCCCAAACTGTTTTTAGAGTCAAATTTGTTTGGAAAGCATGACCAGAAAGATCTAATGACAAATTTTAAATAAGGCTGGTTATTTAAAATTAGTTCTTTACTATTCTGGCAATATGGGGTAGTGGAAAATCCTCCCCACTAGATTTAGGGCTAAAGGCCTTAGGTTTAGATCCTGACCCTTCCATTTACTATCTCTAAAATTCATTCACCTTCTGAAGTCTCATTCTTCTCTTCTGTAAATATCAATGGTATCAAACTCAAAGAGAAAATAGGGCTACTAAGTGGTGTTGTGAGGAAGATTAGGTAGTAATTAATTAAGAATTAACGTTCATCTAGCAGGATGGAGCTGGAGAATTCTGTGATGGAATGAAGGAGGAGGAAGTAGTGCCTTTTGCCCTGAGAGAGTGACTCCATTAGTGGTGGGCAAACTGTTGCCAGCCCAGGGAGATCTCAGACCCTGCTTCCTGATTTCCTTGGGATCCTGAGTGGAGGTGGATTTCCAGCAACAACAGAACAGCACCAAGAAGAGGAGAAGTTTGGGATCTGGTGGACAGTTTCTCAAGCACACTCTTTCTTCTTGGATATCTTGGACCACCTAGGATTTTGGCATCCTGTGAACCTCTTTGTAAACTGTGAGAACCCTCAAAGCCACCTCTCTGATCCATAGCTGTGCTGTTCAAGTCCGGCTGGTACCAGGCTTGAATCAGCTTCCCAGAGACTGCACTGCTCCTTGGGCCCTGCCTGCTGGATCACTTAGATTAGAGTAGAAATAAGTCCTCCCCTTGCCCTGTGGTTTTATCCTTTAGGTTTTAAGTATAGAAATCCCTATCCCACCTCTCTTTAAGTTAAATATAATTAAACCCTGTTAAAACCTTTTACCTTGCCTGTTGGATTCAAAGCCTCTAGCCCAGGGGTGACAGTTGATCCACAGCCATTTTATCAGTTAGCAGCAGCATAGCTGACCTCTGGTCTCCCTAACCTGGTCTGGTCTCTCCTACAACCCAGTGTGTAAGCCCACAATCATTTAGATTTATTTTAACATCCCTAGTGTCTCCATTATTTATTTATTATCTTTTCTACAGTGGCAAGTATGGATGCTTGCAGACCAAATGATAATTTTTTTAAATGGGACATTTCTGTTTTATTGTATTTTTATAATAGTTTGTTAAGTATTTATTTTGTTAAATATAAAAGGGTAAAATTACACTTTAATCTGATTTGGGCAATATTCTGAAGTGTTGCCCATAGGACCTCTTGCCTAGATAATCTCAAAGAATCTTCCATCTTTATATATGACTATTATTAGGGAAAGGTACTCTTAAGATTGTTTCTAGTTAGAATGTGGTCCTTATAAAGTTAAGTTATATATTTCCTCTCTCTTTAAATTCATTACTTTGGACTTTCCTATGGGCACAGACAAGACTGATAAGGGCCAGGCAGTCATCCTATGAAGGCATGATTTTTCTTATACATTGCCTTTGGTTAGAAAATGCAAGTGGCTCAGGGCAAAATTTATACCCAGCAGTGCAAAAACAGATCGAAGTCAAGCCTTACTGATAATGGGTCAATAATGGTCTTATTGCATGAGAAGGCCAGCAGCCCATCAAATAGAGAGATTTACATAGCAGGATCTTCAACCAGGACATTAGGAATGATTGGTATTATTATTACTGCTATCTCTTTTTATCACCTTGTTTGACAAAATGCAGAAAGAAATGGTTTGAGGAAAACTTAGACTCATCCTGTTATTATTCTTTTATATTTAATGATCTGTGGACTATTGGGCAGATGGAAAAATGATTTTTTTGGTAATTGAATAAAAATATTAGGATATAAACTCATCCTCACTAGGCTCACTAAAAGTGACTTTAGGACAATTCATTCAGTAGCTGATTTAATGATAGTGTTGAACTTCATCTTGTTACTACTTTGCTTTGATTTCTTTTACTAGTTCTTTGTATTTTAAAACTTTTCATTGCACATAGTGTAGAAGATAAGAGTATTTGATATAGCAATATTATTAAAAATCTCATTTTCAAATTTTTTTATGGATCAATGTTTTATATATACGTATGTGTATTTATATGGAACAATTTTATCTGCGATAATGTTATGCTTTCAGTGCAATTTATTTGTTGTTGAATTCTCCAGGGTATTTTGGGTTCTGAATTTATATTATAGGTAGAAGAACAGTGGTTGAATTGAACTATGGAGCCACTTCCAGGGGAACTGCAAAACTTAACAAAGGGTTATATATTGTCTATAAGTTCATAAAGGATAGCAAGCTTTTGGAATAGAATTTGGGCCTTTTGATTGTTTTTTTTTCCTGTTTATCTGGTAAATACTACATTTTTGCAACTTGCAGTGATATATTTCACTTAAGAACATTTCTTTTCAAAATTTACATTGAATAACAAATCTGGGATTCTAAAGAATGATTTATTTATTATTATTTTTAGTGGTAATTTCAACAGGAAAAAGGATTAGTAGATCTGGTAAATGCTCTAAAGTTTTTTGAGCTCTTTTGCAAAGTATTTGACAAAGTCTTCAATTCTGAAGAAATAAGGAATGGGTTTTCAGTCATGTCCAACTCTTCATGACCTTATTTGGGTTTTTTTTGGCAGAGATACTGAAGTGGACTGCCATTTCCATTTTCAGCTCATTTTATAGATAAGGAACAAACAGGCTTAAGTGATTTGCCTGGGGTCATACTGATTTTAAATGTCTGAAGCCAGATTTAAAATGGTGAAGGTGAGCCTTCCTAACTCTAGAACCTGCTCTTTATCCATTGAGTCTCTCTATCTGCCTTTTTGGTACATTAATTAAAACCTGACTGAATGACTTGATCAAGAGAATGGCTTGTAATTAATTTATTGCTTAACTTCAAATTAAAAGATCTCTAGTCAAGGACCCAAGGAATGTATATTTGGTCCTGCCTTATTTGACAATTTATCAGCAACATATGTAAGACATGGTTTGTAAATTATGCAAATAACAAAGCTTAGAGGGGGAGCCAATATATTGTTTGATATAGTCAGGATCCAAAAATATCTTACTAGACTGAATCAGAGATTAAATTTAATAGGCATAAATAAAAAATTTAACATTGATTCAAAAACAGTATCACAAGTGAAGGATTGGGGAAGTGTGTCGAACCTGCAGTCATCATAAAAACAAGCTGGACCTATTACTGGATTGTAAACTCATGATGTTCCAAAGGGGTGATGTGGCAGTTAAACAAATTGATGTGGTTTAAAGTTTCATTAAGAAAAGCATGTTCTCCAGGATTAAGAAAACAATAATTTTCCTGCACTCTGTCCTGGTTAGACTACAAATAGATTATTGTTTTTAGTTCAAGGCTCCATTTTATACAGGATATTGATAATTTGGAGAAATGTCTAAATAAGTGAATTTAAGATGGTGGAATTACCAAAGGTAATGGTATATGGGTTCTTGTCGGAAAGAAATTCAGATACTTAGTTTTGAAAAGATGAGATGTATTAAGAACATACTCGCTGTGTTCAAGTGTTTGGAGGGCTATGATTTGGGAAAAAAGATTCATTATATTCTTTTTGGTCTTCAAGGACAAAAGTAGGATTCATGGGTAGAAATTACAAAGAGGAAAAATCTATATATGGAAAAAACCTTCAAATTATTAAAGCTAAGCAAATATAGAATGGACTATCTAATTGGGAATAGCTAAACAAATTGTGAAACATGAATATAGTAGAATGTGCTGAAAAATCAATAAGTATGATGAATACAGAGAGACATAGAAAGATTTACATGATGTAATGCAGAGTGAAGTCGGTTGTCCTTCATACCTGAAGATGACCAAAATGAAATCACTATGTTAGTGTCAACGTACAGTGTGTCCAACTATGATTGATCAGGCCAATATGAGCTCAAAAGGTTCTAATGTACCTTTATGTATATTAGAACCTTTATGTACATTACTTTAATGTAATGGGCACAAATAGCCCATGTGAAAATTTGGGAGACAGTTGTCTAAATTAGTACTTTGCATTTCTTTTGAGCTATTGTGATTCTCATTTGCTCATAATACATCTTTTGATGTAGGCATGCCATGTTAGATGATCCAGTGCTAGTTGTATCTTTCATGTCTCACAATTGATACTAAAGTTTCTTAGAGAGACCTTGAGAGGGTCTTTTTGTCCGATGTTCTGACCTCCATATAGACTCTTCCCTTGAGTGAATTCTCTGTAAAAACAGTCTTTTAGGGAAACGCCCATCATAGTTATACTCTGCAATAGAAATCAAATGCTTGTCAATTCAGATAAAGAAAGGATCTCAGTACCTTACCTTGCCATGTGATATTCAGAATCTTTTAAGACAATTCAAATGGAAATGATTCAGTTTCTTGGCATAGTGCTAATAAACTGTCCAAGTTTCACAATCATACAGCAATGAGGCCAGCACAATGGGTCTGTAGACCTTCAGTTCCTAGGTATCCTAATACTTTTTCTCTCCCATACTTTACTATGGAGCCTCCCCAGAACTGAGAGATCTTTAGCAATACATGTATCAATCTCATAATCTATGTGGAAATCTTTGGATGTTCTGCCAGGGTAAGTGAACTTATCTATAGCATTCTAAATTTCTCCATTTGCATCCAAGTTTAGATGGTATGGTGCTGGCTTGTATAGAACCTCTGCCTTCATATGAACTATTGGGCCAAAAGTAACACAAGTAGTAGAGAATCAAAGCATACTCTTTTGCATCTGTGTCAGAGACTGCACTGAGTGCAAATCATCTGTGAAGAGAAAGTTGTACACCAACTTAAACTCTTTTTCCACTTTACTTTTGGCTTGTGGCCTTGTCAAATTAAGTAATTTACTATCAGTGGTATAGATGGCCTTGATACCATTTTAAACTTCTTGGAAGGTGTCCAGTAATATCACTGAAAACATTATGCTTTAAACCAGTGATGGGCAAACTATGGCCTGTGGGCCAGATGCAGCCCCCTGAAATGTTCTCTCTGTCTGTGGGACATTATTCCTAATCTGATGAATACAATGAGTAAGATATAATACAATGAAACTTTGAAAGAGTTGCCTTAGAAACAGACAGATGAGCATTTCCTTTTCTTTGGTCCCCTCTTTAAAAAGTTTGCCAATCACTGCTTTATACAATGGGAACAAGCACACAATCCTACTTTACCACACTGATAACTGGGAAAGCATGAGACTATTGCCCATTATCCAAAACCCATGTAAGCATGCCATCATGGTGCTATCATACAACATTGATAAGATTCTCTAGGCAACCAATTTTTACCATGATCTTCCACAAGCCCTTGTGCCACAGTATCAAAGGCTTTGAACAGATCAACAGATGCTGTGTACAGTTCTGCTCTTGGCATTTCTCCTGGAGTTGTCAGACAGCAAACATCAAAAACTGTTTCTTGGCCCTTTCATAAGTCACAACGGCTCTCAGTTAGGTGACCATCTTCCAGGTGAAAGAACAACCAATATTAAGGAAGATCCTGGCTAGAATCTTCTCACCAATGACTAAGCGAGACCTCCCTCCACCCAAGTGATTGTCACAGATCAATAAATATTTCCTTTTCCTTTATAGAGGTAGACAATGGAAGTATCCTTGATCTACTTGGGGATAAACTCCTTTTGTCAGATAACCCAGACTATTTCAGTCAACTTTTGTATAAGCAGTGGACTCCTAGCCTTATACATCTCTACTGGAATGGAATCAGCACCAAGTGCTTTGTCACATGAAAGGAGCCTAATGACATTCAAAGCTTTTTCTTTATTTGGAAGTTTGGCTAGAGAACGATTGACTTCAACCAGAGGCATATAGCACCGGCTTCTGCATTGATTGATATATTTTTCTCTTTTCTCTGCTTATTTCACACTTTCTATTGCAATTAAAGTACTGAGGTTACTAGGTGGCTCCATGAATAGAACAGAACTGGAGTCAGGAGGACCTGGTTTCAAGTCTGGCCTCAGACACTTCCTAGCTGTGTGATCCTGTGCAAGTCACTTAGCCCCCATTACCTAGCCTTTACTGTTCTTTTGACTTAGAAATGATCATTAATATCTATTCTAATAAAGAAGTGTTTAAAAAAATATAGTACAAATGAGGCTTAGGGAGATGCAGAATTCTTGGTTCAGTAAGAAGATGATCTCAAAATACCTATGTGATGTCCTGAAGATTATTTATGAACCAAAGATCTATGATGTATCTCAACTTTTCCTCATTGATGGAGACACACTGATCAGTGATAAGGATATAACTTGGAAGAAATGAGATGGACACTTCTTCTGTGTTTTCAATAGAATGTCATCAATCAATTGGGGAATGGCTTGATTTCTTGTACTTAGTTCCTTATAAATTTGAGAAATTTTTTGTCAAAATCTTTTTCAGAGGTTTTTGTTATAAATTTTTTTTCTCAGTTTGTTGCTTCCCTGCTAATTTTGGTTGCATTGGTCTGGTTTGTACAAAGCTTTTTTAATATAATTGAAATCATTCATTTTATATTTTGTAATGTTCTCTATCTCTTGCTTGGTCTTAATTTCTTTCCTTTCACATAGATCTGGCAGGTATACTATTCTTATGCACCCAATTTATTTATAATTTCCCTCTTTATATTTAAGTCATTTATCTATTTTGAATTTATTTTGGGATAGGGTGTGAGATGTTGATCTAGACCTGATTTTTTCCCCATACTGTTTTCCTAACAGTTTTTGTCATATAGTGGGTTCTTGTCCCCAAAGCTGGAATCTTTGGATTTATCAAACACTAGGTTGCTGAAGTCATTTACTCCAAGTTTATTCCATAGATCTGCTCTTCTGTTTCTTAGCCAGTACCGTATTGTTTTGATGATTACTGCTTTATAGGACAGTTTAAGAACTGATACTGCTAGCCTTCCATCCTTCAATTTTTTTATTACCTCCCTTGATATTCTTGATCTTCTGTTCTTCCTATAAACTCTATAAAATTTTTTTTCTAATTCCATAAAAAAGTTTTTTGGTAGTTTGATGGGTATGACATTGAAGAAGTAAATTAATTTAGTTAGGATTGTAATTTTTATTATAGTAGCTTATCCTACCTGTGAACAATTAATGTTTTTCCAGTTATTTAGATGTAGTTTTATTTGTATGAAAAGCGTTTTGTAGTTCTGTTCATATAATTCCTGAATTTATCTTGGCAAATAGATTCCTCTTCATTTTTTATTGTGTAGAATGATTTTAAATGGAGTTTCTCCCTCCAACTCTTGCTGCTGTGTTTTGTTGGAAATATATAGGAATGCCGATGATTAATTGTAGGTTTATTTTATACTCTGCAACTTTGCTGAAGTTTATTTCCATTAGCTTTTTAGTTGATTTTCTTGGGTTCTCTAAGTATACCACCATATCATCTGCAAAGAGTGATTGTTTAGTTTTCTCATTGCTTACTTTGATCCCTTCAAGTTTTATTTCTTCTCTAATTGTTACTGCTAGTGTTTCTAGTGCAATATTAAAAAGTAGTGGTGACAATAGACACCCCTGATTCACTCCTGATCTCATTGGGAAGCTTCTAATTTATCCCTTTTGCAAATTATGCTTGCTTATGGTTTTAGGTATATGCTGTTTATTATTTTTAGAAAGTCCCTTTTATTTCTATGCTTTCTAGTGTTTTTCAAATAGGAATCGGTGCTGTATTATACCAAAGACTTTTTCTGAATATATTGAAATAATCATGTGATTTCTATTAGCTTGGTTGTTGATAGTGTCTACTATGTGGGTGGTTTTAAGAATATTGAACCGGCCTTGTATTCCTCATATAAATCCCACCTGGTCATAGTGAATACTCCTTTTGATCATTTGCTGGAGTCTTTTATCTAGTATTTTATTTAAGATTTTTGCATCTATGTTCATTAAGGATATTGGGCTATAGTTTTCTTTTTCTGTTTTTGGTCTGGTTGGTTTTGGAATCAGTACCAATTTGTGTCATAAAAAGAATTTGGCAAGACTACTTATTTGCTTTGGGATAGCTTTCTAGGAGTAGAAAGAGAAAAATACTGGGAGAAATGTTGGTGGCATAAAAAACAAAATATATAAACAAAATTATTTTTAAAAGTAGAATGAGGTAGCTAGGAAAGATAAAAATTTCTTCCTCCATGGAAGACCTTCATCCAAAAGTTGCATGGCCACTTGTTAAAGCTGTGGTAAAAGATTCTTGTGGTATTGTTGAACTCAACATCTCCTGAATGATTTTTTAATTCTGATATTATTATTCTTATTTTACCCATAATTTTAGATTCTTTGTAATATACCACCTTTATACTTGCTTTGGCTATTCTCAGATAGTGCTGAAAACCTGGTTTTAATCTGTTTGTACAATTCCATAGAAACCTACTCGGGAAATCTCCATCACTTAAACGACTCTTTTAGACCCTTTCTTATCCCCAAAGTATCTCCTGGTCTTAAAGCCACAGTATTACACTTTATAAGAACTTAGCATATATATAGAAGAATCCAAGTGGCCCAATATTGTAGGCCCTATGTGGGTTCTGCAAGCTTAAGTTAAAAAGAATATTCAGTGATATTGATTTATAGTATTGATATTTCCCATGCAAATAACACAATTGCTAGTGGAAGATATTCAAATATTAATTGATTTAATTTTTCCACTTTGTGAAGCCTACATTTATGAAAGTGGCCCATGAAGTTATCTTTCCTGACCTGCGATAGACCCTTCACATTTAAAAGTCCACATGATATTAATACCCTGACAAAAACTCAGGCCCCCATAATACAGAAGTACTATGTACTTGGAATGCCAAGTCTAAATAAAAAGTATTAAAACTTCCATCTGGCAAATATATGCCCCATTGCATCTGGAGAGTTAGAGGTGATTATAAAGCATATTGTTCCATTTATTGTTAATATTCAATACTAATTAGCAGTACATATGTGAATAGTCTTGTCAAGTAACTGAGAAAAAACAATTCCAAAAAGTTAATGCTGAAAGGCACCTTAAAGATCCTTTAGCACAACATTCCCACCCACATTTTACAGGGGAAATGAAGTATTTGACTTACCCAGATGAAATTCTGTATTGTCTGACACAGTATCCATACTCTTTTCACTCTACCAACATGTTATGTTATAGTGATTTGAATGCAAAAGTGTGCTTACAGAATAATGTTAAGAAATGTTTTGGAAAATATGTAGATTATGCAGAAGTCTCCCTGTTCTTTTTTATGAACACTGAGAAAATTGAAAAAAAAGTTATTCCAAAATTTAAAGAATATGAATAACAAAATGATAAAAGGAACAGATTCTTTAAGAGGAAGCTCCCTTTTCAAATGCTGATCATCATCTCTCCAAAATGTAATTTTCTTTATAATTTTTTCACTAATTTTAATTAAATTATTTTTATAATCAACAATAGTTCATTTTCCTTCCCTCCTGTGACCCACCACTACAATAAGAAAGAGAAAAAGAAATCTATTTTAATTTATGCATATTCAAATAAAACAAATTCTCACATTTGACAGTTTTTATGTATATTTCATTCTGTTATGTCATCATGTACATCTCATTTTAAATCCATTCCCTGTCTTGGAAAGTGGTTGGTAGCACATCATCTTGGGTCCTCTGTAAGTATAGTTTGTCGTTGAATTGATCATTTCTAAAACTTTTCATAGATATCTTCCCATTATCTTCTGAAACTATTCACCCTATCATTTTAAGTGCAGTAATATTCTTTTCCTTTCATGTGCCAAAATTTCTTTAGCCATTCCACAATAAATAGACAATTCCTTAGTTTTCATTTTTAATAGTACAGAGCTTCTATAAACATTTTTGGAAATATAGGTGCTTTTTCTTTCTTTAATCCATTTGGGGTACAGACCTAGTAGCAGCAACTGTGTTAAAGAGTGGAGAGAGCCCTGGACTTGGAGTCATGAAGATCTGAGTTTAAATCTTGTCTTATTTACTGGGACCCTTTGAAAGTCACTTGGCCTCAGCCTGCCTCAGTTTCCTCATCTATTAAGTACAGATATTAGCACCTACTCCTCAGGGTTGTGAGGATGAAATAAGGTAGTATTAGTGAAGTGCTTTGAAAATTTCAAAGCATTTTTTAAAATGCTATTTATTGTTGTCATACCATAGTTACTGTTCATAGTAATATACCTTAGTAGTATGCCTGGCATATAATAATCTCATAATACTTATTGACTGACAATTGCAAAAGGTCAGTTTAACCAAGTACTAGCAGATGAATTTCTTTTGCCTGGCTGAATTCCTCTGCCAACTCCAGCCATAGCTCTTAGCTGGATCCAAGTATAAAGTTCTATCAGGACAGGTTAATGGATGTAGCAGAAAGGTCGCCAAATAGGGAGATGTTAAATTATTCTATCAATCTTTTTCTGAGAGCCCCAACCACAGTCAGATTTTTTCATTAACTAAAAAAGAGAGAGAAGAATTTGGGGGGGTTTTAAGTAATGAAAATAAGTTCATCTAACTCTCTTCTTTCTTCGCCAAAGTCACAGTGCTATTTATTTTGAAGGGTGGAGGAAGTGTTTAGCTGAAGCTTTCCTATAAGTATATAGCTGTCTTGGGTTAATATACTCAATCTTTGGCACCTAATCTGATAAGCAAGATGACAGGAGCAATAATAATTATGAAACTAGGCATCCATATCATGTACAGCTTTTCTAGTTGATATCCAAAAGAGTGTTAAAGGGAAGATGTTTTTAGACCCTTTGTACCATGTATGAATATCAAATAATATCATTTGGCTTGTATAACAAACCCAGAATTTTCCAAAGTTTCTTTAATTTGGTTTTTCATGACCTACTAGGCTAAGGGTCTGTGCTTCTCTGACCCCCTTTGTAGGACTCTTGTCTTTTGTATTAGAACAAATACTAATATTAAGCAATATTAAGTACTAACATTCTGAAAAGCAGTAAGGGCTAGGCAATTTGTGTTAAATGGTTTACCCAGGGTCACACAACTCAGACATATCTGAGGCCAGATTTTAACCCAGGTCCTCCTGACTCCAGGTCTGGTACTCTATCCACTCTGCTTATTAGATATCCCATCTGCTCCTCTTAATGATATTCACATCAAGTTGTGGGGTCCTACTGACCACACTGAAATGGTCTGAGCCATACTGAGGAATCTATGTAAAAAACTTTCCATCAGTTTGAAGACAATAGGGCATAGTGTATCTAGCCTGTATAAGAATCAGAGAGACCTGAGCTCACAAACAGTGAGCCTGAGTAAATCTTTTAACATCAAGTGCTTTAGGCCCTCCTCTAAGGCTGTAAGTTACAGGGAAAAATGGCAATTTGCATTGATATCCAGTATCCTTATCTGAGAATCCAATACAATAATAGGTTCAGTCCTTAAATTCAAATTGGAATTCCTAGGACTCTCTTCAACTTACTAAATTTGTTTGAGCCACCTTTCAATATCAATGCCAATTCCAGCTTCTTTTCAAGTTGGAATGTTTCAGAGAGGACATATAGCTCCTGGGATAAGATAGGTCAGTGAAGATTGTGTAAGGATTCAAACAGGCTTCCCTGCAGTCAAATTTCTATGCCTCCAAAAGCAAGAAGTTCTTTGTCTTTGTGGGGACATTAGTAGATTTCATTCCTGGGTTTTTCCACACTTCTGGCACCACTCCCTAAATTTGTTCTATTCCAAGCTTTTCTTTTTTTTTTTTTTTTTTAGTTCAATTTAGCTTTTTTACATGTTTACAGTTGACACTTTGCTCTCCAGGTTCTGTCCCTCCCTCCCATGCTCCACTCTTACCAGGAGAGCAAGTAATATGATCTAGGTTGTACATGTGTTATCATATAATACGCATTTTCATGTTCTTCATGATGTTAAAGAAAACATACCACTTAAACTAGAGAAAACAATTAATGGAGGAAATTCATGGAATGGAGGTGAAGAATGGTATGTTTCAATCTGTCATTTGGACTTCATCAGTTCTTCTATGGTTGTGGATAGCCTTTTTTGTCATGAGTTCTTTGGAGTTGTCTTTGATCCTTGCATTATTGAAATTATTAAGTCATTCACCATTGATTATTGTACATTATTGTTGTTACTGTGTGCAAGGTTCTCCTGGATCCAGATGTTTCCCTGATTGTCTTGTTTGTCATTTCTTATGGCACAATAGTATCTTTTCCAAAAGTTTTCTAAGACATTCAGTGCTAAAGACATGTTTAATGATCTGAATAAATGGCTTACGCCAGTACCAATACAGTTTTATCTCTGTATACTGATATAATTTTGAGATCATTACCTCCAATCTTATCATTGGATCTGTCCTTTATGTACAACTCTTTGCTTCTCTACAAGCTAGTCTAGAAAGAATTCTTTCTAAAAGCTGACCAATGCATAAAATAAATCTACTACCAGGGTAAAGAAATTCCTTCTTTCTGACACTAGCAACTTTCAGATATATAAGCACAGAACTTTAAAGTGTGGTAGCCCATTTTCTACAGTGGCAAGAGCCTGAGGTACTTTCAAATTGTCCATTATATCATTCAGTGCCACACCCACTTACAGAGTTATAACTAGGGAAGGAAGCCTAGGACATCGCCTTGGGACAATGAAATTGGTGGGTATTGATAGCACTTATAGTCCAGTCTTGTAGAAATATTAAGCCTATCTCTTAGTCAGGGAGCATATTTGGTTAGAATGAGCAACTCTTCTACTCTGTGTTAATGCAATTAGGTGAGCTCTTCCCTACCTGTAAAATCCTTTCCAGGAGTATTTAAAGGTATCTTTCTTGTTGCTTGGACAAATAGGCTTTGCATTATTAGCCCCATTTGCAAAAATACATGCATTTCTGGCTCTGACTCTCGGAACTTATTTCAGAACATTTAACCTTATCATAAGTAATGTCTGGAAATTTATGGATTACAGAAAGATATGCTGGTGTGAATACTTGCTCTTGGTTACCAAACAGATTAATTATCACAATAAGCCCTATCACAGTATAGAAACTTCACAATTACTAAATATCAGTCCAAAATATTGAAGCTAATTTTATGGCAGCAGGTTTGATACATCTATATGAAAAATTTGTTGTCTTCTTTGTGCATGGCACTTGCACCCAATCAATCGTAATTTTAGATTCTTATACGTCCACTTGTTCCTGTCTCTTGGTATGGCTCAATCCATTACAATCCCCATTTCTCCAAGCATTCTAACAAGCATTTCCCCAAATATATAATTGGTATATACACACAGTCCTTACCCATAGTCCAACTTATGTCCTTTTATCACTTAAGGGGGTTCATAAGATGATTTGCTATGCCATGAAAAGGACGTAATATTTTTAGGCTTTAAAGTGATTCAGAAAAATTTCCAGTCTTCCTTGCTAGATACTCTTCCCTCCCAAATACATTTACATATACTCATGACTTACTTAATCAGGTATTTCTGGTGACATGACTCAAAAGAGTTGTGTTTCAGATTAAATCACTGTCTTTTACCCAGCATGACCAATTTGCACTCATGCCAGGCTTTACTCCTCCTGGTATTTAGCTGTGTAACAGCATGCAAGCTATGAGGCTAAAGCTTCAAAGCAGCAATGCCTGACTCAGGCTGATCTCATCTACTGCTCCTGCAGATACAGAAAAGAATTAAAAAGAAATCACTTCTCTAAAACATGCCAGGTTCCCATTATTTAAAAGTTTGTTGTTACATAAATATCATATGCAATAAAAAATAAGTGGAAGGCCTAGATATTCTCCAATATGTCATATTAATAAAAACAATAAAAGGAAGGCATTTTTCTATCTAAAAAATTTTAAACCAGTTTAATACCAAAGTACATCTAGTACTCAGGATTTTACTTTAATAATAATTGTATTATCTATCCATAACATTTTTAATATAGAGGCATTTCAAATTAAATACCAGTAACTAAAGTTCCTGATATTGCTTTATAGAAAGCTCTTAAATCACAATAAAAAGGTTATAAAGATGAGACAGCAATAACTAAGCAGTCTTTTCCAATTAGTTTTAGATTTCTCTGTATTAGTTTAGAATAGTCCGTATCATGTAATGGGTTGCTTTTCCTTCTTTGTTTTTTTTCCAAGTGCTTTAAGATACACACCAACTAATTCCTGTGTGACCATGGCTATATCTCTTCCCTTTTCTAATTCTAAACTGTCTCATTTATGAAGTTTACGGGTTGAAATATATGTCAGACTACCTAGGTTCAATTTCAAACTCTTCCATTTAATTCCTTTCTGACCTTAGGAAAGTCAGTTAATATCTCTGTGCCTCAGTTTTCTTATTCCTAAAAGCAGAGGGCTAGCCTAAATGATCTGAAAGGACCTGTCTAATTCCATATGATTCCTCCTAGCTCTATACACAGTTAATTTTAAACGTACACTGTCCTGTTGGAAAACCTTCCCTTAGTCTTTTCTTTTTCCTATACATATTTTGAGGCTCAACTGATGTTCACCTCTTCCATGGAGCATTTCCTGACCGGTCTAACTGGTGTCTCTTCTCTACAATTCTATAGCCTGCAATTTAGTACTTACTTATCCTCTTCAAGTACTGAGAGCACAGCTTAGTAAGTCAGCAAGTGGAATGTATTAGAAAGGTATTGAACAGAATCATATACTATGTCTGATAGGGAAGATCATTAAGGAAGGCTTCATGGAGGAGGTGTCATGTTAACTGGGCTTTAAAGGATATTTAGAAACTCACCAGGAAGGAGGATTGACATATTCAGGATGTAAAGACTATCCTTTACAAAGGCCCTGATATAGGAAAGGTTGAGGCATTTTGGAGGTTTATCATGAGAAACACTATTATGCTTATATACATGAAAGGGCCCTTGAACCCTATCTATTCCATCCCCTTCATTTGACATAATCAGAATTTGAAGTTAAGAGAGGTAAGTCACCAGGAGCAAACCACTAACAGGTGACTGAAAAATGATTATAACAAATTTCTAAACCCTTTTTTAAAATTATACAATGTGGCCTATTTTGAATGGCACCACTGTGGAAGACATGAAGTTTAATGATATGTCATCAAAATTGTTAGAGGTCAAAAATATGTTTTATGAGTTCATGTTATAGGAATCATTCCAACTTTTTTCCTAAATAATTGCAATTATATATATTTTTTAATTTAGGCCATGCATATACCAACTGGTAAATCACAGGCTATTTTGAGTAAAAATCACTGTTACAAATAAAATTATTTGAGTGACTGGTTTTGGGGGTCAGTATTCAATTCATTGATTAGGCTAGCACGATAACTAATAGATTAACAGATCAGTGGTTCCCTCAACAACCAAAGACCCCAAAACATCTCCAGGCAAATCTAAAATGCAATTTTAGGAGATCATTATTATTTAGGAGATCAGCCCCTCTCTTGAACATCTCAAGACATCTCTATTTGTTAAAAAGCTAATTAGGAAGTGGTTCATCAAACTCTCACCCTCTTCCCTTACCATAGGGGATGGAGGTCACAGTAGGTTAGAAGAGATTCATTGTCTCCTTTATCTATCAACCAGATTTTGTTAAAAGAAAGCAATCCTTGGAATTCCTAAAGATAAAAAAAATGTTGAAAGCAATAGACAATGGGGGCCCCCCTCTAATCCAGAGTCCTTCCAGAAATAAACACAGTATATGAAAAATAAATTCTCATATCACTAAACTTCTCCAAAATTCAGTTTCTCCAACTTTTTAATGAGAACAGTATTATCAGTTCTTTTTTTGATATGTAGAAGAGTTTATTAAATGAATGAAAAAAATTAATAAGAGAAAATTATCTTTGTTTTGCAAAGAACTCACTGATCTTTTCTGCTTTTTGGTAAATAGTATTTCCTTCTTCTCTTTCAACAGAGTCAACCACATTCCAGCAAGCCAAAACAAAAAAAACAAATAAATGAGAAAAAATTCTCACAACATTAATAGAGAAAGTCTCAGTGATATAAGTAAAATCAAAGTCCTCAATTAATAGTGCCACAACATCTCTCTGCTCATCTTTCATTTCGTGTTTTTAATTTTTATTTAGAATATTTTCTGATGGTTACATGATTCATAATGCTCCCCTCCCCTGATTTCTCCTCCCCCCTCCCAAAGCTGACAAGCATTTCCATTGGGTTATACATAAATCATTCTTCAAAACATAGTTGTATGTTATTCATATTTGCAATAGAATGATCCTTTAACATCAAAACCCTAGTCAGATCCCTATCATACTATGTGATTGAGCAAATATTTTTCTAATGCATTTATGGTTCCACAGTTCTTTCTCTAGATATGGATAGTGTTCTTTCTCACAAGTTCTTCTGGATTGTCCTGGATCATTGCATTGCTGCTGGTAGAAACATCTATTACATTAAATTGTGCCATAATGTGTCTGTCTCTGTGTATAATGTTCTCCTGGTTCTGCTCCTTTCACTCTTCATCACTTCCTGGAGGTCTTTCCAGTTCACATGGAATTCCTCCATTTCTTTATTCCTTTCAGCACAATAATATTCCATCACCAATAAATACCACAATTTATTCAGGTATTCCCCAATCTATGGACACCCCCTCATTTTCCAAGTATTATCAGTTGTGCTATAATGCAAGTTTCAGAAATGCAGATCTATTCCAACATACTTGAGCTCAGGCCATCATTTTGATACATATGTATTTCTGAACAATTTAACAAGTAAAAAATTATGCTTTTGTTGTTGATTAGCCATTTGGAGTCTTCTTGGCAGAGAAACTACAATGGTTTGCCTCTTCCTTTTCCAGTTCATCTTTCTGATGAGGAAACTGAGGCAAATCTATTTTAGTGACTTGCCCAAGGTCACACAGCTAATAAGTGTCTAAAGTCACATTTGGACTCAGGATGATGATTCCGCTGATTATAGGTTCCAGCACTTTATCCACTATACCATGTAATTTCCTAAACATCTGCTACCATTTTAAAATTAAATTTACATGTATTTCAATAATGTGTCACTATCAAAAATTTTGAACCTTCTTCCCCTAAAACCATTTTATTCATAAGCTCTGTGGCATATATTATGTAATTTTGTACATGGAGTGCTTATTGGGAATAATATAAATAATATTATAGAATATGCATATTATATAATATAATAATATAAATTATATTGGAACTACCTGAACACTACCAAATTTACTCCCACAGTTGTGATCATGTAGGCTTGTCTAACCTTTCAACCTAGTTCCATTTATTAAATATCACATTTTCCATGCATCATGCACCACTTCCTTTCCTGTCCCCTCTTTATTAAAAAACTTGATCTCAGGAAAGGATCTGACAAACTCACTGATAATAGAGGTATTAGTAGGGCAAAGAGCCTATCTGGTGATAAAAGATTACATGCTTTTAGAGGACAAGAACCATGACTCATACTATTTTTTATATTTCAGTATCTAGTAAGTAATGTGAATTCATATTTATATGTGCTTTTTGTATTACACAGGCTTCCTTGTACAACAATGTTGTGAAGAAAGGATCATAAATATTATTAAACCCATTTACAGATGAGGAAAGTAAAGATCAGAAAACTTAAGTGACTTACTCCAGGTCACACAACCAGAAAGAAGCAAAGGTAAAACTTGAACTTGCCTTCAGATTCCAAGTCCATTGCTGTCAGTTAGTCAATAAACATTTATTTAAATAATTACTCTGTGCCAGTCACTGTACTAACTGATGATTTAAAGAAAGATAAAAGACAATCCCTTCTTCACAGGGGCTTATAGTCAAATAGAGGTGAAAACATGGAAACAACTATGTAAGAACAAGCTATAAAATTGGAGATAATCAGAGGAAGGATTATGGTAGAAATTAAGGGTGATTGAGAAAGGTTTCCTCCTTCTGCTATGGCACATTATCTGCATAAGACCATAGGCTAAAAGACTTTGATGTGTTACAGACCAGTGATGCCATCTAGTCCAGGAGTTGCTGAAATTCTTTGGGTCCTATACTTTTTGAGCAATCTGATGAAGGCTGTTTCTAAGAATAATATACTTAAGGGCAAAAACTAAAATTAATATAAAATCAATCAAGCTTTCAACATTTGTTAAGCACCTCAGAAACTATGCTAAGTGTTAGGAATACAAAAAAAGACAGAAGTCAGTCCCTACCCTCAAGTAGACTATAGTCTAATAGGGGAGACAATATGTAAACAAATATACACAAACAAATTATATACAGGATAAATAGGAAATAATTAACAGAAGAGACACTACAATTAAGAGAAGTTGAGAAAAACTTCTTGTAAAAATACAAGATTTTAAGTGGGACTTAACAGAATCCAGAGAAGTCAATAGGTGGAGATAAGGGAGAGGATTCTAAGCAGAGGTTATAGCCAGAGAAGAAATGCTTGAAGTGAAGAAATAGAAAATTTTGTTTATGTAATAGCAAGTGTTTTTAGGTCAAAAAGTACATGGCGAGAAGTAAGCTGTAAGAAAATTGGAAAGGTAGGGGGAAAAGACTTGAATTCTAAGCAGATCAATTCCATAGATTTACAAAGGACATCAAAAGTATTGAGACAATTATCAAAATATTTTTTAAACCAAGTTCATAGATCTTAGGTTCAGAACCCTCACCTCATACAGTCTCATCAAATGAGCCTCAAAATAATTTTTGATGATAAAAAAAACCAGGAAGATAACTATGCTTGGCACATAGTAGGTGCTTCTTAAATGAACAAATTAATGCATGCCTGAATTTTGGTTTAGCCATACTGCAAGCCTTGCTTTTCTAGTAATAAAGGTATACTGTTATTTTACTATGTTAAAAAGCATTCTAATTTAGCATTGAAAAGAGTATGAATAGCAATCAATGTAGTTGTAAATTAAATCTCACTAATATTTTAAGAGGATGTGATTTTTTTCTAATGAATTTTCTGTCTATATTTCTTTAGATTATAAATTCTAGAATATATCAGGGTATCTCTCTATAAATGTATGTAAACACATGTGATAGATATGTATGTTATTTTTAACAAACAATCATGTGAATATGTACCTCAAAAAGGAATTTTAAAGCCTATAAAGCAAAAACTCTACATTAATAAAAGAAAGTGAAAGACTGAAAAGATATCCAAAATAGCTCATCTATGTAAATGTGGTAATTCCTATTTATAAAAACAAAAACAAAACTTCTCATTACCTGAATTCTTAGAATAATTATTTCATCACTTCAAGTACTTTTGAATTAGGTAAAAAGCAGCTGGAATGAACTTTGCCATCAATTACAGCAACATGAAAGATTTTGCAAGCTTAAGACAAAAATAATAACATGATTAAATTGTGTTTTGATAAAATTGCAATTTGATTAGATTTTTTTTCTCTTATAATTTTGAAGAACCAAAGCTATCACTGGCATAATAAAAGGAATTCAAGGCTCCAAATTTTGAGTTAGGAGAACTGAGTTTTAATCCAGCTTTGTGACTATTTCCAAGTCTTTAAAAGTTACAAAGCCTACATTTGTTCATCTTTACTAAGGAGATAAAATACTTGCATTACTTGTCTCACAGGGATGTGATGAAAAAAAATGTGTAAACCTTAAAGAAATATATAAATATAAATTTTAGAAATTGTCAATAATTATATTTCCTTAGCACTTTATTGGGTCAGTGTGGGTATTCCCTCCCACCACACAAATGTCAACTGCTCCATGCCTTTTTTATCTGAAGTGATTCTTTTTTAAGACCTTCCTGTCTATAGGGTATCAAAGTAATGTACTAAAGGCCTTCCTCCAGGTATTTTATCACTATCATACAGTTGCAGCACTCAGATTGTGCATTTATTGTATCTCTTACTTTCATTGCATAATTAACCTTTCTCTTTCCAATCCATACATCTTTGCATTCAGTACCTCATGGTAATGTGATGTAATCTACTTGTGGAATTATATAATCATCAGCACTTTTAGAGGGGTTAGTTATTCTTTTTATTCTTTGAAAGTTGTGACAATTCAAGATTTGTAATGACAAAAAACATTACTGAAAAAATGTTGATGTTAAAATGATGGAAGCAATTTGAGATCACTGAATGATCTAGGGAAATTCTCACAAGGAGTACAGGCCTCTTAGTTTGATACTAAGAACAGAACTTTGCCCACTTGTAGTATCCATTAGAGATAAATATATTAATGCACTAGCTCAAGATCTGTCCACCCAATTGCATATATTATAGTCTAGAAAAAAAGCATTCTTAATTCAGATTATTTTTTTCACACGTAGGAGTAGATAGCAAATCTCCCTCCCTTTTCCCATTTTTCCTTTTCAGATTTCTGGAAGTACAGAGACTACTCATAGGTGATATCACATCCTGAACTTTACCAAAGCATTGATCTGCTACTTTTACAAGCTTGGTAGGTTCATTCCTCTTTGTTAACTTTGTGACCCCTACCCTAAAGGAATCCATATATTAATGCCACATTTCCTTTTGTAGTCTATTAATTCTTTTTGCTTGTTCATTGGCTGTTTCTGAGATTGTGTTGCTCAAATTACTTCTTTTTTTATTCCAGTAATCATAAGCATTTTATATTTTTGTAACTATTCATCTACTTGACTTAAGTTTTAGCTTTTCATACATAATTGGGTAAAGTTGTTTCTAACAATTTTCTCTTCAGCTATTATTCTTTCTCCCTTTTCAATTTTGATAATTACATTGTCTTCTGTATTTTAAAATCAAATGAGCTAGTAGCATACCTTTTATATCTTTTAAAATAGTTCCCAGTTTTATAACCTTGATTTTTCATTGTTATTTTCAGATTTGTTTATGTCTCCTTGATTTTCAGAATTTCTATTTTTGAATATCTTTAGGTTTTTATTACTTCTTGCTGAAACTACTGCTGTAATATTTTAATTGGCTTCTTTATTTCTATTTTCTTTTTCCTCCAAACTCTCTTTTACAAAAAAAGTATGAAATTAATATTCCCCAAACAAGGTCTGATCAAGCTATTCCCTTGCCCACTTGCCTTGCCCACTAATCTTCAGTGATTCTTTTAGCTAGAATAAAATTCCAATTCCTCAGCTTTGTATTCAAAATCCCCTACAAATAGATTTCCAATTGTATTTCTAAACTTGCTTCCCTTTATGTACAATATGTTCCAACTAGGTTGCTTCACTAAATCTCTCTTGAATTCCACAGAGCATCTCCTAAATTCCTTGTTTATGTATAAGCCAGTGATGGCAAAACTTTAAGAGACCGAGTGCCCAATTTGCAACTCTCACATTATATGTGAGCCCTCTGCCTTACCCCCAGAACAGGGGAGAGAGGAAGTGCTCCCATTGGGCTACTGGGCAGGGAGGTGGGCCATGTGAGAAATGTCCTAAGGTGCATGTGGAGAGGGAGAAGGGAGCAGCCCCTTCCTACAAACTCTGGCACACATGGCATGAGTTCGCCAACATAGGTATAGGCTCTCTCCTTCCCTGAAAGCAATTACCTCCACACCTTCACTATTTAAAATCCTTAGTTTTAACATCTATCTCAGATGCTGATACTTATTGCAAAATCATTCCTAATCCTCTCCTGTGCTTTATGGGGTTTTTTTCCCAACTAAAGTGATTTGGCATTTATTATAGTCTCTAAACCCAGTGGAGGATAAGGTCCTTGAGATCAGGGACAATTTTATTTTTGTTTTTGAATCTTTGATACATAAGAGAATGATAGGTTCCAATTTAACAGTTACTTACAGATATTATGTGTTTATTAAGTATTCATTTTTAATTTTTAGTACATATTGATTAAATTTATTTGTTTGGCTGAACATATTGAGTAGTTGTTGAACACCTTGAGGAATATATGTAATATTCTCAAGCTCAGTGCAATTTGCAACAAAGACAAGCTAAAGAAATTCAACATTTATATGGAACTACTCTTCCATTTGGAATTTTTACAGGATATAGAACAATAGTGAAACCTTTGTTGAGCATTTTTTTCATTCTATCAGTCAAGAAGCACTTATTGAGATGCAATGCATGTCAGCTTCTCCACTAAGTTTAAGTTACAAAGTAAATCACAAACATGACCCATACCTTCAAACACTTCACCTTCCGATGGGAAAGGACAACATACAAGAAACTATTTACATACGAGGCATTTAAGGTAATGAGATAATCTCAGAGGAAAGATGATAAGGAACATGGAGCAGATATAAGGAAAAATCTCTTGAAGAAGATGGAATTTGAGCTCAGTCTTGCAGGAAGTCAAGGAAGTCATGAGACAGTGGGGGAGAAGGAGAACATTCCTCTTGAAAAGTTATGGAGTCAGAAAATGCAAGTGTTAGTACAGAGAACATTATAAAGGAAATGTAGTTAGATTATAGAGTGTATGTAGGAGAGTAAATTGTAAGAAGATTGGAAAGGGAAGAAGGGGTAATGTTGTGAAGAGTTTTAAATGCCAAATTTTATAGTCAGAAACCAAGAGGTAGAATGGGATCTGGTATTATTTGCGCCATTAAATCACTTGGGAGACTGCAATGAAGCACTCTTATTGTGATATTTTCCCTCTCATGTTTTCATTAATTTGAACTTTGATATAAGTGTAAATGGATCATTATTATATTCTCTGAGAGTCTTTTTTTACTAATAATGTACCCTGTGATTTTTTTCACCAAACTCTGTATATGCTTTATCTGTTTAGCCACAGACTGATGCTGATTATTTTATTCTTTTGTTAAGTTTAATATTTTTCATGTTGGTTATTGAAATGTTAAGGTTCAAATGCAATCATTCAATTGATAAAGAAAGTTGCTTTTTATAGGAATGCTGTCCTCTTTTGTATATATTTTTTGCCTTCCTTTCATCTTCAACATTTTGATGAAAGTCTGATGTAATTAGGTCACCATGAGCTTTCTTTAATTTCATTGCTTCTTCTAATGCTTCTAACTATAATGTACTTTATAAGCCAATCCTGCTCCTAATTCTCTACTACTAGTACTCTACAGGGTTTTGTAAATGAATTAGAGTGACCAAATTAGAATGACAATTCTGCTGCCATATTTGTTCATATGGCAAAGATATCAAAGTTTTATAATTTACAGTGAAATCAGCTCTCTTATATGTCTTAGCAGGAAACTGTGGGACCTCTTCCTTATACTTATAAAGATCACAAATCTTTCACAGTTTAGAAAGTGGTTTCAAATGTTAAAGCCATTGCAATTAATCATGGTAGCTGATCTCTAAGTCATCTCTAAACATAACTAATAAATACTTTTTGGATAAAATTGGATCATGATGGATTATCGAGGCTGCTCTTTGGGTTTCTATTTAGGCACCAAACATCCTCCAAATTTTTTCACTTAAGAACTTCTTGCTATAGGAATATTCTAATATAAATAATCCACCAATATAGGTTTCAAGAGGCACTTCCTAGCCATGATGAAACATAGAGACTGAATAGCAATAGTAGCAGTAGTAATAATAACTCACACTTAATAGCACTTTACATACATTACCTCCCGAGCATTTATCATGCATTATTTCAAAGGTACAAAGCATTAGTATACATTATCTCTTATGCACTTACTATTTATTATTTGATGGTGAAGTTATTTGTATATGTGCCCCACTAGACTGAGAACCTTCAATGACTCCCTATTGTCTGCAGGATGAAGTCCAAATCCCTTAGCTTTCAATTTAAGGCCTTCCAAAACCTGGCCTCAGTCCACCTTTACAAGGATCATGACTTATGTAAACTTTGCACCTCCCTTAACTTTCAGCACAGAGCTTTGTCCGCTATAGGCACTTAATGAATATTTATGGAATTATTTCATTTGATCCCTCTACTAGCACTGTGGGTTAGGGCAAAGGTTATCGTCCTCATTTTTATCTTTAACCAGTGAACTTTTATTTGAACTGGTCTTAAGTCAGTGTCCTGGTAAAGCTCCTTCCTTCCCCCAAGGACTGGTACCAATCTCATTAAACTCCAGGAGAGACTGTAAAGTCTTCATTCGCATCTATGTTGGGTTATGGAGCCATTTATTATGGCTGACAATTTTTAAAAATAATAAGTATTAAGGAGGAAGATGCAAAAATATTTTTTAAAGATTACATAATTTACATGTAAAGCAATACTACGAATACTGTCCTTCCTGCCCCCCCCAAACCCCCGCCCCAGGTCTGGATTTATGTTGTCACTCTGCTCCTGTGTGAAGAGCAGGATAGCCTTTCTAGAGGTAAGTAACTCTCTGTAACAACACATTATATTATTATTTGGGATGACTTATTTTTTTTTAATGTATAATCAGATTCCTGAAGAGGTACTGTAGAACTTTGGGAATGCTTGCCTGCAACATACTTTAGATTGCTCATCACCTTCACCATTCCAGTTTTTAAATCCCGAGTCGAGTTTCAAAAAAATAACCAAATAAAACCATGCTGATCTCATATATTTTTGGGGAGTGATTATCATGTCACACCCTTTAACAAAAACAAACCAAAAAAACCCCCCAAAACACCAATGGTTCATTTAGAAGCATTTGAAAGGCTCATATTGGTGACAATAGCATGTTCAATGGGGTACTTCAGGGTCAGAATACCTCTCTTGCTCTGGTCCTCATCCCCCACATAGCTGTCTTTCTCGCCCATATCTACCATCACACTCTGATGTCTGGGCACCCAACAATGGAAAGGAAGACAGCCCATGGGGCATCATCTCCTACAAAGCCAACTTTGCACATTCTGAAGTTATTGTCAACAGCGAGGGCAGCAATATTTATCATCCATGTCCAACTCTGAACTAGCAAGTTTAAACCCTTAAGAGAGGAGAAGTAGTGTTGCATCTGGAAGCAGGGGGGAAGCAAGAGCATGCTGGGTGAAAGAGCTCAGAAAAATGCAAATCCAAATGACTGACATTTTATATCATACCTATCAGACAGGCAAAGAACTCAAATACTAGAAAAAGTCATTGTTGCAAGGCTTTGGGGAGGACAAGCATACAAATCATTTGTTGAAGGAGTTGTGAATTGGTTTAGACATTCTGTAAAGCAATTGGAATTAGTCCAAAAAGTGATTAAACTATCTGTATCCTTTAACCCAGAAATCTCATTCCTGGACATAGGCACCATGAATGTTCAAGAAAGAAATAAAGAATCTATCTATCTATCTATCTATCTATCTATCTATCTATCTATCTATATCTATATCTATCTATCTATCTATCTATCTATCTATCTATCTATCTATCTATATATATATATATGTACAAGAAAGTGTTTATAGCAGCAGTTTTTTCAGAAGCAAATAATTTCAAACAAGGTAGATTAGATGTCTATCAGCAGGAGAATTTTGTTTTAATTGTGGTTTGTGAATGTAATGGAATTTTCTTTCAAGTATAGTAAAATGAATACTAGTTTTAGAATCTAAGAACCTGAGTTAAAATTCTGACTTAGGGAAGCAGTTTACCTGAACAATCTTCGGAAATCCTCTTTGGACCTCAGTTTCTTCATTTTTAAAACAAATATTTTGCATTTAATAATTTTGAAAAATCCTTCCAGACCTAGATATCTTATTTCCTAGTCTGGTGCTTATTCCACTATCAAAGACTCTTTCTATTTCCTAGACTATTTTCCCTCTTTGGTTTTGTCTTAAAGAAATATTTGTTTGTTTGTTTGTTTGTTTCATCAGTTACCTCTGGCAGCTGACAAAACACCTGTTGTTATAGACCTTTGCTGAATATGAAGTGTTGGCTGCAGAGAGTTCTGTTTCATTAACTATTTGATTCCAGCCTCACATGCTGCTTTTTTGACTTCTTTAATTGCCTTTCTGTATACAAGCTTGGACCCCTGGACTATACTTCTTAATTCTTGTCCTGTTTAATTTGCATGAATAATAGATTTTATCTATTGTGAGATTAATTCTTCTATAATGCTCAATACCTCATATCCTGTCTTGGCAATACAAAATCTTGATGATATTATAAGTTCACATGCATTCAATTTTTAATTTTATGTGAATTATTCCTAAATATAAATAATAGTAATAGTGATAGTGGTAGTGGTAGTGGTAGTGGTAGTAGTAGTAGTAGTAGTAGTAGTAGTAGTAGTAGTAGTGGTGGTGGTGGTGGTGGTGGTGGTGGTGGTGGTGGTAGTAGTAGTGATAGTAGTGGTAGAATATAGTATAGATAGTAGTGGTAGATAGTAGTGCTACTACCACCAGCAGGACCACTTTACAAATATTATCTCCTTTGATCTTTGAAATAGCCCTAGGAAGTAAATGCTATTATTATCTCCATTTTATAGATGAGAACTGAGGCTCAGAGAGGTCAAGTGATTTACAAAATGTCAC
The DNA here is from genome assembly GCF_016433145.1 of Gracilinanus agilis. Classification (NCBI taxonomy): domain Eukaryota; kingdom Metazoa; phylum Chordata; class Mammalia; order Didelphimorphia; family Didelphidae; genus Gracilinanus; species Gracilinanus agilis. The sequence continues at coordinate 93,834,713 of NC_058134.1, read as the reverse complement.
AACTAATAATTGCCTTTGGCAGTATTTGAACTCAAGTTCCAACACCATATCCATTTTGCCATCTACCCTTCTATGTATCTAGCCCTCATTTCTCTCCTGAGCTTTAATCCTCCATAATTAGTGCCTCTGTGGATTCCCCATAAGCATATCAAAATGGACACATAATTAGACAAAAGTGATTGTCTTTCCCTTAAATTCTTTTCTTTGTGATTTCTCTTTTGGGGTTTAGGGCATCATCATCTTTCTAGTCATGAGACACTTTCCCCTCTCTCTGATGCTCCATGTAGATCAGTTGCTGGCTCTTATCATTTCTTCTTCCATAACATATCTCACATCAAGTCTGTTGTTTCTCCTCACATGGCCACAATCTTCCCTAGTTCAAACCCTTATCACTTTCTTATATGGACTGTTGCAGCAGTGAACTAATTGGTTTCCATATCTCCCATCTCTCTATTATCCAATCTATCCTTCTTAAAGCTGAGGGAAAAACAATCTTTTGAAAGCACAAATCTCCCCTGCTAAAGAAGCTTTAGTGGCTGTCTCTAGGATTAAAAGGAAAACTCATTTTTAGCATGTTAAGCCTTTTATAATATGACTTCAACCTATCTTTCTGGATATATTTCATATTACTTCTATTTATGCACTCTACATTCTAGTCAAATTGGGTTTCTTGCTTGTCCTGCATACATGACATTCCTTCTCCCACCTTTGCACAGGTTCTCCCTTCATGCCTTGAATATACTCCCTTCTTACCTCTACCTCTAGGAATCCCTACCTCCATTCAAGGCTCAGTTCAGTTATAACCTACATTACATTCACACCCCAAGTTGCTTTGTACGTATATTAGTATTTACTTACCTGTAAGCATTTAATTTTCCCATTGTAGAAAGCAGCTCCTTGAAGACTGAGACTATTTTTATTTATGTATTTTTATCACTAGTGTGGGGTACAAAAGTAATTAATAGATGCTCATTGGATTTATTTCAATTCAAACTAAAAAACCCTGACTGAATGTCATTGTCAGATTTGGGTGCAGTTCTTGAATTTTCATAATTGGAAAATTTGATCCCTGCTTAAAAATACATATCCTTTAGGATTGTGGATGTAGATTCCAAATGATCACTCTATTACAAATATTTATAATATGGAAATGGGTTTCGATCAATAATACATGTAAAACCCAGTGGAACTGCTTATTGGCTTCAGAAAAGGGGAATAAAAAAGGAAGGGAAGGAAAGACTATGAATCATGGAACCATGGAAAAAATAATTTTTTTAAAAAAAGAGATCTGGAAAAAATACATATCTTTGTGGGAGAGAACTGGTTAAGGTTATGTCATTTGTTTATATCTTGGTGATAATGCAAATTTTTAATCCTTTTCTAAAGTTTTTGAAAGTTAGAAAACAAAAAAATTAGAGGAGGACATAATATCCTGGTCACATAATGTGTGTTGCTCTTTAGGGTAAAGCAAAAAGAATACACCTGAGGGTGGCTAGGTTTGCTAGAGACACTTCACTGACCTTGCAAAGTTGTTGGTAGCCAGATATAACTCAGAAATATGACTTTTTGTTTTAGTGATTCAACTCTAATAGATTATTTTATAAAATTTAAGTACAAGTTTATATAGGAAGGAAAATTAGGGGAATAATTATTCTAGGAGATTCCTGATCCACTGCTAAGCAGATAATCTTCTACCATACAAATTATTTAACTATATTATGGACTAGATTTCTTAGACAAATTCTTTTCTTCCCTCTTGCCCACCAAAATTGGTTAAATACATTATAATAATTGTTGATTATTCTGAATATAATTCCTACTTAATATTGTATGTATTTTTAAGTATATGAAAAAATATAGGCTATTTAGGTTCACTGGAATACTTAATGATATAGATTGTTATTCACCAATAACAAATGTTAATGTGCCACAGAGAAATGTGTTTTCACATCAAATCCCTTTTCCAACATCATTATATTGCTATGAGAGCATCAGATGACAATCCTTACTGTTCTATTAATAATGCTTTATCTCTCTTCCAGGGTCCCTGACTATATCATCACTCACAGAGACAGTCACTCTGTCTTTGGCTTTCTCAAACATTTCTGTGACCTCTACAGCATTAGATCATTACATCGTGTGGGTGTGATGTGGTATTCAATGAATGGACTCAGTCTTACTGAAATCTAAGGCAGTAGTGCATGCCAGGATATTTCCTGGATCCTTAATTTTGAACTTTTGGAAAAGACAAGGTTTGTGGAAATAACATTAGGATTATGACTCCAGGGGCAAAATAAGCTAGAAAAATAAAAGTTTGCCAAGTAATTAATGCATCTAATCTCATTCTCAAGTCTTCTTTGACACTACATAATTTTTTTCACCAGTTAACTGAATATTTGAGAAAAACGTGGACTCCTATAGTCAGCTCTATAAGTAACTGACTACTTTTGCATCTGTTTAATTCATCTACAGCTCTTTCTGCAAAGGGAAGGAGCAGTTATTACAGTGTTTAGAAGATAAAATGCTTTCAACACTGATCTAATGGATATTTGGAAAACAAACTCTAGAGTTCTTCCAAATATTCACTAGACCTATGAGGAAAGCTTCATTTTCTGGACTTTTTTGCATAGAATACTCTAGTTTATAAAAGAAATGGTTTGGGAGAAAGAAAATGTATAATAGCCATCATCTTCTGAGGGAATGAATAAAGTTACTAGTCCAATGTATCCTAGTTTGGTATTCCTGTAATTATAATTAAGACGGGAAGTTGATTATTTAATTACTCCTAGTAATATACGTATACTTCTATAAAAATATATAAAATTTACTTACACTTATCTAGTGACATGTCATATCTTTTAAATGTACACATACATTTAATTTGATACTGACCATTCATTACTTATCTTTAAAAACATAAATTTGCCTGCTTCCTAGATTTGGCAAATTATAAGATTTAAATATAATATTGGTACATTTTCTCTCATCATCATCAGATCATATTGGTCCCCAATGGATGATGAGTTTGTGCTGAACCATCAAAGTTCTTTTGCCTGAAGTATATAAGGTAGTCAGTTTAAAGGGTATCAGACTAGAAATTAACAAATTTGAATACTTTTCATGGCCTTGCCAAAAAAACACAGGTGATCTGTTCAAGGTGACATCCTCTGGGGGCATTGGTATCCTTATAGCTATAATGTTTGGGTTTGATGAGATATTTGACCTTTAACATTTTTTATGGACCATTTGATAACTTTTTGGCAGTCAGATCCATGGCTATAGACCTCTTCTCAAAATAATGATTTAAATGAATAAAAGAGAATATAGCTAATTACAAAGGAAATCAATTATTTTGAAATCCATGATTAATCAATTATATTGAAATATAGTTATTAAAATACTTCTAAAATACCTCAGATCATAATCCTGAGGTTAAGAACACTTGGATTAGATGCCCCTTTGCAGATCTAATGTCCTTAATTTGTCTGGCAAGAGTCCTTGAGGCCATCTAGTCTATTCTCCTGATTTCATAGACAACAAACCAAATGACAGAGAGATTAAGTTACTAGACCAGGTTATATAGCAAGTTAAAGGATGAAGTGAGAGTCCATCCTGCTTTTCTGATGCCTGAGCCAATTCTTTTATGCTATATCACATTCCTTCCCTAGATTTCTCGAGGCCAATATTTTTATTTTTCAGAGACTTGGTCCTTCACTGACCCAATCACAGAAGAATCAGGAGATAATGCATTAAACTAATATATGATCACTTTATAAGGCTTTAAATTAGTTTCATGAGTGAATAAAAAAGAAATCAACAATAGGATGAATAAAGAAGGAAAGTTTGTAATCAATGTATTAATTACCTATAAATTGGTCATTCTAAAATATGTGAAAACTATCAATCATGCTGTTCAATTATTGCTCCCATTCCATTATTTTTTTTACAATATTGATTTGTTCAGCCAATCTATACATCATAGAGAAAAGAATATAAAACATACCAGGCCATTCTTGGAAAGTATTTTATATGCCAAATTAGCAAGGGGATAATAGCTGATATTTATATAACACTCTAAAGCCATGAAGTACTGCATATACATTTTCTCATTTGATCCTCACCAGAACCCTATGAGGAAGGTTCTATTATTACTATTATCATCATCATCATTTACATTTTATAGATGAGGAGATCAAAGCTCAAGATATAGGGCTGGGATTTGAACTCAGGTGTCTATTAACTGTATTTTACTACTCTTTCCACTACAGTAAGCTGGCTACTTGATAAGCATCTAAACATCCCCATTTAATTTGGCTGGTTGGAGGGAAGCTTGGGGTGGGGAAGACTAATTGGGAAGAAGACTATTATCATAGTATAAACCATTCTATTGGTTTTTCTAAAAGATCAATGGTAGGAGATGGAATTTTCTATTGCCACTGAAAGAAAAAATGTTGTAAATTCCCTCCTCAAATTGTTAATATCTAATTCATGTATTAGGATAAAGGGATTATACCAGTTTGTGCCCTTACAAGGATATCTACATTGTATTATTTTAGAATTTTCAAATAATATTAGAAATGAATAAGATATGGCCAATTTTTGTAGATCCTGGTATATTTCCAGAAATGTATATTTTATAACTAGTTCTAATGGAGTTAATCTGATCAGGCATTACAGATAACTTTCAAGAAGTTAACCTAACAGTGAAGTTTTTGAATGAGGAATTTACATAATTTGTAGTAAACAATTCTTCCTTCATTTTTTTGGATGGATAGAGGAGGGTGGGGAAAATACAGAGACAAGAAAAGCTAGAATGACTTCTTGCAATTGCTGCTTGATGGATTCACTCAGTGTGCTTTTTACATCTAATTAAGATCATAAGATTCAAGGGAATGGACTTTGTCTTCTATTATTTATGGCTTATAAAGCTTTAGAAATAATAATTTGGTAGACTGAATTGACCACACACACAATTGATTTAAGAGGTACCCATACATTTTCTGGAGTAACATCTAACCAAACCAACACAGCATTTCAGTATGGTCTTAATCTATTTAGCTGCAGTTTATCTTAATAAAGATAAGTAATATAGAATAGCTCAAAGCGACAGGTCCAGTAAATAATCAGAGGAGCAAGATTACAGCCAATGACAAAGGGGAAAGAAGGAAAAAATATGAATAAACAGAAAAAGAAAAATGAAACTACAATTGACAGTTTCTATCCAGGTAATGAACAAAGAGCAAATGGAACAGAGGAGGACCCAGGAACACCAAGAAAAAGACAGAAACTCCACTGAATTGGACTCAGGCTTTGGAAGAACTCAAAACATAATTCAAAAAACAATTAAGAGAGGCTGAAGATAATAGGAAAAAGAATTTAAGAAGCAAAATAAGTCATCTAGAAACAGAGGCACATGAACTAACATAAGAAAGTAGTGTCTTGAAAGCCAGAATTGACTAGCTTGAAAATGAGGCCGAGAAAGTGAAAGATGACCTACAAAGAAAACCTGACCAGAAAAAGAAGTATGACCAGAATGCCAGGGATGAAATTCAGGCTTTGAAAATTAGAATCCAATAACTAAAAACAAATAACTTCACAAGGCAGCAGGAGTCTATAAAACAAAATCAAAAGAATGGAAAAATTGAGGAAGATATGAAACACTTCATTAATGAAACTACAGACCTGGAAAATAGATCCAGAAGAGACAATTTAAGAGACAACTGGACTACCAGAAAATTGTGAGAAAAGAAAAGCCTGGACATCTTTCTACAGGAAATTATCCAAGAAAACTGCCCTAACATTCTTGAACAAGTGAGAATATTAGAGATTGAAAAAATCCACAGATCACCTCCTGCATTTAATCCCCAATTGACAATACCCAGGAATGTAATAGCCAAATTCAAGAACTACCAGACAAAGGAAAAGATACTACAAAATGATAAGAAGAAACCATTCAGATAGTTAGGATAAGGGTTGCATCCTCACTTAAGGACCAGAAGGTATCTAATATGATATTCTGGAAAGCAAGGGAATTGGGTCTACAAGCAAGAATCAATTGCCCAGGAAAATTGACTATATCCTTGCAGGGGAAAGTATGGTCACTTAATAAAATAGAAGAATTCCAAGCATTTCTAAAGAGAAGACCTGACTTAAACAGAAAATTTGATGCCCGAACATGGAAATCAAGAGAATCACCAAAAGGTAATTAAGAAGAGGTAAAAATTTTAAGGGATCAAATAAGTTCAAATGATTAGTATTCCTTTAAGAAACGACGATATTGGTAACTCTTAAAATTATTATCATCAGGGTAGCTACAGGAAGTATTCTTAGAGGGAACAGTGACAAACTGTAAAGAATGAAATGTCTCTCTCTCTCTCTCTCTCTCTCTCTCTCTCTCTCTCTCTC
>NC_058134.1:93813721-93827938 GCF_016433145.1 Gracilinanus agilis | reverse complement strand
AAAGAAAGAAAGAAAGAAAGAAAGAAAGAAAGAAAGAAAGAAAGAAAGAAAGAAAGAAAACCAATTAAAGAATTCCAAAAATCCCCTTCAAGTCTATGAATTGTGAATTAATAAACAATTTGTTTTAGAAATTTGTTTTCCCCCTTCCAAGCATGAGTCAAGTGGTGAGAGGAGATGCTAAGTATTTTTTGAAGAATAGTGAAAATTATACAAAAAGTAAGTATATTCTATTAACTTTGAGCTTGATTTTTCAGTATCACCTCTCAGTGATAGGAGAATAATCAGTGAAGAATCCTTCTATGATAGATATGGAAAGAAGGTATCTTTTTCCCAATGTGTGTGAGCAGAGTATCATCTTCCCAAGCACTGTTATAAAGGGGATATGAGGACCTGGAAGATATGGATTGGTTAAGTGGGAGAGAAAGAGCAGACTCTCACCCACAGTCCTCTGTGTAGGTGCTGCTGGCAGAAAGGCTATGCCTCTCTCCACCTGACAGGCTCTGCTGGACTGAGCTTGTCAGCTGTCCCCTTTAACAGTGGCCCAGGAAAGGAACCACTGAGAAGTTGTATGTGTAGTCAACTTCTCTAGTTCCTCAACCTTGGGTTGGAATGATTATTAATAAGGGCTATTGGTGTGCTGGTCAGATAACCCTCTTGGATATGACTGCGTGATTCACTCCCTCTCCCAAGGGTTATGGATATATTCACCACCCAGGAAAGGTACATGTAACAAACTGCTATATTTAATTCTAGTTAATGGGGTTAGGAACAAGGGGAAGGATGGAGGATTTGGGAACCTTATTGCTAATATTCTAAATTAATGATCAAACTATGGAGATTGCTAGATCAGGTAGAGCCTGGAAGTTCTTTACCCTCTCACTAACTCTGGTCTGACTTGGCCAGAGATAAGCCAAAGATTAGGGCAGGCTATTAATGATCTTCTTGCAATGACAGTGATATTGTTCTCTCTCAGCTCTATTGATGATGGTTACAATTGCTCTCTTCCTCTCTCAGAAAGTCAGTTGGGTTGCAGGTACAGGCCTACCTTCCCTCTTAGCCTCCCACCTCTCAAGTTCTGCTCCAGACTGAGCCAACTCGTGCTGTACCTGGTGGGTATTTATAGAGTTGGCTCCAACTGACTTTTGCCCTGGCTCACGGCACCTGAGTACATTCTGAGGTCTTCAACTGCAGGTCTTGTCACTCAAAGTGGTGTCCATCTTGTCCCAGAAATTCATTACAACATCACCCAGGCTGAAAACCATCCTCAACTCCTAATTATCATTTACCCCCCAGAACCATTACATTGTTAAATCTTATTGTGTTTACCTCCAGAGAATATATACTATCTGTCAAAACCACAGCCCCAATTCAGGCTTTCATCACCTTTTACCTAGCCTATTCTACTTGATATCTCTGCTCAAGATTTTCTCCAATCCAATTAGCTATCAAAGGGATTTTATCAAAATGAAGGTCTGGCCATATCGCTCCCCTCACATCCCCTTCAATGAGTTCTACTGTCTCTCTCTCACCTGCAAGATCGCATATAAACTCTTCTGTCGACATTTAAAGTTCTTCCCAACCTGGCCCCTGCTGACCTTTCTAGTTCTTATAGTTTCTAGTTAATTTAAATGTTTCTACTTCTTATTGTGCCTTATTCTCTTCTCTGCTCTCTATATTGCCCAAACCCTGGTTTAGTTGTGCTTCCTTTAAAAATGGATATTTCAGTTCCTGTCTCAATGCTCCTGTAATAGACATCCCACATACCTGGAATGATTTTTCTTCTTACATGTTAGTTTCTTTAACTTTTTTCAGGACTCAGCTTAAGTCCCACCTAATCCAATAATGTTTTTTTCCATTTCCCACACCCAGATCCCAATGCTCTTCTCTTCAACATGTCTTCTTATATTATTATTATGTTGATAATAATATTTAACAATAATATCAATAATTAATATTAATATGTTATAGTAATACTCTATTGTATAACTGCTTAGTTGTTTATATGTTGTCTAGCTCTAGAATGTCAACACCTATGTTTTGGCATTTCATTGTATACTCAGAGATTATCAGAGCCTAACAATTGCTTGTTGCCTTGACTCACTTGCCTGCAAGTTTTATGGGACCCATTCACAGTCTTCTTAGCTTTCTGTTGTTGTTGAGACATTTCAGTCATGTCTGTCTCCTTGTGACCCTACTTGAAGTTTTCTAGGCAAAGATACTGTAATGGTTTGCCATTTCTTTCTCCAGCTTATCTTATGGATGAGGAAACTTGGACCCACATGGTTAAGTGACTTGCCTAGGGTAACACAGCTAGTAAGTATCTGAGGTTAGATTTGAACTTAGGTCTTTTTGACTCCATGTCTGGAGTGCCATTTACTGTGCCACTTAGGTGCCCCTAACAGACTATTTCATATATCCCTGCTATTCAGTTGTTGCAGTGATGTGTGAGTCTTTGTGACTGCTTTTGGGGTTTTTTTTTGGGGGGGGTTTCTTGGCAAGGGTACTGCAATGGTTTTCCATTTTCCTTGTCTAGATCATTTTATAGTGAGGAAACTAAGACCAACAGGCTTAAATGGCTGCCCAGTGTCATACAGTTACTATGTGTCTGAGGCCAAATTTGAACTCAGGAACATGAGTCTTCCTAATTTCAGGCTCCAAACTCCATCCATGGTACTACCTAGCTGCCCCTTCTTAGTTTAGGAGGCAGGAAATATCTGTTATACTTCCTATTTTGAAGCTGGAATGTTAATAAATAAAGTTAATGGTTCAAGATCACCTAGAAAGGAGGTTTTTTTTTAATTTGAAGAGATTTTTTAATAAAAAGAATTGAAATTACTGTCAGAAGACCTGAACTTCTAGTTTGTATTCTTTATTTAATAGCTATGTTGCTATTTTATAGCATGTGATCATGAAAAAGTTACTTTATTTCTCTGTTCCTCAGGTTGCTTCAATTTTAAATGGGAATTAATGATATTTAGATTACCTCCTTCACAGGATTACTGCAATATATAGAATATAAATAGGAACTATTATTTTTCCCTTTCTTTGATAGTTGTAATTTCTTAATACAAACTACATATTGGACTCACCATAGACCAAAGTTCTCCTCCTTGAGCTACTCTGGTGTTCCTTAGCTTCTATGAAGAAGTTATAAGTATTTCAGGGTACAAGGGCAGAGAAAGCTACCTGGGAGTAGAAGGTAAAGAGTGGTCCCAAAGGGTAGGATGTAGAGTCAGATTTTTTTAGAGTTCATATAATTTAATAAGTAAAGCCCACTAGTTAAGTATTTTCACATATGTGTAAAAATTTGCAGAGGCAAGCACTACTTAATAGTGTCCAAATCCTAAAGGGCCCTTCTTCCCAATCAGGGCACTTTAATATTTGAATGTATCTTTAGTTGAAATGCTCTACCTTGGAGTAGAAAGGACAGGATTTGGTTTGGCTTTCTAAATTAACATTGGTCAGTTTATTTAACAACTAGTTATTAATTTGAGCTAAAAATTAACAAAACTATTTGTTTATTAATGTTAATTAGTTTATCAGGTTAGCTAATTGTCATCCTGGAACGTAGAGTCAGGCTTGCTGTGCAGCAGAGAGGTACAGCACTGGTAACTGTAAATGAAACTTGGTCACAGGAAAATAATTGGAAGCAGTATAGCCATGAAAGTTCCTAGGGAACTGAGGAAGGGCAGGTCCAAGTAAGATGTGGATCGACTTGAGAGTCCCCTGACCAAGAAATGCCTTGGACAACTGAGAGATGTTAGCACTTGGAAGAGGAAGGAGATACCAGAGACCAACTTCACATTTTTCATAGAGCACCTGGAGTTATTCCAACACCCCCAGATCAATTTACTTCAGTGTTAGGTATTAATTACCAAGAATTTTAAAGTGACTGGGTCTCCTTGGAGTAGCTTGCTTTGGCCTCCATGAATAAACATGGCCTAAGTGTTCAGAACAATAGGATTCAGGTTCAGCTCTTTGATGCTGCAGCTAACTGAGATCCACATAATCTCCTTACTGCATTGTGGTTATCCTGCCATGCTGTATATGTCTCTCCAAGCATTCTAACTAACTAATACATTCCCTTTTTTCATTGTGGTCATCTTCTGCACTGCTCCCCTGGGCATGATACCTAACAAATAGCTTATTGCATTGTGGTCATCTTCCATTGCTATACAACTTCCCCTGAATGCTATCTAACACATAGCTTTTTGTATTGTGGTCATGTTCCCAGGCTGTACTGCTCCTTCCATGGATATTAATAAATAGCTTATTTTATAAAGATTTAATTCCATACTTGGTAAAATTTGTGTTTTAGAGCTTTTCCTATTTTTTCCTCCCTCCCCTGGCAACAGTGTATATAATTTTAAATCATAACACAGAAAAATAGCACAGCAGCCCTAGAGATAATGGCCTGTGGTCATTAGGGCAATGTTTATACTTCTACCTTTCTGGGAACTGTTGCCCTCCTTCTCCATGCATCTCTCTCACACCCTCAGCCATGTACCTGGCTACATCCATTTTGTCTTTATATTGTAAGTACAATAACTGAAGGGATATTGTGTGCTAGTAATCCTTTTGAATCAGCCCAGGGCTGCTATTTTTCTTTTATGACAGTTGTTATTCCACCTCACAATAGCTTTTGTTAGGCAGCAGTAACATTCAAAGATTTCCAACCTAGTAATCTTCTTAAGAAGGTAGGTCTTAATACTGAAAGTTCTAGGATAATAATAATAGCTTACAATTACATAGCACTTTAAGGTTTGCAATGCACTTTATAAACATAACCTAATGTAGCCTTTGCAACAACTCTGTGAGAGATAGGTACTATTATAATCCTTATTTTACAGAGAAGGAAACTGAGTCTCAGAGAGGTACCTAGGCTCACACAGCTAGTAAGTGTCCGAGTTGAGCCTCAAACCCATGTTTTTCTGATTCTACATCTAGCCCTCTAGCGTCTGCATCACCGTTTTCAGAATATCTATTTAGCAACATAAAATATTTCCTGGGGGCATTGCTGCTGTTTAACCTACATGCTCTGAGAACATCAAAACTACCATAGGTACTGCACAGACCAAAGAAACCAGAGCTTGCACTAGAAAATTTAAAATATACAGAGGCAAATGTAAACCCGTTGGGTGCTCAATAAATATTAACTGATGATAATGTTAAATTAATAATGTAAGTGGTATGCCTTATCAGGGAGAACTCTATTGCCAGGAATACTCCTACTGACTTATTTTGGATGGGGGAAGGGAGAAGGATCTGTTCTTTTTCATATGCAGTATACAAAAAGTGGTTCACAAAAAGAAATAGCTAGCTACCATAAAAGCTTCCTGATGCTTGAAGCTACTAATTCCCATTTTAAAAACTAAGCAAGTTCAATCTGTGACTCAAGTTTTAGTTAAACAGTTAAACTAAAACTAGCCAAACCTATCAAGGGTACAGGAAGCCCAGTCCATAAGGAGTGCGATGTATAAAGCATGTAAAAATTTTAATTTAATGAAACTTGCTCAGAATGGTGTGAAGAATGGACCACTGAAGTATTTAGATAGGTCAGAAAGTATTAAATCATACTATTAGAAAAGTAGGATTTATTAGCAACTGGTTAAAAAACCATCTTCACAAATGGTATTTGGGGCACAAATCATTTTGTAGCATCTTCAATAAAGAAGGTAAGCAGGAAAATACAGGTTCTGATTTGAAATATTTCCTTGCTATTCTCATAGCCTTATTCGTTGATGCTTTTCTTTCTCTTTATATGTGTGCTTTTGCTTTGAAAGCCACTTTGGCTATTCTAACTCAACTGAAAAACAAACCATTTTAAAGAACAAACTACCGGACTTATGATAAAAAAGAATATCTACCACCATAGAAGGAACAGATTCCAAATGCAGATTGAAGTATACCATTCTTCAATTTATTTCCTTCAGGAATTTTTTTCTAGTGTATGAGGTATATATCATTTCACAACATGATATTCATGGAAATATATATTATATGATGATATATGTACAACCTAAATCATATTACCTGGCCTCTTGGGGAGGAAGGGAAGAGTGTGAGGTAAGGAGAGAACATGGGTTTTAAAATGTCAGAAAACAAATATAAAAATTGTATTGACGTGTAATCTGGAAAAATGAAAATTAAAAAAAAGATAAACTACCAACACAAAGAAGCCAATATATGATATATAACTCTAACAATTCTTCAGAATATTTGATTATCTACCCTACTTGGTCAAGGATCTATAAATTCATCTGTGTGTAAATCCCTTCCACCAGCACTGATCAGAATTGAGGGAGGCCCAGGGAAATGGTGAATTTGCTTATAGTCATACCACCAGTAAATATCAAGTTAAGAATTTAAATTCAATTTGTCTTGACTCCAAATCAAGTACTCTTCACAATGCTATTCTGCTCCTCAGTCATCATAGAATTACTGACTTTTGTAAATATTTGACCTACCATCTGGCTGCCTTCAAGATCCTGAAGGACAGAGCTTAACTTCTTTCATTTCTTCCAGTTTTGTCCACAATAAACACATACATTTTGTTGTTGAATAACAAATGAATGAAAGAGTTCTACTAGTTTGAAGGCAGATTTTTCTTGTTGCTAGCAAGGAGGGTTGCTGAAGAATAAGAAGAGAAACATCTGAATCCACAGGGAAACTAATACACTGTTGGTGAAACTATGAACTTATCTAAAGATTTTGGAGAGCAATCTGGAATTATAAAAATTATAAAAGCATCATAAAAATGTGTATACCCTTAGGCCCAGCAATATCACTGTTGGGTCTGTATCCAAAGATGATTAGGGGAAAAGGAAAAGAACCTAAATGTTCTAAAATATTTATAATGGATCTCTATGTAGTGGCAAGGAAATGGAAGATGAGATGTCCATCAATTAGGGAATGGTTGAACAAATTGTGGTATATGATTATGATGGGACACTACTATGCCACAAAAAATGATGAGCAGGTTGAAGTAGAAAGATCTATATGAAATTATGGATTGAAACAAATGAACCAAAAGAACAATATATACAAGTACAGAACTAATTTTTGAAGAATAACCTGAGAATGTGCACTTTAAAAATATAACTGATAAATAGAAACACAAAAGATATAATTTATACATATACACAAACATATTTTTCATATATATATTTGTTAAATGATGCTTTCTCTAGTGCAGGAGGGAGGGAGAAAATGAGAGTCACCTCAGACTTTTATTGTAACCAATAAAAAATAAAAAAATTCTTAAGGAAGGATTTTCCCTTAATATTATAGGCCAATGCCTGCTTCTCTGACTCACAAGTTAAAAACAACAAAAGGTGATAACACTTCTCAAAGTGAATAAGGTAGAGCTTAGAAGAAAGCAAGTTAAATCCCACAATGAAGGCAGCCAAGTCACATCTCCAAGTTGTCCTGAAGTTGAACTTCCCTTCTGGCTCAGAGTCATGCAACTGGCACCAAACTAGTACCAGAACCCACAAAGAACCCATTTGAGAAATGTTTATCATCACAGGACTTTCGTGATTCTTCACTTTCTATGTCTGTCTGGTATTACTGAATCTGGTCGTTGTATGAACTTAATTTTTATATAGTTTCTCCCTTCCTAGAAGTGATCTCCTTGAGGTTAGGAAATATTTTTATGTTTCTTTGTATCCCCAGTCCATAGCATAGTGTCTGGTACATATTAATCGCTTAATGAATCATTTAATTATCACTAGTTAATTGATTAAATGACTAATGAAGTTCCCAAATCACTATTTAAGACCATTTAAAGGATAGTTCCATTTGTTTCATCCTGAATGACAAATTTAAAACAAAATACAAACTGTGACATTATGCATAGATTCCTGTCTCCTTCTAAGGATTTCAAAGACCTGTGATTTCATCTGTTTGTAGCTCCTCCTACCAAAGATTACAACTTCCCTTCATGCATTAGTAGATTACCTTTTTAAGTTTCTATGATTCAAAACCTGCTGACTGAGCCTCTGGAATTAGTCACTCAGAATTTAGCTAGGCTTAACCTCTGGCCTTCTGGTAGGCCCAGAATCAAAGTCTTCTAGTTTGGTTGCATCTACCAGCAATTTATTTCATTGAGAACCTAAGTTTACCTTGATTTTGTGATAGGAAGCAGGATAGTAAAAGGGCTGCATTTGGAGTCAGAGGACATGGCATCAAGACTAGTTCTGTCACTTGTTACCTATAGGACTTTGGGAAAGACAGCCGACCTCCATAGGGCTCATTTCCCTTAAGTGTAAACTAAGGGCGTTGAATTCAATTATCTTGAAGTTATAGATTAAAATTTATAATTCTCTAGCTTTAATGGAAGTTCCTGCCTAAAATCATTTTGAACAACAAAATATCTCAAATTCAGAGACTGATTTTCAAGTGACCAAAGGTTAGGCCATCACATTTATAATGGTCAAGAATTCCTTCTCTGTCTTGTTCCATACATATTGTTTAATCTTGTGGAACAGAGTTATCCTTAAAGAATTGGAAAACTTCTTCATTCTGCATCCATGAAATCTATGAATTGCCTCATCATTGTGTGAATTCTTGCAGACTTTATTGTCCCACTGGAGACACCTTTTTCTTTAATTAAAATATATGTAATAAAAATAATATTACCCAACATTTGCATAAGTACCTGCTATGTGCCAGGCTGAGTCCTAATTGCTTTCCAAATATATGCTCTTATTTCTTTATTTCTTTAATTTTTGGCAAATGCATGATGCCCATCCTCCTTGCTGGTAAGTTTCCAGAAAAGAGGATATCTTAATTTTGAGGGTCTCCCTCAGATCTCCATATGTAGAAAATGAAAGTTGGAATACACTAGAGGTGCTAATTTGAAGTCTACCTGGGTAGATTTTAGAGGATATGTAAACTTAGGATGGAAAAAAAAATCATAATGTTACTTCCAGGAATCTTTGACTTCCTTTGTAATTTTATGTTATGCATTTTATTTTACTCATTTAAACATTCTGAGAAGTTTTAGGTTTCATTAGACAATTCAATGGGACCAAAAACAAAGGATAAAAATCCCTGTAGTGGATGTTCCCTAAATTGTCTTCCATATTAAATACTAACATTCTGATTCAACTCCCCAGTTCTACTGCTCATTCTATTTTCACCTCCAAATAGTTCCATGGAAGAGTCTGTCTTTAACCAATGTGAACTGAGGTATAAACTTCTAAGGGCCCTTATCAGAAACCTTTGGGAATGAACAACTCATAATATTGGGAAGTCTTTGGGAAGGAAAGATTCCCAGTACCTCACAACTGGAAGAGACCTCAAACACCACCCAATTAACCCTTTGGAAGCACCTGCTCTTTAGAAGAATTTCTGCTTCATGTACTCAGCCAGCAAGAGAACCTGGGCCACGTGCCTGAGGCAAAGATAAAGCCAGGCTAGTTTGAAGGGGTCACTGGGGCAGAGAGGTCTCCTAACTACCGCGCTGCATTTCGAAATTATTTTTTGTCAGTAGCCGCCAATAAAAGCTGTTATTTCAGGCGTGGTGTGCCCAAGGAAAAGGTCTTCTGCCACTGCTTTTTAACTCTCAGCCCCCTCCCCTGGCCCAGTTCCTCCGAACCCTATTTCCTAATTTCTCTTCCTTGCCTCAAGACACAGCGCCTGGCAGAGTCTCTCATGCCACCTCCTGACAGTCCCAGGAAGATTCGGAGCCTCGAGTCCTGGGAGCTGGGCGCGCGTGCCAGTGCAGGAGCGCGGACCAGCGGGAGCCAGGGAAAGACGCTGGACTCATTGGGGTTTGAGCTGGGGTGGGGGTGGGGGGGTTGGGGGGGTCCCATGCCAGCCTTCAGTAATCTTCAGCCGTGAAGCCCAGCGCTAAATACGTTAAAAAAAAAAATAAAATCCCGCCCTCCCCTTGATAGTCCTCTCTCTTTTCAACTCTCCATGTGTAAAAGGTCTTGGGAGCTGGGCTCCGTAGCCAAGTTGCAGCTTCTCTCCGAGGACACAGAAGCTCACACCCCCTAGTTCTGTACTAGACTCTGGGTTTGCTTTGCCTTTGATGCACGAGGTTCGCCCTGCAGCTTTTTCCTCTTTTTTTTTTCTTTTTTTCTTTTTTCCCCGCTCTTGCCCGCAACTAGCTAGTGCAGCTTTAACATCTACCAACGTCCCTGCTACCCACCCCCTGGACCCAGTTCCTTTTCTCAGACCCTTTGCTCACGTGGACTTGCTGGAGTGAGCAGCAACGGAGACTTCGGAGTTGGAATCCCTTGGCCAGTTTCCTGGAAGACAGCACTAGTAAGAGAGAGGATCCTCCCAGCGTTGCGCTAACAGGGCCCCCCTCCCCCCTTTCTTGTGCATCCCTGCAGCTGACCCCACCCCCAGGAGCTCGGGGCATATCAGCTTTTTCAGTCCCTGGGACTAGAAGTCCCAGAGAAATTCACAGGCAAGGGTTTCTTTTTAAGGGAGTCGAACCCCTGCCAAGGCTTGCTTTGCAGAGATCAGGAGAAGCAGGCATCTCGCATATCCTCAAGAGAGAGCCGCTGTCCTTCCTTTGCTCTTTGGATCCGCAGCCTGCTCCTGGCGCTGAGAAGTTTGCAGCCCCTACAAGTCCCTACAACTTCCCAAGATGAACCAAACCGCTGGAGCGTCCAACCACGTCAGGTGTCCCCCAGGGAAAGGCCACAAGGTAAAACAAACAAACCTGGAAGGGAGTTGTGGTTGGAATAGAGGCATTGCGGGCATCGGAAAGCACAGGGAAAGTTTTTTGGCTGGATAGCCAAGCAGAGCCCCCAAAGGTACACCAGGAGAAGCAATGGAACATATGGGTATGTGGGACCGGAGGGTAGGGTAATATTTGCGTTCGGCACATCGTGAGATTTGTGGGACCTGAGAAGCCTTTAAAAAAGTGGGGTGCTACTTGGGTTAGGGTCTTCGGATAACTAGAGGAGAGAACTGTTTCACTAAGAAGGAAGGGTAAAAAGATGTGTTGCATTATTGGACAGGATATATCCAAAGCTGCTTTTCAACCCCAGGCAGAGCCTTCTGCTTTGGGGAGGATGAAAAGGTGATAGACAATTAGGGAAAGGGTTCTTTGAGCATTACAGCTATTTTGATTGGTGCTGGTAGTTAGTGGGAGGAAATATAAGGGAGAAGGGGATCAGAGATGGGAAAGGTGAAGGGGGTGGTACTGTGACTACTTAGGAAAGAGCTGGTCATGACTACCCAGTATTTCTCTAATTGGAATACAGTGGTTTGGGATTGTTGAATATTGATTTCCACCACCCCTCCTCCTTCCCAGGGCCTTGGGGCGGGGAGTGGGAGTTGGGGAGACTTCTCTTGTTTCTATCATGGGCACATGTGCTTCATTAATTTAAATGGGCCTGAGGGCGATATCATGGCCATTATCTGCCGAAAATTACTGGTCTTGAGCTGCTAAACACAAATATAGCAGAGGTTCTACATTCCCTGACCCAGGCAACTCATAGGATACTTGGATACTACATAGCCAGGGAGAAAGTGTTGCCTGCTATTTTGATATATCTGTTTGCTACTCTCCTGAGGCTCCTTTCAGTTTCTCAGAGTACAGTGAAGTACATTAAGACTTAACAAAATAACCATATCTTCTTATCTAAATTACTTAGCTGATTATACTTTGTTTCCCACTTTCCCCCAAGTGGATGCATTCACACTTTCTGTTTCCTGGGTTTGAGTGATATTTTGCTACTATAATTTTCTAATCAGCTAGTGCTTTAAAGAATGAAAACAATACAATCTGGGTCATAGCCTCATCTTTTCCTTGTCTAAAACCTAGAACAAGTGTTTTTAACCTTTGTTCCTCTGTGATGGACTTCTTTGGCAGTCTGGAGAAGCTCATGGAGCCCTTCTCAGAATAAGGTTTTTAAATGCTTATAATAATCTATATAGGGATAGAAAGCATATAGTAATGAAAAATATGGTTTATACATACAACGTATAAATATGTAAATATTTTATAGCACTCAAGCTAAGACCTGAGTCTTAGAAACTGAAAAGAGACCAAATATCATTGGTAAAATATTGGAGTCCCTATTCAAGTCCCTTCTTAAACATACAGCATCTGCATCTATAATGTATGTATATTTGTATACCAATGTCCTTGTAGTACTAGCATTACTAAAGATCCCTTGTTTTGATAATTTTAATTCCTATCTATGTGTAAGTGTGAATGATGCCCTGGTGGATTGACTGAAAGAAAAAAAAAACCTAACTTTAATAATTTGTGAGAGAAAATAATAGGTCATAGTTTTGTAGTACTTGAAACATATGATCTCATTTACTCCTCACCGCTACCCAGTGAGAAAGTTATTATTATCTCCATTTTATTATCGAGAACTAAATTTCAGAGAGGTTGAGTAATTTGTCCAGAGACACACAGCTAGTTGGTGTTTAAGGCAAAATTGGAAACCGGTTTTTCCACATTCCAAATCTAGCATTCTATCCGTTATACCAAGATGAAATATTATTAATCCTAATGAGAAGGATGAAATGAGAAATTCTGACATTTTTATTTAAAATGTGGTTGTTCCACATCTTTTCATGATATATTTAGATGAAATATTTGAAATAGCAAGTCATCTCTGTTCTCATTTCCTCACTCTAAACCTTTTATAATAACTTTCATTTCCCAACCACTTGGGAAAATGCTTTTTATGTTACAGAAATGATGTAAACATTTTAATTTTAAAAAGTTTTACACAAGACTGACTCAAACTTATTGATACTTAATATCATTTTCTCCTGAAACATATTTTATTTTCATTAAAGAAACTAGTTATCAATCTTTTGGCATAGTTGAATTAAATAGTAAAGAGTACCCTTGACATTTTCCAAAGTGTCTTTTGTAACACATGGTAAATTGCTTGATGACAGGGACTGTCATAGAATAGTTTATAGCCTTCTCAATTCTAAAGTAGCTCTGCAAATGTTTGTTCACTTAAATTAGATTATACTGATCAGCACTTCAAAGAAACTATGGCAATAAACTTTTTCTTGATGTCTCAATCAGACAACTGTGCTTTGAAACATCTCTCCTTTTGTAAGGTAACAGAGATGATACAATATGAAAAAATGAAAGTTAGAATGATCTTGGATATTGTGAAATAAAGAGATGGACAAATGCGAAGCAAAGTGAATTTGTTGCAATGTTAATGACCCCATGTAATGATTATGTTGCTCTGCTGTTTTTACTTTTCATAAACAAGTAATAATAGTCTCCGATCTTATTAGGTATACTGGGATATCAATTGTAATAGTGGTCTTGGAACCTATGTTTCTAAGAATCTCATAAAATGCTTCATCATAATAGTTTTATTTTTAAAAATTTAATAAACTTATAGGAAGTAGTTTCTGTGTGGAGCACAACATAGTTGACCTTTTGAATGAATACAAAATCTTTGCCTTCTTTCAAATACTTGAACTTGAAATTAAGTGATTAAATTAAAGGAGTTTAAATAAATACTAACTACCTTTTCTGAGCCCTTCTCTGTGGAGAATAGTGTAATATTAGATGTATACTTTACAGGTAAAATTTATAATCAGCTGGTTTACAATTATTTCTTTTGAAGTATGTACCAAAACTATGTGTGTATGTTTATAGTTATGTGTATGTGTGTGTCTACCCACACCTTTTAAGATTTGTGATTTTGTCATTGTAGGGATTCTACATGAGACACTTCTTTATCAGTGCAGATTGAGTATTTCC
Source organism: Gracilinanus agilis (assembly GCF_016433145.1). NCBI lineage: Eukaryota > Metazoa > Chordata > Mammalia > Didelphimorphia > Didelphidae > Gracilinanus > Gracilinanus agilis. Next base: position 93,814,218 of record NC_058134.1, on the reverse strand, counting down.
ATGTGGTCTTACAGAGTTGCCACACAACCTCTCCTCTACATGAATAGAAATGGCATTTATGTTATGTACATTTTTATATCTTTGTATCTTTAGCACTTTTCATAGGGTATAATAGGCTTTTCATAGTTACATAATAGGCTCAAAATAAGTACTTGTTGAATTAAACTATATATGTATGTGTATAACCCATTGGAATTGCTTGTCAACTCTGGGAAGGGGGAAGGAAGAGGGGATGGAGACAACATGATTATAACTTTACAAAACATGTGTAAATTTGTTTTTGGAATAAAATAAAGTTTTAAAAATTAATAAACTATATATGTATAAATAATCATGCAAGCATGCAAATGTATACATTTAGTGGCATTTTTATTCTGTCTTCTCCCAAAGCCTATCCTCTTTTTTTTTTTAACATTTATTAATATACATTTTTAACATGGTTACCTGATTCATGCTCCTCCTATCCCCTTCACCCCCCCCCCCCCCCCCGCACTCCC
>NC_058134.1:93813329-93813633 GCF_016433145.1 Gracilinanus agilis | reverse complement strand
CCCACCCATGGCCGATGCGCATTTCCACTAGTTTTGTCATGTGTCCTTGATCAAGACCAATTTCCAAATTGTTGGTAGTTGCATTGGTGTGGTAGTTTCGAGTCCACACCCTCAATCATGTCCACCCCGACCCTTGCGTTCAAGCAGTTGTTTTTCTTATATGTTTCCTCTCCTGCAGTCCTTCCTCTGAATGTGGGTAGCATCTTTACCATAAATCCCTCAGAATTGTCCTGGGTCATTGTATTGCTGCTGGTACAGAGGTCCATTACATTCAATTTTACCACAGTATATCAGTCTCTGTGTA
>NC_058134.1:93753962-93808330 GCF_016433145.1 Gracilinanus agilis | reverse complement strand
TATCCCTTCTGACTTTCTCAGTAGGGTTAGATAGATTTTTTTATCCCAATGGATAATAAAGCTACTCTTCCCTCTCCGGGTTGATTACACTAAGAGTAAGGTTTGATTATTGCCTCTTAATGCTCTATTCCTCTCCTTCTTATAATAGTATTTGTCCCCTCTCCCTACCATGCCCTCTTTGTGTGTAATAGAATATTCTATTTTCTTATTCACTCAAGTTTCTCTTGGTGTTCCCTGCTATTTACCCCCTCTTTCCCATCCCCCACGCCATCTTAGATTATTTAGTGTTCCACCCTCACCCTGTGAATTATTCTTCTGATTACTATAATAGTGAATATTATAATAGTGAATAGAGTTCACTTCAGAGAATTATACATAACATTTCTCTACATAGGAATACAGATAATTAGATCTCACTGAGGCCCTTAAAAAGGGAAATTTAAAAAGTATAAGTTTTCTTTCTTTTCCGTCTGTATCTTATTTACCTTTTCAGGTTTCTCTCGATTTTTGTGGTTCAATATCAAACTTTCCATTTAGCCCTGGTCTTTTCTGTGCAAATACCTGGAATTCTTTAATTTTGTTGAATGCCCATACTTTCCCCTGGAAATATATAGTCAATTTTGATGGGTAGTTGATCCGTGGTTGCAGGCCCAGCTCTCTTGCCTTTCTGAATATTGTATTCCAAGCCTTACGGTCTTTTAGCGTGGAGGCTGCCAGATCCTGTGTGATCCTGATTGGTGCTCCTTGATATTTGAATTGTCTCTTTCTGGCTTCTTGTAAGATTTTTTCTTTTGCTTGAAAGCTTTTGAATTTGGCAATAATATTTCTAACCGATTTCTTCTCTGGGTCGAATGTACTGGGTGTTCTATGAATCCTTTCGATGTCTATATTGCCCTCTTGTTGTAGGACTTCAGGGCAATTTTGCTGAATAATTTCTTTTAGTACGGAGTCCAGGTTTCTATTAATTTCTGGTTTTTCTGGAAGACCAATTATTCTCAAATTGTCTCTTCTAGACTGGTTTTCTTGGTCTGTCACTCTCTCATTGAGATATTTCATGTTTCCTTCTATTTTTTCAGTCTTTTGACTTTGTTTTATTTGTTCTTGTTGTCTTGAGAGATCATTAGCTTCCAATTGCTCAATTCTAGCCTTTAGGGATTGATTTTCAGCTATAATCTTTCGGTTTTCGGCCACAATCTTTTGGTTTTCGGCCATGATCTTCTGGTTTTCAGCCATAATCTTCTGGTTTTCGGCCATAATCTTCTGGTATTCCTTTTCAATCTGGTCACTTCTGGTGTTCAGTTGCAAGATTTTACCTTTTAAACAGTTATTTTCTTGCCAGATCTCTTCCATTTTCCTCAAAATCTCAGTTTTGAACTCTTCCATAGCTCATGAGGAGTTTTCCTTATTTGAGGAGGGTCCGGATGCTTGTTTGTTCTCCTCCTCTGTTTGCTCGGTTGTCTGGATTTTCTCTGTGTAAGAGTTGTCGAGTGTTAAAGGCTTCTTTTTCTTGTTGTTATTCTTTCTCTTCTGAGTTTCCTGAGTCTGGGTAGCCATCATTAGCCCTGCAGCTTCTCAGGTTTATCCTCGTGCTCAGTGTCTGTCCGTGGTCTATTGGCTCCTGAGGTCTGAGTTCTGGTTTTTTCCAAGGTCAAGCCCCCTGGTGGACCCCCTTACTTAATCCTCTGCAGGAGGTTCCTTTACAAGTCTCAGGGTGCTGCTTCCACAGTCGTATACCCGTCTGCACTGGTTCCCCACTCAGGTTTTCAGAGCTTTAGTTCCTGGCTGTGTCTGCCTCCACCCACACCTCCGCCCGTGCCTGTGCTCTCAGCCTGCGCTCTGCGCCCAGCGTCCACTCTCTTCTCCGGCGCTCAGATTTTGCTTGCGTTCTTTGGCTTACTGGGGTCTTAAATCTTGCTGCTCTCAGGAACAGGCCCCGGAGCTGCCAATGACGCGATGGGTGCCCCAAACTTGCTCTATTTCTTTTTAGCTGGCTTCAGACCTCTAGATCTTGTGTGTGGAGGGGGTGGGGGTGGGGCAGTTGCTCAGCCCGCGATTTAGTGAGAGCCCTTTATAGCCTGGAAATGTCTCGATTCCACGTACCTTCCACGCTGTGCCCTGTTGTGGGGTTCCTCCGTTCGTCTGGACTTGTTTTTATGTCCCCTTGAGGAGTTTTGTGTGTTTTGGTCAGGAGAGGTTAAGAGCTGCTTCTTACTCTGCCGCCATCTTAACCCGGAAACCTTCTACATTCATAGCCTATCCTCTTTTAATGTGGATTCTTATTCTAGATTTTGTGTCACATACAGGCATATAAGCAATTTAAACACCATAGAGTTCTGATGGTGGTGGTGGTGGTGGTGATGGTGATGGTGATGTTGATGATAAATTTCATTGATTTCACTTTTGTCCTTTTGATCTTGTGAAGTTTTTTTTTTCCCTGAGGGAATTTTAGTCCTCTAAGAAAAGAGTCTCTTACAGCGAGAACTATCATTGCTGGGAAGAAATCATCTGATAATTTGGAAATCTTCACTAAATCGAATCTGCCCTTAGCTTCTTGACCGGTATTTGGTTAGTGGAGATCAATGGGCTTTTGTCTTTATTAGCAGTGTTGAATGAATCACTTTCCAATTTAGTTACCTATCCTTAATTCTTGTTAAAAATTGTTTAAGAAGGAAAAATGATTGAGGTTCATATTCTATTATTGGTGCTACCATAAACTTGCTGTGTCCCCTAGAGATTTCTTAAACATATTTTTTGTAATGAGGTAATAATAAATGCATTTTGATCATAGTCACCACATTGTCTTGTACTTACATGTCACATGCTTGAAAAGTGACACTAAATATTAATCTTCAGTTTTAACATGTATTTAGTAAGTGTATGGTGTTTAGAGTAACTAAATATAGTTACTACAAAATTTGGGATTAGGGGAAGATCTTAGTCTGATGACAAGGCATGTTGAATAATACATCTTTTCATTGTTACATGCAGCTTACCTTGATCCTCTGCCCAAAGTGACAGGTTGCATCTTTGGGGGTTTGTTGGCTTTCACTAGCTCTGGCATCATGCCTCCTGGAATACCTTTTAGGATCTTCCTTTGCCACATTCTTCTAGTATTGGCTTTACTCTAAGTCATAGCTAGTAAACATATGGTTGGTGGGCTTTATCTAGCCAGCCATTCACTCTTACAGTAAATTTGAAAAATGTTTAAAACATCTTTGGTTTCAGGTGTTTTATGAAATGATCCTGGATGGATCCAGATTCTTATTTTCCCAAGAAATCAAAGCCATAGCATCTCTGAAGTGGGTAATCCTGAAATAGATAAATAAAGAACAAAGTACATTATAGCTAATAGATCATATGATTAGGAATATTGGCAATAAATGGATGATATCAATTGTCAGATGTAATGATTAAAAACGATAAAGGCTGATATTATGAGGAAAAGTAATATTTTAATTACCATGGCCATGTTGGTAAAATATATAAGACCACGCGCCTGATAAAAGCTATTTCAAACCTCCCGGCATTTTCTTTCCTCCACCTGGCTATCTCCTACTGAAAGAGACCAGTCAAAGCCTCATCTCCCCTTTTAAGTCATGCTCTATGTTGGTTGATGTCATCATGTCCAAAACCAGAAACCCATTGGATCACAGAAAATGTAGTCTCAAAGTCCCCCACATGCCCACAGGAAGTTCGTCATATATCTCCATATCTTGAGGCTTAGTACTTCTAAAAAGAACCCCAGAAATTCTAAATAACACATTGAGAATCTAATAGAACAATATTTCAGTGTTTCATAAGTCACCATCTATGAGCTTCAGTTTCCTCATTTATAAACTGACTTTGGCCTAAATGAACTCTAAATACCTTTTCAGAGTGAATATCTTGTGGTTTCATAGTCTCATGACTATTGAACTGAAAGGAATCTTAGTGATTCTCTAGTCCATCTAACCTCTTTTTATAGATGAGGGAACTGAGATCCAATAGAGAAAAGTTAAGTAATTTACCCAAGGATACTCATGCAGTTATATTCCTTCATTGTAGGTGGCATAAAGTAAATCTGTACCCAGACGTTTTGACTCCATATCCAATGTGCTTTTCGTTATCTACTATTTTTCTCTGACCTTACACATATTGTCTGTTTTATATCTATTCTGATTTGCTTATTGTTTTTTCCTATACTGTTTTGGATATTGTATAACTTAACAATACCTGAAAAATGAGATTCATATGTATTTTAATAGAGAGGAACTGGCTGGTTACTGATGTTAGAATGAGTTCTGCATTACTTGTATGTGTAGTGAAATAAATGACTAGTTGGTTCAGTACATTAAAAAATGCTTTTCCTAAACTATAGGATGTTCCTCTCTAAATTCATTGACTCCTATTATCTCTAGGATAATATACAAACCCCTCCAATCGGCATCTAAAAGCCTTCAAAAATTGCCTGCAGCTTACATTTCCAGCTTCATTACATGTATCTTCTCTTTATATATTCTACAGTCAAGTCAAACTGGCATTCTTAGTGTTCCTTCAAAGTGATAGCCTATTTCTTACCTCTGTGCATTTGCACTGGCTTACCCCCATGCTGGGAAAGCCCTTCTTCATCTCCACCTCTTAGAATCCTTGGTTTCCTTCAAGTCTTAACTCTAGTGCCATCTTCCATGATTATGACCTTTCTACCTGCTGATGCCTTCACTCAATCACATTGGATTGTTTCTGTGTATTCCTATATATGTACATGTTTTCATCTCCATAGAATATACAAGATTCTTGAACATAGGACTTGTTTTTCTTTTGTCTTTCTATCCTCAGCACCTGTACTTGGCACATTGTAGCCATTAAAATACTTTTGATTGTTTGACCTCCCTTTCTCACCACTCTCATATCTTTCCATTTGGGTCAGTTAAGTTACATGATTTGTAAAGGAGATTGGACTAAATGGTCTCAAGTTCACTTCCTTCTCCAGGGTTTCATGTTCTGAGAATAAGTAGTTTCTTGGGAAATGGAAATGGCTTGTTACAATGTTTAATATTTCCTATCATTTTCCAAGTCTTTAATTATTCCTTAGGTATTGAATACCCGTGATTTTATCATAACCCATTTTTTCTTGTCAAATTCCCTTTTCATTTAAATCTTTTCCCATCAGGGATATAAGGAAACTATCACTTCAACAGATATAAGAGCTGGAAAGTATCTTAAAAGTTATCCAATTCATGTCCTAATTTTACAGATGATGATATTGAATACAAAAGAGAAATTATTTGCCTAGAAAAGCAGCACTAATTAATGATTATCAACTTCAGTTCTCCTGGCTTCCAAAGCATTTCTCTTTCCACTATGGCATATTGCTTGCTAAAATTATGTATTAGTATGTGAGCTCAAATTTTCAACTCATTTGTGACAAAGTAAATGTACACTACCATTGTATAGCTTTATTTATTATGGGCATGATTTATTCCTTCTTGATGCTTTCCACTCGAAAAACATTTTTTGATCTGCTGGGGGTGTAGAAGACCTCTGATTCATAGCTTTTCAGAAAATCAGGTTCATATACCTGAACCTGATTATGATTTCTGGTGTCTTCACTCAATTTGATTGCCTGGATTTTATACCTTAAGTGTTCTATCCATGATCCCAGTCTGCTCTGTGGAATGGGAATGCCTAACTCCTTGTCTTTAACCAACCTCTGGTAACTTTATGTTCCTTAGCTTTCACCTTACCTACCTGTTAAGAATAAGCTTTCATCTTACCTATCTGTTAAGAATAAGAACTACATAAAAAGCTTCCTGTTGGGCTTCCCATAGTTCTCTTTTTTTCCAGTCTTTTATTAGTCCTGTTGCCCTTGTAGTTTTCTTAAAAAACAATAGCAACAACAAAACAACAATCTTACCCTCCATCTTAGAATCAGTACTGTGTACTAGTTTCCAAAACAGAAGTATTGGTCAGGACTAGACAAAGGATGTTAAGTGAATTGCTTAGGAAGTATCTGAAGCCTTATTTGTCCCCAGGGTCTCCTGCCTCCAGACCTGGCTCTCAATACACTGAGCCACCTAGCTACCCCCCTCCCACCCATGTAGTATTCTTAATGGCTATTGAATTAAGGAATCACTGACATCTTGACTATTATTTCATGAACTTCTACTTCCATTCTACTGCCTTGCTCCCATGACCCCAGCATACATCTGACAATTGCTATTCTAAAATTACCCTTGGATCTCTTGTGCATAATGATAGGATATTAGAGATAGAGTCATAGGGATGATCTGCTTTAATCTCTCAATTTTATCCTTTGTTAAACTTGAGGTCCCAGTGTGGTTGCATCCAAAAGCATATAGCTAGTTAGTGGCATATACAGGACTAGCATTTAAGTGATTCTGTGGATAAAGTACGAGGATTGAAGTCAGGAAATTTTGAATTTAAATCCAGCCTCAGTCATTTACTAGTTTGTATCTGGTCAGGTCACAATCTCTGTTTACCTGTTTCTTCATTTATAAAATGAGGATAATAATAGTACCTACTTCCTATGATTGCTGGGAGGATCAATTCAATTTATTGTTGCAAAGTTCTTGTCACAACACCTGGCACATATTAAGAGCTATATAAATATTATTATTACTCCTTACATTTCCTGATTGCTAGTTCACTTGTTTTCCTCTACACTATTAAGCTCAAGTTATATGAAGCTTGAGAACTTCCTACTTATTGGTATTTCCTTACCCAGTATTGTTGCTTCTTGAGGAGCCATGCTCTTCCTTTCATTTCACTCCATACTCACAGCACTCTTCTGACTGCTCCACTTCCTTACCAGCTGCATTATTCCTGTATAGTTAGCCTCCCTACTTATGGTTTTTCATGTTTTCTGTCCCTTATTAGAATATAAGTCCCTAGAGAGTTGGTCCTATCTTGTTTTCTTATCTTTGAATCGTAATCCTGTATCACAGAACCAGCCACATCATAAGAAGTTAGCTAGTTATGATGATTGCATGTCTTTTTTTCTCCTTCAACATACTGTAAGTTCTCTTCAGTAGGGATACCAGATAACATCTTGTTTATCTATATATTTTGAAAAAGGCACCAACAAAGAGACTTATAATGAATATAAAATGTAAATGCCTGCCACTATGCAGAATTTAAATTTTATTGAAGAATTGTGGATAGTTTAATGTAATGTATGAGCAATAAATTGCTTTTTATTTTGATTATTTAAAATTAATTGATTATTTTAGAATATTTTTCCATGATTACATGATTCATTATATCTCATGATTCATGTAATTCTCCCCTCCTACCTCACCCCTCCCAGAGCCGACAAGCAATTCCACTGGATTTTACATGTATCATTATTCAAAACCTATTTTCATATTATCAATATTTGCAATAGAATGATCATTTAAAGTCAACATCCCCAATCATATCCCCATTGAACCGTGTGGTCATTCATGTTTTTTTTTTCCTTCTGCGTTTCTACTCCCACAGCTCTTTCTCAGGATGTGGATAACATCATCAACATTTCTCATAAGTACCTCAGAATTGTCCTGGGTTATTGCATTGCTGCTAGTAGAGAAGTCCATTTCAATCAATTGGGCCATAGTATATCAGTCTCTGTGTACAATGTTCTCCTGGTTCTGCTTCTTTCACTTTGCATCAGTTCCTGGAGGTCTTTCCAGTTCACATGGAATTCTTCCAGTTCATCATTCCTTTGGGCACAATAGTATTCCATCACCATCAGATACCACAATTTCTTTAGCCATTCGCCAATTGAGGGATACCCCTTCATTTTCCAGTTTTTTTTGCCACAACAGAGAGTGCAGTTATAAATATTTTTGTACATCTTTTTTCCCCTATTAGTTCTTTGGGGAATAAACCCAGAAGTGGTCTTGTTGGATCAAAGGGCAGGCAGTCTTTTAAAACCTTTTGGTTATAGTTGCCCAAATTGCCCTCCAGAATGGTTGGATCAGTTTCCAACTCCATCAGCAATACTTTAGTGTTCCAATTTTGTCATATCCCTTCATTTATTATTTTCCTTTGCTGTCATATTGGGAAATATGCTAGGTGTGAGGTGGTACCTCAAAGTTGTTTTGATTTCCATTTCTCTAATTATAAGAGATTTAGAACACTTTTTCACGTGCATATTGATAGTTTTGATTTCTTTATCTGAAAACTGCCTATTCATGTCTCTTGTCTATTTATCAATTGGGGAATGGCTTGATATTTTGTACAATTGCTTTAGCTCTTTATAAATTTGAGAAATTAAACCTTTGTCAGAGGTTTTTGTTATACATATTTTTTTTCTAATTTTTTGTTTTCCTTCTAATTTTGGTTGCATTAGTTTTGTTTGTACAAACCCTTTTTAATTTAATGTAATTGACATTATTCACTATATATTTTGTAATATTCTCTGTCTCTTGCTTGCTCTTAAATTCTTTCCTTTCCACTAGATCTGACAGGTATACTATTCTATGTTCATGTAATTTACTTATAATTTCCTTTTTATATTTAAATCATTTCCCCATTCTGAATTTATCTTGGCATAGGGTATAATAAATTGATCTAAACCTAATCTCTCCCGTACTGTTTTCCAATTTTCTCAGCAGTTTTTGTCAAATAATTTGTTTTTGTCCCAAAAGCTGGAATGTTTTGGTTTATTGTACACTATCTTGCTGAGGTCCTTTACCCCAAGTCTGTTCCATTGTTCCTCTCTTCTGTCTCCTAGGCAGCACCATATTGTTTTGATGATAACTGCTTTATATTACAGTTTAAGATATGGTACTGCTAGGCCACCTTCCTTCACTTTTTTTTCTTAGTTCCCTTGATATTCTTGATCTTTTGTTCTTCCAAATGAACTTTGTTATAAAATTTTCTAATTCAATAAAAAAAGTTTCTTGTTAGTGTTAACTTTGAAATTACACAGATCTACCAAAGTACTCAGAAAAACCAAATCTTTCATCAGGAAAGGGATAAATCTAATGATTGGCTGCTACACAAAGCCCAGCACCAAAAACTACACAAGGTCTCTACTCTGGGCACTCTGAGAACATATCCCTTGGAGAAGACACCACTCTAGATGTTGCTCCAAATGGTGACAGAACCTTGGGGTCTTTTATACCCTCTGGAGAGCTTGGTATAGCAGGCATGCATAGACAAGCTTCAAAGAGGTTGCAGGCAGCAGCTGGGGTATCAGGGAGTGGTCAGTCATAATAAATACAAAAGGAAAGGGTCAAACCAAGGGCTGGGCTTCCTGAGAGAGAACTTTAACACAATGGGAGAAGCTTCTAATGCAAATAAAGGTGCTCAACATTTGGCTATGTCTACTAATCCATCCCAAAGTAGGGTCCCCAAACACTTTAAGGTCTATAGTTTAGCCTGAAACAGGTGTGCCTGTTATTTTAGTTCTCAAGGGACAGGGGCAAACTTGGGCTCTCCAAATTTAAAGTTGACAGTAGTTTGATAATTATGGCATGGAATAGGTAAGTTAATTTGGGTTGGATTGTCATTTTTATTATATTAGCTCATCCTACCCACTAATAATGTTTTTCCAATTATTTAAGTCTAGTTTTAATTGTGTGGGAAGTGTTTTGTAGTTGTGTTCATATAATTCCTATGCTTGTCTTGGCAAATAGATTCCTAAATATTTTATATTCTCTAGGGTGATTTTAAATGGAATTTCTTTTTCTAACTCTTGCTGCTGAGTTGTGTTGAAAATGTGTAGAAATGCTGATGATTTATGTGGGCTTATTTTGTATCCTGCAACTTTGCTAAAGTTGTTAATTATTTGCACTAGCTTTTTAGTTGATTCTCTAGGATTACTTAAGTAGACCATCATATCATCTGCAAAGTCTAAAGTCTACTCATTGCCTACTTTAATTCCTTCAATTTCTTTTTCTTCTCTAATTGCTACTGCTAGCATTTCTAGTGCAATGTTAAATAATAGAGGTGATAATAGGCATCCTTGCTTCACTCCTAATCTTATTGGGAAGGCTTCTAATTTATCCCCATTGCAAATGATACTTGCTGATGGTTTTAAATACATACTGTTTATTATATTTAGGATAGGTCCATTTATTCCTATACTTTCTAGTGTTTTCAATAGTAATGAATGATGTATTTTGTCAAAGGCTTTTTCTGCATCAATTAAAATAACTATGTGATTTCTGTTGGTTTGGTTTTTGATATGGTCAATTACGTGGATGGTTTTCCTAATATTAAACCATCCTTGTATTCCTGGTATGAATCCCACCTGATCATAGTGAATAATCCTCATGATAACTTTTTGGAATCTTTTTGCTAGTATTATATTTAAGATTTTTGCATCTTGTTTATTAAGGAGATTGGTTCTGTAGTTTTCTTTCTCTGTTTTTGGTTTGCCTGGCTTTGGAATCAGTACCATATTTGTGTCATAAAAGGAATAAGGTAAAGCTCCTTCTCTCATTTTGTCAAATAGTTTGTATAGTATTGGGATTAGTTGTTCTTTGAATGAATCTGGCCCTGGGAATTTTTTCTTAGGGAGTTCCTTGATGGCTTGTTCAATTTCTTTTTCTGAGATGGAAATGTTTAAATATTCTATTTCTTCTTTTGTTAATCTAGGCAACTTATATTTTTGTAAATATACACCCATTTCACCTCACTTGCATTATTTATTGCCATATAATTGGGCAAAATAGTTAGTAATAATTAACTTAATTTCCTCTTCATTAGAGGTGAGGTCTCCCTTTCCATCTTTGATAATGTTAATTTGATTTCCTTCTTTTTTATTAGATTAATCAGTTCTTTATCTATTATATTTATTTTTTCAAAGTACCAGCTCTTAGTCTTATTTAGTAGTTCAATAGTTCTTTTGCTTTCAATTTTATTAATTTCTCCTGTGACTTTTATGATTTACAATTTAGTTTTTGCCTGGGGATTTTTGATTTGTTATCTTTCTAGTTTTTTTTTAAGTTGCATGCCCAGTTCTTCCACCTCTTCCCTTTCTGATATGTTGATATATACACTGAGGGATATAAATTTTCACTGAGTACTGCTTTGGCTGAATCTCATAGATATTGATAAGTTGTTTCCTCATTGTCATTCTCTTCAATGAAATCAGTAATTGCTTCTTTGATTTGTTCTTTGACCCACCAGTTTTGAAGAATTAGATTACTTAGTTTCCAATTAATCTTAAATCTGTCTTTCTACAAACCCTTATTGATTATGATTTTTATTGCATTATGGTCTGAAAAAATTGCATTTAAAATTTCTGATTTCCTACATTTATTTGCAATGTTTTTATGCCCTAGTTCATGGTCAATCTTTGTATATGTACCATGTGCTGCTGAAAAGAAGGTATATTCCTTTTTATTCCTATTTATTTTTCTACATATATCTATTAGTTCTAATTTTTCTAACATTTCATTCACTTCACTTCTTTCTTATTAAATTTTTGGTTCAATTTATCTACTTCTGATAGAGGAAAGTTAAGGTCCACCACTCTTATGGTTTTACTATTTCATCCTTAAACTCCTTTAGCTTCTCCTGTAAAAATTTGAATGCTATACCGTTTGAAGTATATATGTTGAGTACTAATATTTCTCCATTATTAATACTGCCTTTTATCAAGATGTAATTACCTTCCCTATCTCTTTTTTAATATTTATTAATATTAATTTTTTTGAGAAGTTAACATGGTTACATAATTCATGCTCTTACTTTCCCCTTCACCTCCCTGACTCCCCCCCACCCATGGCAGATGTGTATTTCCACTGGTTTTAACATGTTTCATTGATCAGGACCTATTTCCAAATTGTTGTTAGTTGCATTTGTGTGGTAGTTTCGAGTCTACATCCCCAATCATGTCTGCCTCAACCCATGTGTTCAAGCAATTGTTGGTCTTCTGTTTCCACTCCTGTAGTACTTCCTCTGAATGTGGGTATTTCCTATCTCTTTTAATGAAATGGATTTTTGCTTTAGCTTTACCCAAGATCATGATTGCTACTCCTGCCTTCTTTGTCTCAGTTGCAGCCCCATAAATTTTGCTCCACCCTCTTACTTATACCCTGTGTATGTCTACCTGCCTCAAGTGTGTTTCTTGTAGACAACATATGGTAGGATTCTGGTTTTTAATCCATTCTGTTATCTGCTTCCTTTTTTATAGGTGAGTTCATCCAGTCACATTCATAGTTATGATTACTGTCTGTGTATTCCTCTCCATTTTGACTTCATCCTTTGATTCTGCTTTCTCTCTTATCCCTCTTACCCTCCCCTCCAACTTTTTACTTTTTGTCATTCTTCCCATTTCCCCTCCATAATGTTACTCCCCTTCCCACCCCCTTGCCTCTTATTTAATCCCCTCTTACTATAGTGTATTTTAAAGATCTCCCCCCCCAACCTTTCACTCCTTTGTATCGCTCCCCTCCCTACTAGCCTGTTTATTACCCTTCTGCTTCTCTGTAGAGCCCAAAACAATTTTCTGCCTCAATGGATTTGACTAATCTTCCCTCTCTGAGTCAATTTCAATGCACATAATATTTAAGTGTTACCTGTCTCCAACCTCTTTCACCCTTCTATTATATTGGTCTTCTACTGCCCTCCCCCCATGCACTTCTTTATGAAATATGTATTCATCCCATTTTATCTCTTTTTCTATTTCTCTTAGTATTATCCTCTTTTTTACTCTTACTTTATATATATATATATATATGTATATATATATATATATAATTTGACATATCATCCTATACAGTTTGTCACTGTACCCTCTAAATATACTTCTTCTAACTACCCTGATGATAATAAGAATTTAAATAGTTACCAATATCATAAATTCTCTTGAGTTCTGTGTTTAGGCATCAAATTTTCTCTTTAAATCAGATCTTTTCTTTAGGAATGCTTGGAAGTCTTCTATTTTGTTAAACGACCATACTTTTCCCTGCAAGGATATAGTAAATTTTGCTGGGTAGTTGATTATTGGTTGTAAAAAGCCTTCTGGTCCTTCCATGTGGATGTAACCAGGTCCTGTGTTATCCTAACTGTATCTCCATGATATCTGAATGGTTTCTTTTTAGCAACTTGTAGTATCTTTTCCTTCATCTGGAAGTTCTTCAACTTCACTATAACATTCCTGGGTGTTGACAATTGGGGATTTAATGCAGGGGGTGATCTGTGGTGTACCTGTGGTAACAAGGCACTACCTCTGGGCTGGAGCTCTCACCCTGAATTTCCAGCAGCCACCAGAGTCTCAGCACAGAAGTTGGGGGAAGAGTCCTGGCATCTTCCTTTTTTCTTTTCCTTAAACCTGAGAATTCAACCTTTTCTGTGTACCTTTTAAGTCGAATCAAGGAGGAGAGTTCCTCAGCTCTGTTCTATTTTTGAACTTGGTTTTGTGTCCTCTTCAAAGCTCTTTGTTTATGATTGGTGTAGAAGGGTTTTCAAAGAGGACTCAACTTTCACTGTTTCTAAGCCACCATCTTAACTCTAAATCTAAAGTTCTTATTTTAATAATAAATTTCCACATAAATTTTCCAAAGTTATGATCCATATTGTCTCCCTCCTTTCTTCCCTCCCCTCTCTCAAAGCTGACAAGTAATTGTATCTGTGTTATACATGAACTAGCACACAAAACTTTTTCTATATTATTCATTTTTGTAAGCAAATAATCTAATAGCACCAAAACCCCCAAACATATACACAAAAAAATCAGGTGATAAATCACATGTTTTCATCTGCATTTCTACTTCAACAGTTCTTTCTTTGGAGGTGGATAGTATTCTTTTTGTAAGTCCTCAGAATTGTCCTAGACCAGTGATGGGCAAACATTTTAAAGAGGGGGCCAAATTAAAGGAAATGCTCATCTGTCAGTCTGTTTCTAAGGCAACTCTTTCAGAGTTTCATTGTATTGTATCCTACTCATTGTATTAATCAGATTAGGAATAATGGTGCCTGGATGGAACATTTCAGGGGGCCACATGTGGCCCGTGGGCTGTAGTTTGCCCATCACTGACCTAAAACATTGTATTGTTGTTAAGAAAGGTCTATCACATTTGATCATTCCATAATTTTGTAGTTGCTGTGTATAATGATCTTCAAGTTCTGCTTATTTCACTATGCAGTTAGATGATGTGGATCTTTCCAGCTCTTTCTGAAATCATCATTTTCATCATTCTTTATAGCACAATAGTATTCCGTCACCATCATATACCACCACAAAAAGAGTAGCTATAAATATTTTTGTGTCAACAGGTCCTGTCCAGTTTTAAAAAAAAATCTCTTTGGGATACAGATCCAATAGGGGTATTACTGCATCTAAAGGTATGCAATCTTTTATAGCCACTTGGGCATAATTCCAAATTGCCCTCCAGAATGGTTGCATCAGTTCATAACTCCACCAGCCTTGTATGTTTCCCAATTTTGCCACATTTCCTCTAGCATCTATAATTTTCCTTTACTGTCATATTGGTCAATCTGCTAGGTATAAGGTAGTACCTCATAGTTATTTTGATTTGAATTTCTCTAATCAAGAGGGAGTTAGGAATTTTTTCAAATGATTATTGATAGTTTATATTTTTATCTGAAAACTGCCTATTCATGTCTCGACCATTTATCAATTGGGGAATGACTTGGATTGTTACAAATTAGACTTAGTTCTTTGTATATCTGAGAAATGAAACCTTTATCAGAGACATTTGCTATAAATTATTTTTCTGATTTTGTTGTTTCCCTTCTATTCTTGGTTCCATTGGTTTTGTTTGTTCAAAATCTTTTTTATCTAATATGATCAAAATTATTCATTTTATATAATTTAATGTTCCCTATCTCTTGTTTAGTCATAAAAGCTTCCCTGCTCCATAGATCTGATATGTAAACTATTCTATGTTCTCCTAATTTACTTTAATATCACTCTTTATGTTTAAATCACCTTTTTTAATTTTATCTTGGTATAGGATGTGAAATCTTGATCTAAACTTAATTTTGCTGTACTATTTTCTAATTTTCCTCGCAGTTTTTGTGAATAGTGAGTTTTTATCCAAAAAGTTGGGACCTTTGTGTTTATGTAACATGAAATTGCTATGGTTATTTACCCCTGGTATATTCCAGTCAATTCCATTGATCTTCTATGTCTCAGGAAGCCATTTTGGCCTAGCATGAGTGCCAGTTACTTGGTTGGAACATAGAATGCATTGAGGACATTTTGAACGGACATGAGACCAAAATCAGTTGAGATTGGACTATAAAAGCAGAAAAGATCAGTGCATCATCCTCTCAATCTAGGGAGACTGGTGGGAGGAAGGGTCATCTCAGGATTGTCTCATAATTAGAATCAAATGCCTAAGCTGCTGATAGGGAATTCTGTGTATACCAGCATACAACACCATTATTGAACAATATCTGTAAAATCAATACCAAAATATCAGCATAAAACCAACCAGAAGATCAACTATAAAAGCCATCTCTTTTATAGTGGACTGAAGAAACCTTCAAGCTTTGGAGTTAGGCCTTTGGCCTAGCAAGACAACTGGCCAAGCAGGCTTCAAGATACCAACTGATTTATAATCAACAACATAGTTAGATAAAGGTTTAGCATCATCCTTTAATCCCTCTCCCCTTCATAATTTCCCTAACCCTTTCCTTTACCTTATCAGTTATAATTAAGTAGTTGTAATAAGAAATTCATTACTGACTTGATTATTCTAAGAATTCCAGCAAGTTGTCAGCTAGAGAGCCACCTGGCAATTGGTGAAGATAGCTTCATAATTATTGATCTTCTGAGTGAATCTATTAAATCGAAGTCAGATATTGAAATCAAGGATCATCATCATTGAAGTTATTAATCAATTGGATTACTAATTGAGGAAACAATCACTTCCTCATTAATTAGGTGGGAACCAGTGAAATTATTCAACTGCTCATTCATATCAGCAGGTTCTATACAAATTCAAACAGCTGCAAGATCACTGAAGCTGCTGCTAAGTACACCCATCTTGGCATCCAGATAGGAGTTTTCATCAAAACCTCTCATTGTTTCCCACCTCCATCTGTAAGATTCCTGGGACTGTACAATAATCATTTACAAGTTCCCCCCAGGACCATTACAGCCAGTACCATATTGTTTTGATGATTACTGCTCCATAGTACAGTTTAAGATCTAGTACTGCTAGGCCACTATCCTTCATATCTTTTTCATTAATTCCCTTGATATTCTTGACATTTTTTTCTTCAAGATGAATTTTATTATTTTTTCTAGTTCTATAGCTTTTTGGTAGTTTGATAGGTATGACATGGAATAAGTAAATTAATTTGGATAGAGTTGTCATTTTATTATATTATCTCAGCCTACTCATGAGCAATTAATGTTTTTTCAGTTGTCTCAATCTAATTTTATTAGTGTGAAAAGGGTTTTGTAATTTTGCTCATATAATTCCTGCATTTATCTTGGCAAATAGATTCTCAAGTATTTTATACTGCTGATAGTGATTTTAAATGAAGTTTCTCTTTCTAACTCTTGCTGCTAAGTTTTGTTCAAAATATATCAAAATTCTGATGTTTTCCATGGGATAATTTTGTATCCTGCAACTTTGCTATAGTTATTAATTACTCCAATTAGTTTTTTAGTTGAATTTTCTAGTATTGTCTATTGTCTAAGTATACCATCATATCATTTACAAAGAATGATAGTTTAGTTTCCTTATTGCCTACTTTAATAACTTCAATTTCTTTTTCTTCTCTAACTGCTAAAGCTAGCATTTCCAGTAGAGTAGTAAGTAATAGTGGTGCTAATGGGCATTCTTGCTTCACCCATGAACTTATTGGGGAGGCTTCTACCTAATCCCTATTGCAGATGTTTTTTTAAACACTACTTAATTATTTAAGGAGGCATTTTTATTCCTATGATTTCTGGTGTTTTCAGGAGGAATGTGTGTTGTTATTTTGTCAAAGGCTTTTTTCTCCATGTATTGAGATAATTGTTTGATTTTTGTTAGTTTGATTATTCATATATGGTCAATTATGCTGGTGGTTTTCCTGATATTAAACCAGCCTTATATTCCCAGTATAAATCCCACCTGATCATAGTGAATAATCCTTGTGTATATTGCTGTACTGACTATTTGTGTTTTATTTAAGATTTTTGCATCAATGTTCATTAAGAAATTTCTCACTTTTTGGTCTTATTGGCTTAGATATGATGTATCATATTTGTGTCATAAAAAGAATTTGGTAGGACTCCTTCTTTTCTTGTTTTGCCAAATACTTTGCATAGTAATTGGATTAATTGTTCTATAAATGTTTGATAGGATTCACTTATGAAACCATCTGATCCTGGAGATTTTTTCTTGGGGTGTTCATGGATGGCTTGCTCAATTTCTTTTTCTGAGATGGGATTACTTAAGTATTCTATTTCCTCCTTTTGTTAATCTAGGCAATTTATATTTTGGTAACTATGCATCAATTTCCCCTAGTTTTATTAACTTTTTAAACCAGATTTATTGCCATATAATTGGGTAAAATAGCTTCTAATAATTGCTTTAATTTGCTCTTTTTTAGAGATGGAAATACTCTTTTCATTTCTGATATTGGTAATTTGGTTCTCTTCTTTCTTTTTTTTTAACCAAATTAACAAATACTCATAGAACCAACTCTTAGATTTCTCATTTATTAGGTCAATAAATTTTTTACTTTAAATTTTATTAATTTCTTCTTTGATTTTTAGGTTTTTCAGTTTAGTCTTTAAAATTTAAATTTAAGTCAAATTTGTTCTTTAAAATTTAAAATTTGTTCTTTTTCTAATTTTCTTTTAGTTACATGCCCAGTTCATTGATCTGCTTTTTCCTCTATTGTATTTCTATAAACACTCAGGGATATACATTTTCCTCCTGAGTACTGCTTTGGTTGTATCCCAAAAGTTTTGATATGTTGTATCCTCATTGTTATTCTCTTCACTAAGATTTGTTATTTTACCCACATATTTTGAAGAATTAGATTACTTAGTTTCCAATTAATATTTAATTTGCCTTTCCACAAACCTTTATTGATAAAAATTTTTATTGAATTACGATCTGGAAAAGTTACATTCATTATTTCTTCTTTTCTGCATTTGGTAGTGAAGTTTTTATGCACTAGTATATGATCAATTTTTGTATATGCACTATGTGCTTCTGAAAAGAAGGTATATTCATTTTTATCCTTGTTCAATTTTCTTGTAGATATCTATTAAATCTAACTTTTCTAAAATTTCATTCACATCCTTTATTTCTTTCTTGCTTATGTTTTTTGTTTAGATTTATGGAGTTCTGAAGCATGAAAGTTGAAGTCACCCACTAGTATAGTTTTACTATCTATTTCTTCCTTATGCTCCTTTAGTTTCTCCTTTAAAAATCTGGATGATATACTATTTGGTGCATATTTGTTAAGTACTGATATTACTTCATTATCTATGCTACCTTTTATCAATAAAATATCCTTCCTTATTCCTTTTAATCAGATCTATTTTTGACTTAGCTTTGTCTGAGATCATGGTTGATATTCCTACTATTTTTGTCTCAGTTGAAGCCTAATAGAATCTACTTTAGCTTCTTACGTTTTCTCTGTGTCTACTTGCCTCAAATCTGTTTCTTGTGAACAATATATCATATGATTGAGACTTTTAATCTATCTTGCTATCCCATTTACATTCACAGTTATGATTACCGTCTGTGTATTCTCCTCCATCTTGATTTTTTTCTTTTAATCTTACCCTTTCTGTTTTCACTCTTTCCATGAGTTTAATGACTTTCCCTCTTCCCTCTCCTTTATATTGCTCCCCTTCCTACCTCCACCCTTCTTTTTCCCCTCCTACTTCCCCATGAAGTAAAATAGGTAAAATAGGAAAAACCCCAATGAATCTGGCTGTTCTTACCTCTCTGAGCCAATTCCAATGAGAATAAGGTATAAGTTATTAACCTTCATCACCCTCATCCTCTACTCTACTATAATAGTATTCCACCCTCAATCCCTCTTTATGTGACATAATTTACTCCATTTTGCTTCTTTCTTCCTATTTCTTTTAGAACATAGGACATTTACTGAATGGACTAAACTTTTGTATATTTTTTGTGATTTGTTGAACTTGATTTCAGAAGTGCTAGCCTCCATGCTGAGCCCCAACTTAAAGTTTGTGTGCTCATTGAGACAAAATGGCCCATTAAGAATATTCCTACAACTAGACGTTTAGAGATAAATTTGGTTTGATAGGGTCTTTTCTGACTAATATTATGTTTCTGTCCCTTTGTTTCCTTACAATGAGATACTGAATTAGAGGATTTCCAGATACCCCATATCTAAAATTCTATTATTCCAAGTGCCAAAAGTACTTTTTATGAGATGTTAGGCATATTAAGGAGGATGTTGTGGAACAGATGCCAAGAGCAATGTTATACTAAAAGTCCTGGAGGGGTAAAAGGGATGTTTTCAAACCCTAAATGGATGGTCAACTAATGAATGTCTGGTATGGCTTTAAATGAAAGGATATATTAATGTTGTCAGCTTACCATGAATGCATTTTATTTATTTATTTATTGGTTTTTAAAATAATTTTTATTTTTTAGAAAAGTTAGCATTGTTACATGATTCATGTTCTTACTTTCCCCTTCACCCCCCGACTTCCTCCTCCTGCCATAGCCAATGCGCATTTCCCCTGGTTTTAATATGTGTCATAGTTCAAGACTCATTTCCAAATTGTTGATATTTGCATTGGTGTGGTAATTTTGGGTCTACATCATCCCCAATCATGTCTGCCTCAACCCATGTGTTCAAACAGTTGCTTTTCTTCTGTGTCCTCTAGTTCTTCCTTTGAATGTAGGTAGGGTTCTTTTCCAAAAGTCCCTCGGAATTGTCCTGGGTCATTGCATTGCTGCTAGTACAGAAGTCCATTACATTCTATTTTACCACAGTATATTGGTCTCTGTGTACAATGTTCTTTTGGCTCTGCTCCTTTCACTCTGCATCAATTCCTGGAGGTCTTTCCAGTGCACATGGAATTCCTCCAGTTTATTATTCCTTTTAGTGCAATAATATTCCATCACCAGCATATACAACAATTTGTTTAGCCATTCCCCAATAGAAGGGCATGCCCTCATTTTCCAGTTTTTTGCCACCACAAAAATCACGGCTATAAATATTTTTGTACAAGTCTGTTTATCTATGATCTCTTTGGGGTACACACCCAACAATGATATGGCTGGATCAAAGGGCAGGCAATCTTTTACAGTCCTTTGAGCATAGTTCCAAATTGCCATCCAGAATGGTTGGATCAGTTCAAAACTCCAACAGCAATGCATTAATGTCCCAATTTTGCCACATCCCCTCCAACATTCATTACTCTCCCCTACACTCATTTTAGTCAATCTGCAGGTGTGAGGTGATACCTCAGCATTGTTTTGATTTGGATTTCTCTAATTATTAGAGATTTAGAACACTTTCTCATGTGCTTATTTAAAGTTTTGATTTCTTTAACTGAAAATTGCCTATTAATGACCCTTGCCCATTTATTGATTGGGGAATGGCTTGATTTTTTATTCAAATTTTTAACTCCTTGTATATTTGAGTAATTAGACTCCTGTCAGAGTTTTTTTTTATAAAGATTTCTCCCAATTTGTTGTTTCTCTTTTGATTTTGGTTGCATTGTTTTTGTTTGTACAAAAGTTTTTTAATTTAGTATAATCAATCATCCCATTCACATTCAGAGTTATAATTATCAGTTGTGTATTCCCCAACATTTTGGTATTCTCTCTTAGTTCTACCCCTTCTTCTTAGGCTATTTCCTTTTAAACCAGTGATTTGTTTTAAACCCATTAACCCTTGTCCCCTCCCTTGATTTACTACCCTTTCTACCCCCTCCCTTGTTGTTCCCCTCTTTTTATTTTTAAGGCCTAATAAATTCCCTCTCCCTTATCATTCCCTCCCTTTTTTGATCTCCCCACTCCTCTGCTACCCTTGCTTTATCCCTTTTGACTTTCTCAGTAGGGTTAGATAGAGTTTTATATCACAATGGATAAAACTACTCTTCCCTCTCAGGGTTAATTACACTGAGAGTAAGGTTTACATATTACCTCTTAATGCTCTCTTCTCTTTCTTATAATAGTATTCATCGTCTCCCCTTCCCATGCCCTCTTTGTGTGTAATAGAATATCCTATTTTTCTTATTCATACAAGTTTATCGTGGTGTCCTTTATTATTCACCCCTCTTCTTCCCCCCCCCCTTATCATCTTAGACCATTTAGTACTCCAACCTCTCCTTGTGAAAAATTCTTCTAATTACTATAATAGTGGTTACTATAATGGTGAATAGGTTTCACTACAGAGAATTACATATAACATTTCTCCATATAGGAATACAAATATTTAGATCTTATTGAAGCCCTTAAAAAGGCAACTTTAAAAATAAGAGTTTTCTTTCTTTCCCCTCTGTTTCTTATTTACCTTTTCATGTTTCTCTTGATTTTTGTGGTTGGATATCAAACTTTCCATTTAGTCCTGGTCTTTTCTGTGCAAATACTTGGAAATCTTCTATCTTGTTGAATGGCCATACTTTCCCCCTGGAAGTATATAGTCAGTTTTGATGGGTAGGTGATCCGTGGTTGAAGACCCAGTTCTCTTGCCTTTCTAAATATCATATTCCAAGCCTTGTGGTCTTGTAGTGTAGAGGCTGCCAGATGCTATGTGATCCTGATTGGTGCTCCTTAGTATCTGAATTGTCTCTTTCTGGCTTCTTGTAATTTTTTTCTTTTACTTGGAAGCTCTTGAATTTGGCTATTATATTCCTGGGGGTTGTCTTTTCAGGGTTAAGTGTAGAGGGCGATCTATGGATCCTTTCAATGTCTATATTGCCCTCTTGTTGTAGAACTTCAGGGCAATTTTGCTGAATAATTTCCTTTATTATGGAGTCCTAATGTCTATTAATTTCTGCTTTTTCAGGAATACCAATGATTTTCTGATTATCTCTTCTAGACCTGTTTTCTTGATCTGTCAAGTTCTCAGTGAGCTATTTCATGTTTCCTTCTATTTTATCAGTCTTTTGACTTTCCTTTATTTGTTCTTGTTGTCTTAAGAGATGATTGCCTTCTACTTGCCCAATTCTTGTCTTTAGAGACTGGTTTTCTGCTATATTCTTTTGATTTTCCTTTTCGATTTGGTCTATCCTGTTTTTTAGCTATTTTATTTTGGTCTCCAATTTGCTTATTAATTCTTTTGATTTGGGGGCATCTTTCTCTAATTGCCCAATTCTAGCCTTTAGAGAGTGGTTTCAGCTATAATCTTTTGGTTTTCTTTTTGAATCTGGTCTGTTTGGTTGTTTGAGGCTTCCAGCTGGTCATTTCTGGTCTTCAATTTGCTTATCAATTCATTGGATTTCTGAGCCTCACTTCCTAATCGTGAAATTCTGCCTTTGAAACTGTTATTTTCTTGCCAGTTCTCTACCATCTTTCTCATAATCTCAGATTTGAACTCTTCAATAGCTTGTGACCAGTTTTCATTTTGGGGGGGGAAGGTTTGGATATGATTACTTCTTTGTTCTCCTCTGCTGTTTGCTCTGTTGTCTGGATTTTTTCTGTGTAAAAGTTGTCAAGTGTTAAAGATTTCTTCTTGATCTTTCTCCTCTGGGCTTCTTGTCTCTGGCTTGCCATTGTTAGCCCTGTGCCCTCTCAGCTTTATCCTCACACCCAGGGTCTGTCTGTGCTCTTTATGCTCCTGAGGTTACAGGTCAAGTTGTTCTCAGGGTGAAGCCTCCTGGTGGTCCCCTTGCTTGTTCCTCTGACGAAGCTCTTTTAACGTCTCAGGGTGCTGCTTCCACAGTTGTGCACCCCTCTGCACTGGGTCTCCATTCAAGGTCCACGTCTGCACTCAGGATCCGTGTCTGCAGCTGCACTGTGCCTGTGCTCAGGGTCTGTGTTCGAAGTCCGTGCAGTCTTTAGCCTCTTTGGGTCTTAAGTCTTGCTGCTCTCAGGAGCAGGCCTTGGTGACCCCAGGTAGCTGCCAATGACTTAATGGGTGCCCTAAATTTGCTCTAAGTCTTTTGCACTGGCTTTGGAACTGTAGGCATTGTGTGGGGGAGAGGGTTGCTCAGCTCGCATTTTAGTGAGAGCTGTTTCACCCCTTTATTGCTTGGAAATGCCCCGATTCCACAACCTTCAATGCTGCGCCCTATTGTGGGGTCCCTTCATTCATCTGGATTTGTTTTTATGTCTTCTTGAGGAGTCCTGTATGTTTGGTTAGGAGAGGTTAAGCAGCTGCTTCTACTCTGCCGTCATCTTAACCTGGAAGTCCTGGAATACTCACCATGAATGCATTGTAGAAGCTCTCAAAGACTGTTTTTCATCTTTAATGAGAACTAAATATAATGTAAATCTTTATAGATTATTTGTGCTAATAGAGCTAACAATTTGTACCTTGCAAACCAGGCCAGAAATGACTGTCACCTCAGTAAAATAAGATTTATTCAATAGGGAATGAAGAGTACATCTCTCTCTGTTGGAGCCAAAAATAATATATTTTTGTCTTTTTTCATATATTTTACTTTTTAGCAGGAAGATGTGAAAAATTTCAATGTTTTAGGGAAGTTTTAAAGATTATACCAATTTATACTTTCAATATTTTATATTTTAATTTTTCTGCCTATGGAATTTGTTTTATATCTACTATCTTTTAATTCCTCTTGTTAATTCAAGAAGTGACAAAAGCATACTACTGGTTTCTTGGTTTCTGTCTTTTCCAATTCTAATCCATTCTCCATTCATTTATTCATTTATCATTTATTAAATGCTTATTATAAGCAAAAAATTCATGCTAGACACATGGGACAATAGATAGTTTAAACATCATTGCCAGAATAATTTTCCTTAAAAAATAGCTCTTCTGAATTCTCTGCTTGGAAACCTTTGATGGCATCTTCCCATCATCTAAGAGTAAGTCCAGAATTTTTGGTTTTCCCAGCCTTCCACAGTATGATCTCAACTTTTCTTTCTAGTCTTATTTGCTATATTTTGATTTACTTTTTTTCTATCCTCCAGTGAAACTGAATTCGTTACATTTCTCTGAATATAAGTATGTTTTTCCAACCTCATATGTATAAGTATGGTTATTCACTATGCGCAAAATGTCCTACTTTTTTCATATTTTCACCTTTTCTAAATCTAAATTTTCACCTTTCTAAGTCTTTTCCCCCTATCCCTACTCAGGGCTTTGCTTTTCTCTTATTCTAACCTACTATGTTCTATACCGAGCGAGTGTGCCAAAAGATTAATTTTCTTTACTAGACTTCCTAATAAGAAAAAAAAAATCTCACTCTAGAAAACATTAAAAGTAATGTTGTAAAAGTCAGAGAAAGGGACACCAGATAGGTTGTGATAAGCATATCTTGATATTTTAAAGAGTCCTTGCTCATATCCATGCAGGAATGCCCTTTGACAATGCAAAGCACATTGTAATCCATTTAAGCTGTCATATATTAAAGAGAACGTTGGTAACTCAACCTTAGAAATGAATCTCCTACTTCTATCTCCTTGTATCCTGAGGAGATGTTCTGCCTCTGGTTCTCTGATGTTGAGATTTAGGAAGTCAATTGAAGAGCTTAGAGAATCATGAGTTAGTAACAAAGAAACATAAATTTTGTCATTAATTTAAAATATGTTGGAAGCACTAAGTTCTTTCCCTTGAATCTGAAAGAAAATCCACAGTTAGATACCATTTCCAAATGGTTATAAACTATAAAACAATAATATTATTAAATTTACTTTATTAAATTTATCTATAAAGGATATGTCACTCAGGGCTATGATAAAAACAGAACAAATTAGCTTGCCAAGTAGAATACTTAAAGTCACTTCAGCCAATATTGAAATAATACTATTAAACCAAATTGGGGAAAATATTGTTGAGCTGTACATGTTCAAGTAGCTCATGTCTTCTGCTATTTTACTAATTAGGCTCAGGCCCAGACTTCTTTCTGCCAGCCTGTGTGTATCTATTTTCCTCCTCATTTCTCCTTGTATGAGCCAAGGACTCCTGATTTATCTCCTAAGTATTTGTGTCCTTGCTGTTCTTGACTGTCAGGAATTCTTTTCCCACAACCATAGAAATGCTTCACAGTCTTCAGGCTTAACTTAAAGGAACAAGGAAGTATTCAATTTTCCCCAAGAGTCACCTTATTATTTTCACCAAGCAAAGGACCTCTATCACCTGAAGAGGAACAGCAATTGCTGTAATATAATATTATCCATACCACCTTGTAGTGTGTTTTAACTAGGATTGAGAAGGACAATGTTTTTGGAACTCTCTCTAATTTTCATTACAAACAAGCCAGCTTCACTGTTCTTATTGTATAGAGTGTTAGAACCAAATTTAGAGATCATATAGTCCAGACTCATCATTTCATTTCTGATATAAATAGACTTAAGTCTGGAAGCATTAAGAGACTGGCCTGAGGTCACACAGCTATTCTCCTTCCATACTTTCTGGCCTTTCTCATTTTGTGACTTATCAATTGTAGAATTTGTTATCTGTGACAATTGTATACTTTAAATCATGAAAATTTTGAAAAGTGGATTGTTAAGCTGCTTTGGCACACAATTTCTCTTTTCATTCAATAGATATTTAAAGAACATTTTATTACAGCATTTTATTTTCATATCACAGTTATTTTTAGGTATTCTCCTTCTCCACACCTGGATGAGCCTTCTCTGTAACAGAGGAAAACAGTTAACCAAGTTGAGAGAGTGATCTATTCTAATAGTGTCTGCAACATTCAGTACCTGTAGTCACCTGCCTGTCAACCAAAATTACTTCTTCAGAGCCAAGAATCAACAAAGACCCAATAAGGACTCATGATGTACAAGATTGTGTGAGGTGCTATTTCTTCCTTTTGCCATTTGGTGTTACTTTGGAGTTTTTTCTTCCTTTACCCCATTCCCTCTCCCACATGAAGGTTCTCAAGTACAAATAATTTTATTTCTGTAATATTTTTCTGCTACCACTCTGGTACAGGTCCTTATCACCTATGATGAACTATGAAAATTGCCCCAAATTGGTATTCTGCTCCCTGCATTTTTCCTATCAGCTTGTCTTCCACAATGTTGCTAGATTAATTTATGCATAGATCCAGTAATGCCACTATTTTGCTCAAAATTCCACAAAATTGCAGGTAAAGAATAAATATTAAAATCCATGGAAAGGAATGATGGGAGATAAAACTATAATGGGGCATGGTCTCTGATAATGAAAGGTCTTTGTAAAGGAGTTCAAATTTGAGGATGTTGGGTATATTTTACCAACTTTCCTGAGGAATTCTTATTCATGAATTATGGGGACATTGCAAAACAAAGATTGGATTCTTTAATATCCATGAGGGTAGAGTCTCATATCTTTGACTTTGACTAGTGCTAATGAGAGCTACTCCTCTAAAACTTAGTAGCATCAGTAGGAGAAATAGTCTGTAAGTTTTGTCATGATAAAAAACATGAAGTTTATTGAAGAAACCAGCAATGAAAAACTATGCTTCTTGGCTCTTAAATTTTAGTGATTGTATAGCAATGAGGTCTCCTGTACTTTAAATTATAGTTTGCTGGGACATTACCACAAATCCCTTCATTTTTTTAAATAGCTTCTATAGTCAAACTTCCTCTAAGGCATTTATTTGGATGCTGTCCATATCAGAATCCAAATCTGAATCTGAAAAATCAATGATTGAGGTATGAGCTGTCATTTTTATATACTCACCATGTTATGGAATCAGACATTGAGAAGACCCAAGAAAAAGATTAGGAGTGGGGAGAATGACCAGTCACCATTTTTAATAATGTCTTGTCGAGAGTGCAAAAATTTCCCTCTGACATTTATTAGCTTGGAGGAAAAAGGAAGGAATGGGAAAATGCTTTAGTTGATATCACTGAGAAATTCCAGCAATTTGATAGAACCAAATCAGGCATAAGGCAATCAGCTTACCAAGGAAATCTGAGAAAATGTCAGTTTTTATTCTCTGTTAAATTACATCTCTTACTCACAGGGGCAAATGTTTTTAAACTCCAATACTAAATATATATGTGGAAATAAAAATATTCAAGTGTAAAAATTATGCTCTGTCTTAAATAGCACAAGTTATCTTGCATGCAGCTTTTTAGAAATGAGAAAACCTTTAAGTGATTCTTCATTAAGATGTGAAATGAATGCTATAATTTGAAAAGTCTATGTCTGGCTGACCTTGGAGCCCTTTGAGTCTTGTCCAGTGCATATTATTGCTTTCAAGGGATGATACTCAACTATTTTTTCTAGCTCTCAAATTCTTCAATTCTATTATTCTTGTTCCCTTTAGTTTAATCCCCTCTTCCCACTGCTAGTCTGTCTGATTGAGATTCCATTTGCTTTCCCATTGCTTTGATAAATTTCTAATTATCCCTTTTTGTTACATGTTCATTTATATGTGGTGTCTGAGGTAGATGTGTCACTAGGGATGTGCGTAGAAATGCCCTTGTGAAGATTGGATATATAGATGTATGGTTACAAAATACAAAGATGGAGGTATATGTCTTTACCTTACTCCTCCTTTTGGGAAAACTAGCCACTGTGTATAAATAGGGCTTTCGTACTGTAAAACTTGTTCACTTAACTAAAAACATATTTTAGTAAACTAGTACTCAGGCTTATATAAAATCCATTAAATGAATAATTATATGATTATTAAGGAAAGCAGTCATGTTAAGATAATGGCGTATTTTTTCCCATTCAAGTTCATGGACTCTCTGAAATCTATTCATAGCCTTGCAGTCCTAAAACCTAGTGTCCATAATTAGCGCCCAATAGGAATTTTTACTTCACTGCCAAGAAATGAACTAACTGGCTGAATCACAACTTTATTTCCACTAATAATTTGTTTTAATCCCTCACTATCTGCCTAAGCCTTCTGCTAGCATGTAGAAGAGGAATATTGGTAGTTCATAGAGTTTTAGTGTCTTCTGAGAGTTTATTAATCTTTGAGAGAAGTATGGTATACCAAATAAATCTAGATACAAAGACAGGTTATACTTAGAAACAAGTTTCATTTTTATAATTGAAGGACCTGAAACTCAGAGAGGAAATAACTTTCCCAAAGTCAAATTGATGGTTCATAGTAATATTGAGCCTAAAATCTAGGCCTTTGATGGCCAATCAAATGCTCTTTTTACTGAAAAAAGGCATTACATAGTAAAATATGGAATACTAGCAATTGGGTTTTAAGATTTAGGGGTGATCAGAAAAGGACCCAGGAGTCAGTTGGCCATTATATTTCTGTAATGACTCTTGGGTAACTCTCCAGATGTTCTATAATTTAGAGACACAATTAAATTAGGTTAGATCAACTCGACTTAAATTAGGTACCTTTTGGGCAAAAAAAGTACTAGACTAAGCATTGTATGGGGCATAATATTGGGGTAAACAATGTTTCCTGCCTTCATTGACTTAATAGTTTAGAACAGTGGTAAGGCACTGAAGTGAACAAGCTCTATTGTAAAATCATACTTGATGGATTGTATTTCTCTGTGAGACTTGATGTGGAAAACATTTATTGATAAATGGGAAGGAATGTAGAAGTATTTGAAAGAGATGAGATATGAGCTGAGCTTTAAAGAATGAGTAAGAATTAGTCAAACAGATATGGAGAAAGACTATAGGGTTAGATAACAGAACAGAATGAAGAAAACATAGATAATGGAAAAGTTTGCCATGCAATTTAAGAGTGGTATCATAAGTTGACTTAGAGGGTAGAACACTTGGATAAGTATACATTGAGAAAAGACTGGGGAAAAGGTGTTGTTCTTGAATAACAAATTTAGAAATCTGAATTTGAATCATTAGTAATAATAATTGCTCACTAGTAATATTACTAAATACTTATATAAGATAAGGAAATAGATTTTTCAAAGAAATTGGAAAGACATATGTATAGATATAGAAAAAAGTGAGAGACAGATTTATCCTATAAAATCAGTATAAAAATGAATAATTTTGAAGAGTTTTATATACTGAAAAATGAAATGAAAAGAACCAAAAGAATGATTTATAAAATAAAATTACTCTAAAAGCTAGCAATTGTGAAAGACCTAACAACTCTTATCAATGAAATGACCATCCATGATTCCAGATAACCAATGATGTTACTTATTCTTTTTTTTTTAATACAGTCAATGAGGAAATGAAATTTGCTTGACTATGCATATTTGTTGCAATAATTTTTCCCCTTTTTCCAGTGGGTTGAAGGGTTAGGAGGGAGAGAAATTGATTTCTATTAATTAAAAATTAATTTTAAAAGAAATAACAACCCACATTTATAAAGTGCTATAAAATTTGCAAAATGCTTCATATAAGTGCTTCATTTGATTCTTATCATACCCTTGGGATGCAGATATTACAGAAAAAAATTTTTAAAAGATTTAGATGATAGGTGTTTGAGTGGAGTAGTTATGTGACCAAATCTTCCTGTAGAAAAATTAAATCAAACAATGGCAAGAATATCAGGAGCCTAAAGAGCTCAGAAAGACCCTGAGTGTGAGGATAAACCTGAGAAGGTGCAGGGCTAACAATGGCAAGCCAGAGACAAGAACCCCAAAAGAGAAAGATCATCAAGAAGAAATCTGTAACACTTGACAACTTTTACACAGATAAAATCCAGACAAAAGAGCAAACAGCAGAGGAGAACAAACAAGTAATCATATCCAAACCTTCCCAAAATAATGAAAACTGGCCACAAGCTATTGAAGAGTTCAAATCTGAGATGATGAGAAAGATGGAAGAGATTTGGGGAGAGAAGAGGGAAATAGCTCAAAAGGAAATTAACAGGTTAGAAGACAGAAACTCCCACTTGGAGAAAGATGCCCAAAAATCAAACGAAATGGTAAGCAAATTGCAAACCAAAATCTGGCAAGAAAATAACAGTTTAAAAGGCAGAATTTTGCAATTGGAAAGTGAGGCTCAGAAATAAAATGAACTGATAAGCCAATTGAACACCAGAAATGACCAGATTGAAAAGGAAAACCAAAAGATTATAGCCAAAAACCAGTCCATAAAGGCTAGAATTGAGCAATTAGAAGCTAATGATCTCTCAAGACAGCAAGAACAAATAAAACAAAGTCAAAACACTGATAAAATAGAAGGAAACATGAAATATCTCAATGAGAAAGTGACAGACCAAGAAAACTGGTCTAGAAGAGACAATCTGAGAATCAGTGGTCTTCCTGAAAAAGCAGAAATTAATAGAAATTTGGACTCCATACTAAAAGAAATTATTCAGCAAAATTGCCCTGAAGTTCTACAACAAGAGTGCAATATAGACATTGAAAGGATCCATAGATCACCCTCTACACTAGATCCAGAAAAGACAACCCCCAGGAATATAATAGCCAAATTCAAGAGCTTCCAAGTAAAAGAAAAATTTTACAAGAAGCCAGAAAGAGACAATTCAGATATAAAGGAGAAAGAATCAGGAACACACAAGATCTGGCAGCCTCCACACTAAAACACCACAAGGCTTGGAATATGATATTCAGAAAGGCAAGAGAACTGGGTCTACAACCAAGGATCACCTACCCATCAAAACTAACCATATACTTCCAAGGGAAAGTTTGGGCATTCAACAAGATAGAAGATTTCAAAGTATTTGCACAGAAAAGACCAGGACTAAATGGAAAGTTTGATATCCAACCACAAAAATCAAGAGAAACATGAAAAGGTAAATAAGAAACAGAGGGGAAAGAAAGAAAACTCGTATTTTTTTTAAATTTGCCTCTTTAAGGGCTTCAATATGATCTAATTATTAGAATTCCTATGTGGAGAAATGTTATGTGTAATTCTCTGTAATGAACTCTAGTCACTATTATAGTATTCACTTATAGTAATTAGAAGTATTATTCATAGGGAGAGTTTGGAATACTAAATGGTCTAAGATGAAATGGGGGTGGGAAAGATGGAAGTGAATAGTAGAGGACATGAAGAGAAACTTGAATGAATAAGAAAAATAGGATATTCTATTACACACAAAGAGGGCATGGGAAGGGGAGGGGATGAATACTATTATAAGAAGGAGAGTAAGAGAGCATTAAGAAGTAATATTTAAACCTTACTCTCAGTATAATTAATCCTGAGAGGGAAGAGTAGCTTTATCCATTGGGGTATAAAACTCTATCTAACCCTACTGAGAAAGTCAGAAGGGATAAACCAAGGGGAACAGGGGAGTGTGGAGGTCATAAAAGGGAGGGGAGAAAAAGGGGGAGGGAACTCATTAGGCCTTAAAAATAAAAAGAGGGGAATAATAAGGGAGGGGGTAGAAAGGGTAGTAAATCAAGGGTGAGGACAAGGGTTACTGGCATAAAGCAAACCACTGGTTTAAAAGGAAATAGTGTAAGAAGAAGGAGTAGAACTAGGAGAGGATACCAATACTCAAAACTACCACACCAATGCAACTATCAACAATTTGGAAGTAGGTCTTGATCAATGACAGATGTTAAAACCAGTGGCAATACACACCGGCCATGGTGAGGAGGGGAAAGTCGGGGGTTAAAGGGGAAAGTAAGAGCATGAATTATGTAACCATGTTAACTTTTTTAAAAAAATAAATATTAATAAAAAAGTAAAGAAAACTACATCACCCAAACTCCCTTTCATCAAACCCATAATTCCTTAGACCTTTTCCTATTGGTTATGAGTTTTGAGGGCTGTTTTGTGGAGATGGTTGTTGCGGGTGTGGTGAGGGGCCTTTTTGGAGAGGAGGCGGCGTGGTAAAGTAGAGTTTCCCTGAGCTTTAAATAAAATCCTTATAAATATCATACTTTTGAGGCATTGAATATTAATTTTGAAACTTACAGTTGGCGACTTAACAAAGGGATTTTCAGACTCCCTGTGAAAATAGTTCCCAGCTTTGCCTACCTCCCCCCCTTCCCCAGAGGCGGAGCTTTCTGCAGCCTTTTAAAACCTTTCCTAGATCTATGCATTTTCTTTCTCAGTCTCTTTCACTTGCCTTCCTCATCCGCTCCACCCTTGTGCTGGGTCCTTAGACTGCTGCAGCCTCTCGGTGCCTTTCAAGCTCTTTTCCGGCCCCTTGACTGCCTGACCAGGCGGGGTTTTAAAACCTAAGGCTGCTTTCAGTCCCAAGCTGCAGCCAGTACCAGACTTACGCTATTGTGGTTTCCTGCCACTACAGATCTTTTTGGGACTGTCCAGCTGACCTGCCTACTACTACTGTGACTGGTAAGCTTTAAAACACCCCACAGCCCCTACCCCCTGTGCGAGAAAGAGCCTTTTAACCTTGCAGAAACCCTTAACCTCTGCTGGGCTTTTTGCCTTGGTGTAAGGAGGTCCTGACCTTTTTTCATCCACCCCAGCCTGCTTTCTAGCTTCCCCGCCTGACTGGGGTTTAAAAAAAAAAAAAGCAAGGTAATTGCTTCAACCCCCAGTTTCTGACTGTGAAGGCTTTAGAGTGAATCTGCCCTATTTTATAGCCATATCCTCCATTTTGGTTTCTGGCAAACACAGTCAAGCCCCTTGCTTGCCACTCCTACACTTCTCTGCTGTAGTGTGACCACTTAGCCACCAGAGGTCAATAGAGAGCAAAAAAAATTTTTTTTTCCTTTTCTCTGTTTCTACCCCCTTCTTCCTGCTGACCCTGCTGAGCACTAACACCAAATAAGTATATAAATAAATAAAGGCATTAAGTTTTTAATTAAAAAAATTTAACATTAAATAAATTTTTTTACAAATTTAATATAATTATAAACTATATACTATAAAATTATAATATTTAATATAAATTAATGAATTATAATAATTAATTTTTTCAAACAAAACCATTTAATTGAAAAAAATTAATAATATACAATACCCTTTAGCTAGATAATATTACATTTAAAAACAGCAAGTTAATTATAAATGTAGATAATTTACTCTTGGCCTCACCAGATGCCACAACATGTCAAGAAGATAGTAAACATCTTCTTTTAGAATTACATAAACGAGGCCACAAGATCTCAAAAGAAAAGGTTTAGTAGTGTCTCCCATAAGTGCAATATTTAGGCTTTATTTTAACTGCTGGGTCCCATTTAATTTCTCCACAACATATTGAAAGTATCCAAAACTTAAGCGATCCTACCACTAAAAAACAATTGAGGGCAATACTTGGAGAGACAGGATTTTGTTGGCAGTGGATCCCTTGCTATGGGGAAATCACTAAGTCCCTTGTAGCACTCACAAAAAACACAGTCCCTGAAACACTGAAATTGGAAAAGGAACACTGAATAGCTCTTTCAAATATAAAATATGCTATCCTGTCTGCCCCTGCTCTCGATATCCCAAATTATGACAAACCATTTACTTTATATATCCATGAAGGAAAGGAGTAGCTTCAAATGTTTTAACGCAACTGTTGGGACCTGATGAATGCCCAGTAGCCTTTTATTCAGCCCAGGTGGACTCAGTAGCTGCAGGAGCACCACCATGCCTTAGAGGATTAGCTGCCACAGCTTTATTAGTGATGAAATCTGCTGATTTGGTACTAGGATGCCCTCTGACCATAATGTGCCCTCACGAGGTAGAGGCATTGTTATTAAAACATAGGACTCAGGCATTTACTGATCAAAGGATTACGAGATACGAGATAACCCTATTGAATAATGAACATATCACATTAAATTGCTTTGGAACTCTTAATCCTGCAACCTTGCTCCCTGATTTGCCAATTATATCAGACAATTACAAACAAAATTGCAAGAACTCCATGACTCTGGAGCTGCTGTTCAAGCAGGCCTCTTAGACTTCTTGCTTCATGATTTGAACCCTGGTGATAGTGTGTACATAAAGAATTTCAAATGTACTGGGTCAACTGAACCTGCTTATGATGGACCATTCCAGGTCCTTTTAACTACACCAAAAGCCATTAAAATTGGGGAGAGGGACTCATGGATTCATTGCAGTCATGTGAAATGAGTACCCTCTATTGATAATGAATAATTCTCTGTACTAAGTACTATTACCTGCACCTATTATATTTGACTATTGATTGTATTTGACTATTGTGATAAGAATGCTCTATTGCTGGATTTTGCACTATTTTGCTGCACTTTATTTGACTGATCCTTGTACTTGAACAATACATATACTACCTCACAACAAAATATCTGTATTAGTGACCTATACTGACCTGATGTGCCTTTCAAAACATTTTATGCCTTTTGTCATTCCTTTTGTACTTTCTTGGATGTATTATTGCTTTATATGCCTCATTTGCACCCACATCAGTTTGTCTACCTCATTTGCACTCACACTGTGGATCTTGGCAAGTTAAGGAGGGAATGAATCTTATTTCTTGAAAATTTTAACCTCTTGTCTTTTGATTGTGTAAAAACTACACATTTTTGGATGGTTTTTCTTCCTACATGTGCAATACAGTATTTTTTTTTCTTTTCTCTCATTTTTTACATTTGGAGCACATCACCAGCATTAAATAGATTCTTGACTGTTTTGATTTTTGCAATAAGAATAAGCTAAGAGGTCCATTTGCCTAGCATAAAAATTTATACCCAAAAAGCTTTGGACTACAGAATCCTGCCACTAGTTATTTAACTTTTATGAGACTTTTGCTCAATGACTATGTCTAATCCAAGGAAAATCAGACCACAAAGGAGCACAGAGTTTTGACCTGCAAAGTACAAATGAGCACATAAAGGAAAGAGACCAAACTAATCCTACAGGGATCGATGACATTTTATGCAAAGACTTGATCCTGTGTGAGACTCGAGGTTGTGACACTTAGCATATCTTAAGATGTAGGACTTCCTTTTACCTCACTCGATATCAAGTACTCGACATTGAATTGTTCTGGCTCCATTATCTCTGAAGTGAAGAAAAGAATTGCACCAGGAAATGCTATTTCCCATTTGTCTTGAGATCTAGTCTCCTTTTTTTCCATTTCTTTAATGATGTGACAACTTACTGTAGTCCAGGCTGCTAAATTGGGTTAGTGAGTGATTGTTGTTACAAAGCTTATGGGACATGGATTGCTACAGGAACCTGCTTCGATTTGTTTTTTTTTCCTTTTATTTTTTTCCTAGAATTTTTTCCTTTCACATTTTTTTAAAATATCCTTTATTTTCCTCAGAGGTTATGTTTTTTCTCTTTTTCCTTTTTTCCTTTTTTTTTCTTTGGACTTTTTGTTTGAGAATTGATTCATATGCCTTATGCCTTGACCATGTATTCCTGTGTGATTCCCATGTGTATCCCTGTATTTTCCTCAGGGGAGAAATGTAAAGTTGTTCTCCTCTGGATGACTATGTAATTTCTGTAAATTTGGCCTTGAATTTAACCCTAATTTAGAACAGAAGACTACCTCCCAGAATCCAGAAGATGCCATGAAGATGCATGCAGAGACCACACACTGCACCAAAGGATCCAGAGTGAATTTTGAGACATGGCGAATTTGAACTTTGGGGGGGTGAATGTATTTATTTTGAATGGACACTTTATGCCAGAAAAGGGGACTGCCCCCTAAATGGCTTATTGTCAATGCACCGAACATTGGTTTTGTTCTTTCTCCCTTTTATTTCCCTTTTATCTCTGAATTATTGTAAACTTTAGTTTGATTATGTTTTAATAATCCATTGGGGAGACTTGTCTCCCAAAGGATCACAGGGGGGAATGTTAAGTTGAAAAGACCTTGTACCCTTTTTAAAATTACATTACCCAAACTCCCTTTCACCATACCCATAATTCCTTAGACCTTTTCCTATTGGTTGTGGGTTTCGTGGACTGTTTTGTGGAGATGGTTGTTGTGGGCATGGTGAGGGGGCTTTTTGGAGAGGAGGCTATGTGGTAAGGTGGAGTTGAGACTCTTTTCCTGTGCTTTAAATAAAATCCTTATAAATATCATATTTTGGAGGCATTGAATATTAATTTTGAAACTTAGAATGCTGAACAGTCAATATCTCGAGACCTCAGGGCTTCAGCTTCCTTACTGTAAAATGAAGAACTTACACTAAAGGACCTGTAATATCCCTTTTTTTAAAATTGTGAATGAAATAATGATCAGTAAAAGCAACATGTCAAGATTCTCCTGCCCCCCCATTAAAAGAATTTTGTCTAAGCAACTGAACCTCTTTTGGGTAAAGTCTGTTTTTGAGATGTGTTTGTGTCTGTGTGTATGCATATACACATAAAGAAGTCTGTGCATATATACAAATATATATGTGATTTAAAATGATTGTAACAAAACTACATTATGTTCATTTCTTTGTGTTTTTGTTCTTTATGTTATAAAGGTTTTATTGATTTTTTACTTTACCTATCATTCCTATTTTCCCTCCCCTACTATGTGCTTCCTTTGTGCCACACATGTAGATTCAAGTATATCCAACAATATATAAACTCATTGACTATACATTGACAATAATACATTGCATCTTCTCTCTTGTCTCTCTTTCTGTCTGTCTTATCTCTATTGAGGTGATTACTTAAAATATGGTTTATGTACATGTTGTACAGATAAAGGCAGTGATCATTAGGAATCTACATGGATTTAACAAGAATACATCATCCCAGACAATTTTTTTCTTTTTTCTGACAGTTATTAAATCGATGTCAGAGAAATTGTAAATGTATATTTATATACAGATATATAAAATGTATGTATACACACATATATGTACACACATATAAATGTCCATACAAACACACATATACATATGATTATACCCATATTTTAACAAAGTGCTACAATTATTATATTATTCTTTTGGGAAAGGATGGGAGATGTAAGCTAAACGTATTCAAATTCTGTAAAGCTCTTATTCAAATATACAGTATAAAAACATGAGGGATTGCACTAAAGTGATTTGGAACTGCATCCAAGAAATTGCTAAATATTTCGTATCCATTGACCCAGTGATCCTATTTTGAGGCATATACCTCAAATAAAG
Organism: Gracilinanus agilis; assembly: GCF_016433145.1. NCBI lineage: Eukaryota > Metazoa > Chordata > Mammalia > Didelphimorphia > Didelphidae > Gracilinanus > Gracilinanus agilis. Next base: position 93,771,404 of record NC_058134.1, on the reverse strand, counting down.
AGGTTAATGAGTTACACGCATAAAATATTTATAGCAACTCTTTCTATGGGGGTCACTGGAAATTAAGGGGATTCCCATCTGGCATGGGAATGATTTAACAAATAGTATATGAATATGGTGGTATTTTACAATAAGAAATTATTAAAAAGCGTTTTTCAAAGAAATTGGGAAAATTGTATGCACTGATTTAGAATGATATGAGTAAAAATTGGAGAAAATATTGCACAATAACAACAATGAAAAGAAAAAAAACAACTTTAAAAGATTTAGAATTCTAAGCAGTGTAATAATCAACCACAATTCAAAAGAAATATGATGAGATATACTGCATTCCTCCTGAAAAAGGTAATGGACTCAATGTACAGGAAGAGTGAAACATACATTTTAGACACTGCCAATGCAGGTATTTCTTTTGCCTTAATATGCATATTTTATGAAGGTTTTGTTTTCCTTTTCTTCAGTGGGAGAAGGGGAAGATTTATTTAAAAAAAGAAAGGGAAGAGAGTCTCAGAGCTTCATTTCAAAACTCAGAGAAAAGAACATAAAGATAGGAAGAAGAAAACAAAAGCAAAAAAAGCTTTCAAAATTCCCTGTTAAATATAGTATATGATTAACAGGAAAACTACAAGTAATAGAGCTAATTAGTTTCATGTACAATCCTCTTTTCTTTTCTTTTTTGTATATGGAAATTCTAATTTTATTTGGTGTTCATGTTCAGACAAATTATTTTTAAGAAAGTTGTAAGCTAGATAATTGAAATAATAGTATAATTCTGAGTTCATAAGTGATTTAGTGGCAATTCAAAAATAGTGTTTAATTGTTTGATGTCACTTTTGAAGTGAATCTTTTGAGAACTGCCTTAGTGATTCTTCCTCCCTTTCTTCCTTCCTCCTCTTACCCTCTTTCTTTCTCCCTTCTCTTCCCTCTTTTCTGTAATTTTTCTCCATTATTTTGAAAGACACATAAGTGTCTGTATATCAGATTTGTAGATTTCAGAATGCTACAATTGAGAGCTAACATGCTGGGTTATAGTCAGGATCTTAAGTTTTTGACATATTAGAATGCTGGGCCAAATCTAATGATTTAATACGGCAAATTTTAAGTTCTTACATTCAGGTTCTAAACACTGTTTTCACAAGTACAAAATCAGGAAGGCATGATTAGACAATAAAACATCTGAGGATTTTGATAGGTTAGAAGCTCATTATATGTCCACATTGGTACTGCAGACTGTGGCTGTACTAGAAAATGTTTGTGTTCACCTCGGTTTAGATATTTCCATAGCACATGATATCTTCAACATCAACCTTGTTAAAAAAGCTGGTATAAATCAAGGCATATTTTGGTCCTATACTTTTATTCCCTTCAAAAATCCCAAAGCATATATCTGGGAATGCAGGAAGCACATTTTTCCCCATCTGGTTATTCTGGAATCCTGGAGCCCTTGAAAAGGAGGGAGCACATATAACGCATGTGAAAGAAGGAACTTGCCCTAAACTAATAGTAAGATCTTGGAAACCGTCTTTGGAACTACCCATCCCCCTCATGTAAGGTATACTATGCTTTGGTCTAGCCTGGACACAGATTTGGAAATGTGTAGTATCCTACTTTTGCTTCCTGCCAGTTGTACAGCATACTCTTAAAACAAACAAACATACTCACTTGAACAAGAAGTCTGGTGTGTAAGTTGCATTTTCTCTCCCTAGTAAAGACATTTAATGTGCCACATAATCATTCATTTGGAGAAATATTTGACACAAAATGGAAAAAAATTGAATTGCATAGGAAAAAACTGATTAGACCCTCTTCCATCTTTTTAAAATATGTGAGCACAGGGAATACTCATTGTTATAGTAAGCAGCCTTAAGTTATAGCTCCCAAAAGATGATCTTGGGTCATATTCATTCAATAATTATAAAATCCTATTCCACACCAGATGCTATGCTAGGAATTGTAGATAAAAAACAACTCATTAGCTCAAAAAGCTTATAGTCTGTTCCAATGGTTCTTGCCCACTTTTCTACTCATGACATGGCATTTCTTGTCATGAGTTTTCATAGTTTATGGTATAGTTAAGTTGGCAAAACAAAATATTTCTCAAGCAGTTAAGCCCTATATAGGCATAGTTAGGGTTATGCCTCTCTTTTCCCTCTCCTACCATACTCATCCTTTTCTTTTTTACTTCCCCCTCTCATACACCAGAGGAGATGTCTTTGCTAATTGGCATAAATAGTTGCAGTTACAACCTTTCCAACACTAAGCCAGGAAGAACAGTCAGAAAGTGGTACCTATATATAGGGACTAGAATTTGGAATTTTGGCACACTTATATGCAGTGTAATTAGGAGGTAAGAGACTTACTATTCTGTTCCCTGGAACAACAGTATGTAGAATACTGTGTTGAGCTCTGAATAAATTGTTTAGAAGTGACAGGCATAAGCTAGGAAGCCACTTTTTTCCAGATATGTTTTAATTTATCACTGTCCTTCCTCAGCCTCTGTGCAAACATACTTTGGATTTAATCTGACTATAGCCAGATAAAGTAGGACTATTACCTCTGTTACTACAACTTTTGCCTCTTTTAAGGTAGTTTATAACCATATTCTTCATAATCTAGAAAGCATCCAAAGGAGTGCAATGAAAATGGGTCAGGGTCTTGAGTATTTCTGAGAATGGACAGAAGTGGTAAAGCGGAAAATTTAATTTTGATGTTGGGGAAAAAAACTCAACTTGCTAACAGAAGTATTTTGTTCAGTCATTTTCAGTCCAAGTTTTCTGACCGCATTTGAGGTTTTCTTGGCAAAGATACTGGAGTGGTTTGCCATTTTGTTCTCCAATTTGTTTTACAGATAAGGAAACTGAGACAGAGTTAAGTGACTTGTTCTGAGTCACAGCCAGTAAGTGCCTAAGGCCAGATTTGAGCTAGAAAGATGAGTCTTTCTGATTCCAGACCTGATAGTCTATCCATTGCACTATTAAGCTACCCCAATTAGAGTTAACACAAAGAATAATGAGCTAGAGTCAGCAAGTTCTCATACATTCCATTGGAAACAGACTAGATGACCACTTGTGGAGTGTATTGTATGGGTTAAAACAGTTGGTTGGTCACTGAGGTTTCTTCCAGCTGAAGAATTCTGTGACTATGTGAAGAAAGGAGAGGGGAACAATAGTTATATTATCTTAAAATATGCCTACTCTTCATAGATTATGTCCTTTGAATTGGTTCACCAATGCAGGAAATGAATTTTACACACACAGGATAGTAGAATTTTAGAGCTAGAGAAATTGGAACAAATCATCCTCACATTTAAACCTATTTACCTTTTCTGACCAATAATAAATCATACTGAAATGACTGCCTAGAGTGAAGGGAACTATACTGACTACATAAAATGGGAGCAAATGTGCCATGAGAGATGATGTGGTTTTGCATAAAGAACACTGAATTCAGAATCAGAGAGTAGATGAATTTGAATCTGGGCATTGATATATATTGTTTTTGGATGAATTACTTTGTTTCTTGGAATCTCATTTTACTCATCTATAAAACAACACTTGGCTAAGATCTATGGTATTTAATAGTGTGTGGCCCTGAGACTCCTAGAAGTCCCCAAGACCTTTTGGAGTTTTTAAGGTTAGTGTTATGTTATAATGAAACTGATATGATTTAATTTTTAATGTGGTACATATTTATAGATATAGCTAACAAACAAGCTTTTTGGGAGTCCTCAAAAATTTTAAAAGCAAAGGGGACCTGAGCCTTAAAGCCACTGGATTTCTAGATAATGTCTAAAAGTCCTTTCCAGCTCTAACATACTATTATCTTGTGATTAAGAAATTGTTCTAAAGAGATAGTTTCTTAAAACCTGAAAAGCATCCACTTCCTTTTATGTTAGTGACTCAACCAGAGACAGGGAGATGGATATAAAGTATAGGAATTCCTGGTAGTTTCTACTTTTTCAATTATTGTTTGATGGAAGAGAATTGGAGAAACATAAAAACATCTTCAGTGTCAGCATGTAGCTCAGCAAGTTCAAATTGAAAACTGTGTTAAGTAGAAGGTGAGGAATCTCCCTAGATACTGTAGTTCCTGTGAAAGAGACATAGGCTTTTAGTAGACTACCAGGTCAATGTGAATCATAGAGGCATAGGATCATTAATCAAAGTCTGGAAAGAATGTTAAAAGATATCTAGTTTAGACCTCTTATTTTGTAGATGAAGAAACTTAGGACCATATAGGTTAAATGATTTGTCCAGGGTCACATAGTAAATGACAAACCCTCCAACAGTATAATTTGATACCCCAGAAAGCTAATATTTTTCCAGCCCTTTTATTTCATTGGTAGAGGGAATTTCTTTGCAATTTATAGTTCTAGGAGGTCCTGAGAGATGATAAACTTACCCAGGATCACAGACAGTTTGTGTCAGAAGTTAGACTTCAGTCCAAATCTAACTGACTTTCAGGTCTTCTCACTCTCCTGGTCATTTTTCATCTAGTTATGTTTCATTTTATTACTGTCCTTTCCCCAAAGTCTGTGTCCAATTCTTTTTCTTCTATGGCCAAGTACAACAAGAGTATCACCTTCTTATTACTGCAACTTTTACTTCTCTTAATGTAATCTTACCATCATATGTGACTGTCATGTCACACTGTTGACTACAATTTGCTATGCAGTCAAATAAACAAAGAATTTTTTATATAAATGGCTGCCTAATAATGATATCTTTACCCTCTTCTTCACAGGTTAAATTTTTGATCCCAAGTGTAAAGCTTTACAGATATTTGTATTTACATGAATTCAATTTTATTAGACTCAGCCCAATGCTCTTTCATCTTAAAAAACTTTGGGCTGTCTTTCAGTCTGTTTGCTATCTGTTCCTCAAAGTTGTATGCCAGTTGTAGATTTGACTAGTTAACAGTTTATGCCTGAACATTCATAAAAATGTTCAACAACACTGAGATAAATCTGAATCCTGGAGGCAATGACCTTGAGACTTTCTTCCTTCTTAACAATGAACTATTCATAACACTTATTTCTACCTAGCCAATCAATTTCAGATTGTAATAGGAAATAATTCTGTGTTTTTAGTTCTAAAGCAAAATCCCCAAATTATTTGTTTGTCTCTTAAACCCAATACTGTCAATGATTATTTCAATGTCTATGAATTAGAAAATTTCAAAATTTCAAAAGAATAATCAGAACAGAAGAAATAGTCTTCATGAAAAGTAAGGGATTTGTATTGGATTCCAGACCATAGATAAACCTTGTGCAAAGACATGGAGCAAAATGGAGTACCATCCTTACAAATTAGCAAGAAGGTCATTTGGCTAGAATGTAGACTGTGTGAAGAATAATAGTCTGAAACTAAGGAAAGGTGGGCTAGAGCCAGATTGTGAAGGATTTTAAATATGATGCCACAGAGTTTGTATCGAGTGGCAATAGAGCACCTCTATTAGTATTTGACTATAGAGCATATACATTTCAGGAATATTTTTGGCAGGTGTGTGATGATTGATTGGAGTGGGGGGAAAAGACTAGATATCTGATGAGGAAACTCTTTCAATGAAATGGGGTGATGGTTTTGTTAGTAAAATAAAGGAACCAAATTTAAGAGAGCCCTTTTCTAAGTAGAATTCACAAGTCTTGTCAATTGGCCAGATAAGGAGAATGAAGGAAGTAAAGAGTCCAGAATGATCCCAAAGTTACAGTTGCTTGGGGTGATTGGAAGGATTGTGTTGCCCTTAATAAAAATAAGAAAGTATGAATGTTGGGAAGAGTTAGAAGAGAAAATTATATGTTCCAGTTTGTATATATGAGTTTGAGGTAGGCTATCTAGCAGGATATTATTGTGGAATTGAAGCACTGGCAAACTATTATGACTATATGCATAGGTTTGGTAATCATCAGAATGGAGTTAATAAACAAATTAATACTGATGACATCATTAAAAATATATGTTGAGAGTCAAGAGGGTAAAGGACTGAGGCTCTGGAGACACCTTTGTCTAGGAATATAGAAGGGATTATAATCCAGTAAAAATATGAGAAAGGGGAGGCAGACAGGAAGAAGAAGGTAAGAGAGATCTTTGTTATTCAAGTCAAGTTAGAAGAGAGGACACAGGAAGAGGGAGTGGTTAAAATGATCAAAAGTTGTGTATCAGTTAACAAAGAGGACCAAGAAAAATCTAATCAAACTAGTAATTAAGATATCATCTGTCCGGGCAGCTGGGTAGCTCAGTGGATTGAGAGCCAGGCCTAGAGACAGGAGGTCCTAGGTTCAAATCCGGCCTCAGATACTTCCCAGCTGTGTGACCCTGGGCAAGTCACTTGACCCCCATTGCCTAGCCTTACCAATCTTCCACCTATAAGTCAATACACAGAAAGTTAAGGGTTTAAAAATTAAAAAAAAAAAAGATATCATCTGTAATCTCAGAAAGACTAGTTACACTTGAATGGTAGTGTCTGATTAAATGGATTGGAGATGAAGAAGTAGAGGTAAGTAAAAATTACTATTTTTAACATGTCTAACATGGTTAGCATGTAAATAATAAATATTTAATTCCCCAAATTCATATCAAGTTGTATTATTAAATAATCACCTAGTATACCGCTTTAAGAATAATCATGAATACATTTAAAATTAATTTTTGCAATTATATTTCTCATTCATTTATATTTTCTTGTTATTCACTGTATGATTATTCAGGTCTGAAACTGGTCAAATTGTTTGAAAGTTAAACATTTGTTGAATATGAATATTTCTACTTACTATTTATCAATTTTGGAGGATTAGTTTTAGTGAAATATTGTAACTCCTTTTCATTTGAGGTGAAGATATGCCTGGTGTCATCCATTTTAAATCCTAAACACCTTCAGAGTTAAATTATAGTGAAGCTCATAAAAATCACAAAATCTATAAAAGGCCAGAGATTTGGAATCTTAATGGTGTGCTTCAGGGGCTTAGAAATATCTGGTGTCCTATTACTAATAGGAATATTTCAAAAAATCTCTTAAGATTTCCTTGGTTTGCTGCATTTTAAATAACATAATAATTGGATTTTAGCCTGTGAGTATGCATTTTTCAGGTAAGAATATTCCTTTGAATATTAATAGTAAATACTTCAAATTCAGACTAATTGGAAGGTTTCAGTCTAAATTAATGAAAAATATAAACTATAAAAACATTTATCAAATATTAATTTTATTACCTTCAAATACATGTAATAACTAAGTTAAACTAGAATAAAAAAGGTAAGTGCTTCCTAAGAAGTCCTTGGGCATTCTACTCTAATGAATAGTTAAGACTGACTTGCATTTAACATGTTCATGGCACATTAATTTGGGCTCTTAAAATATTTGAGGAAGCATGAAGTTTATCTTCAACAATGGTCTCATTTGTGCTATTCTATGTAATTTGTTTAATAAGCCTCTTTTTCATCAACAGTACAATGATTTCAGCCTAGACTGAATAATCAGATGTTCTAAAGGGTTGAATAACAATTTAGTTGCTTGCTTAGCAATCATTCTTTTTCTCTTTGTCACCTTTATTCTTTCCCTTTCTACTAGCCCCTTTTATGTAGATCTCAACTTTGTGGACTTGTTGTAGTTAAAAATTCTGGAAATCAATAATCCACCAGCCTCAGTTTCCCTAAAAACAAGGACAATGATCATGCACTAGTTTTTGATGTGTGTGTGTGACACACACATATGTATATATGTCTTTTCATGTCTATTTCAACTAGGCAAAAGTGAAGAATGAACTGGCTATGGAAAAAGGATATAAAGAGTGAAGAAAACAGTCTTTCCAAAAACATAGATTCCTTGGAGTAAAACTAAGTTGCTTTCCCTAGATAAAATTTCAGTTTTACATAGAAAAATATAGTCTCATTTGTTATGGTACCTGTTAAGCTATATTGACTGCTGTTTCTGCTGGTCAGAAGAATTTAAATATGTCATTATAGAATGTTAGATATGGAAGGAGTTTCACAGGTCATTTAGAGCAGTTACTTCATTTTATAGATGAGAAACTAAGAACAGGAGAGCAAAAGCCAATTGGTGGCAGGGCTGCCACCCACCCAGAGTCCTGATTGATAACCCAGAGTTATTTCCACTGCTCCATACCAATTAGTTTAACTTTCCCCTGAAACATGATTTATAAATTTAATTTAATGAAGATTAGCATACCTAGATGTATATGTCATTTATTTTCTTTTTAAAATACCAGTTGACAAAGTAGGGAACAAAAAGAAAAAAATTACAGAAAATATTTCTTGAAAATTTTTATCATTTTCATGTGTTCTTAGATCTTTCTCCTCTGGGTTTGATCTGCTGGACAGGTGTCAGTGCTGTCATCTACCATATACAATATAGCCTGTAATCTTCACTAGCATGATTAAATCATCTCAAAGTTTGAAGTATTGTTTCTATAAATATTTCCTGTTCTTCAATACTCACTTCAAGTGTTCAACTCTCGTATCCAATGCCTCATTCTATATTCAGTGAATCAAAAAATGAAAGGGAAAAGCAATGTTTTTTTAAACTATTTCTTTTTTGCTTTTGATAGATTTTGGTAATACCCATTACAAGTCGGGTGTATCTTTCCATTTACCTTAGTTAGCATCTTTACAAAGGGCAGCATGGCAAAATGGATATAAAGGTCTGACCTTGTTTTCATGAAGATCTGAATTCAAATGTGGCTTCTGTGTCATGGCCGTGAGACTCTGGATAAGTCACTTAAGCTCTCAGTTCCCCAAGGTATCTCTCTAAGATAGTAAATTTCAATTTGAAAATCTATAAAAATAATCATGTTTCAAATCAATCAACAATTTTGAGCATCTTCTGTATTTCTGTTAAATAAACTCATTGTTTCCCCAAAACTTTCTTGATCTCTTAGCTTTCTTATTATCATAGGGGGGACCACCATCCTCCTAGGCATTCCTTGTCTCCTCATTATTTCTTACTTTCCTATATCCATTTTACCAAGATCTGTAAACTTCGTCTGTACAATACAACCTATATATGTCCCCTTTTCCTCTGACATTGCCACCATTTTGGTGCAGACAGAGGGTGGAGGGCAGAGAATTCCTCCCAGATTCTTTGTTTCATTACTCCTGCCAGCTGTCTTCATTTCTTGCTTTTTTTTTTTTTTGGACTTGATAATCCTTCTGTGCCTTTACCCTTCTCTCCCTTTTCAGCTTCTGGTTGCCTTCCCTGGTTAAATCTTTGCTCTTTGAAGGCAGTAACTGTCTTTCGACTTTAGTTGTATCCCTAATGTTTAGCATAGTACTGTAGGCTCTTTATACATGTTCATTAATTGATTGGCTATGAGGTGGTCATAAACATGAGCCATACATTCAGGGAATCTTACAGTTTTCTTGGAGATAAAAAAAGATATGCCTCTTAAATACTGCTGATAAGTGTGAAGAGTGAATCAAACTTTCTTTGTCTATCAATCAGCAGCTTTTAAGTTAATCAATAACTCTAAACACCCCTACTTAACACTAAGTAAGAGAATTCACAAGTCACTTACTAGAGTAAGTACACACCTCCAAAGACTAATACCACCCTACTTTGGCAGTGCTAGGCAAATTGAAAGACTATGATTGGTTCCCGTAAAGTGGAGGAAGGGACAGGAAGTAATGTGGGAAAAGGACTATAAAAAGTCCTGAACTTCCTGTCTAAGGAATTTTGCCTTTTGGACTTGGCCTTTGGTCTTTGTCTTTGGAATTTGTCTTGGGAGACTCTGGTTCAGTGAGCTGGACTGAAAGAGGAGATTCTTTTCCTGAATCCTGCATCAGCTTGCTGGGTGAGTAGCTGGTCTTCCTTTCCTGTCTTCTGGATAGATTGTTTCTGGAGAGGCCTTCTTTTCCTGGAGGAGGCTGCATTGCTAGAACCCTTGCTGAAGACACAACTGAGTCCTTTAGCTGAAGGCTACCAAGCCCTGATGGGACTGAGCCAGACACCAGAGCAGTACTTAGGGTGATAGGCTCGACATTTCTCTACCCTCTTCTTACATTTTTCCACTTTCACTCTTTCTATTTCTTTGTAAATAAAGCTAATAAAAGTCATTTTGACTGAAGCTATAATATTTTTAAATCAGTGACCACAATATTACTTTAGAACTTTCATATTAGCATAAAAGCCTAAATTTTATATTCTTACATAAGGGTTCACCATTGTCCATTGCCATGGAGAATAATAAAAGAACAATTTGTTAGAAATTTTTCCTCTAAAGGGAAATGAGAGGAACTTGGAGGTTATTCCATCGTTGATAACAAGACCCACAAACATTTTATTGAGGTGAATTGAGAACATTGTCTTTACAGTTTGAAAGAAGTTCTGTAGCCCATCACCAAACATTTTCTCACACTTTGAGCATTGGTTGAAAATGCTGATTTTAATGCAGTTGCTATTTCATATACTTCTTACCACCCTGACTCTCCAACTTCAAGATTTGTTTTTTCTAGTAATTATCCTAGTTTAACTAGAAATTTTGGCAGAGTGAAAAGACTACTAGAGATTTCAGTTCAAGGTCTGACTGACATTTAATTTTAACTCTGACACTCCTTTTGTAGGTCATTTAACCTCTATGAATTCTATTTCCCTATCAGGAAAATGTGAATAATAATCTTTGTCCTCTATATAACATCAAATTTTTTGCAAAACCACTATGTAAATTTTAAAATATCATAAAATATAAATGGTTGTAATTACTTATTCAGAAACTTCTCAGTTACTTCTTTCCAAACTAGTGGTTTAGTAGTAAGAGACAATTAGTACCATGGGCAGTTCAAGTTGATATAGTGTAGTGACTATTTTTCTTTCTGGTTGATAAACATTGTGGCATCCTTGATGTAGTATTGAAAGATCATTATAATCTGACTCCATCTTAACTCTCCAGCATTATTACAGATATTCACCTCTATGAATTCTATATTTAAGCTAAACTACCCTACTACATTTCCTCCAGCACATTTCATGCTGTCCCATGCTTTTGTTCATGTCATTTCCTATATCTGAAATATTCTTCTCATCTTTCCCCCTAGTCTTTTTCCTTTGGAATCACATAATTATTTAAAGACCTAGTTACTTCTCTAGATGTAATAGTTTCATTCTATGAATTATCAGAGCATTTTGTTCCTATCTTTATTTGTTTTCTTACTGATTTTGATTTTGTATTACATTAGGTATATCTTACTTCCCCTTACTAAATGCTTGGAGTTCAGACTATTTTATTCTTCTTTGTATCTCTTTTTTTAATGGCATCTTAAAAAAACCTTACCTTCTCTCTTAGAATCAATACTGTATATTGGTTCCAAGGCAGAAGAGTGATAAGGGCTAGGCTATGTGGGTTAAGTGACTTGCTCAGAGTCACGAAACTAGGAAGTGTCTGAGGCCAGATTTGAACTGACAACCTCCTATGGCTCTTTTTTTATTATTGTTCAAAACATATTACCCCGTTATTCATTTTTGCAGTAGAATGATCTTTTAACATCAAAAACCTAATCATATCCATATTGAACTACATGATTGATCATATGTTTTTCTTCTGTGTTTATGTTCCAACAGTTCTTTCTCTGGATGTGCATAGTGTTCTTTCTCATAAGTTCCTCTGAATTGTCCTGGGTCATTGCATTGCTGTTAGTAGAAAAGTCTGCTGCATTTGATTGTTCCATAATGTATCAGTCTCTGTGTACAATGTTCTGATTCTGCTCCTTTCACTCTGCATCAATTCCTGGAGGTCATTCCATTTCACATGGAATTCCCCCAGTTCATTATTCCTTTCAGAACAATAATATTCCATCACCATCAGATAACACAATTTATTCAGCCATTCCCCAATTGATGGAATTCCCCCATTTCCCTTTTTTTTTTTGCCATCACAAAGAGCATGGCTATAAATATTTTAGTACAAGTCTTTTTCTTTATTATCTCTTCATGGTATAAACCCAGCAGTGGTATGCCTGGGTCAAAGTGTAGGCAATCTTTTAAAGCCCTTTGGGCATAGTTCCAAATTGCACTCCAGAGTGGTTGGACCAATTCACAAGTCTACCAGCAGTTGTATTAGTATCCCAGTTTTGCCACATCCCCTACAACATTTATGACTTTCCTTTGCTGCCATATTGGCCAGTCTGCTAGTTATAAGTTGGTACTTCAGAGTAGTTTTAATTTACATTTCTCTAGTCAGGAGGGATTTAGTATACTTTTTCATGTGCTTTTTGATAGTTTTGATTTCATTATGTGAAAACTGCCTATATGTGTCCCTTGACCATTTGTTGATTGGGGGGGTGGCTTGATTTTTTTGTAAATTTGACTTAGTTCCATACATATTTGGGAAATTGAACCTTTGTCAGAGAGATTGTTATAAAAATGTTCTCCCAGTTTGTTGGCCTCCTATGGGTCTTAATCCACTGAGCCACCTGGCTGCCTCCTTAACATCATGGTCTACACAGTAGTTATATAGTAAATGTTTCTTGGGTGAATTAATAATCTAATAAATTGACTCTTAAGAAGAGTTTCAAAAGAAGCATTCCTAAAATGTTTTGAAAATCTTTAGAAAAAGTATTTGGTGTTCTATTCCCATAGTTATGAATTCTGATATTTCTTTAATAGGGAGATGTTTTTAAAAGCAAAAATAAACTAGACATTATTTTATAGCCACATCTCATAACATATATGTATATATTTATATTTGCATGGTAACATATTTCTAATACATAATCTAGCATTTCCTATTGTTATTCAGCACATTACAATAATGGTTTCTCATTGTTTCTTTATATTCTTGTCTGGTGGAGCAATGTGGAAAAAAGGATTATATTATCAAAATGATTAAAATCAAAAATACTAATTTAGAACAATGCTTTCTGATAATACTTCTATGAATGTCATTAAATGGTAGTCCTAAGGGATTATTTAATCTCTTCAATAAGGAATAATAATAGTATAGATGATCTTCTGCAAAAATATCCTTAAAAAAGGAAAGTATTTTGATTTTAAAGTATGGTAATTAAAGACCCATATTATTTGAAAATGTCAGTTATTGCTCTCTTATGGCTTAAGGGAAACAATAGTAAAAACTAGCTACAGTGAAAATAATGCACATGAGATTTCCATTATATATAGTCATAGAGGAGTTTTCTACTTCTATGTGATTATTATCCCTATTTCAACTGTTACTATTTTTTCTGCTCCCTAAGTTAAAATAGAAGACATGTGGCTGAACTTAGAATCAAAGAAACTTTGGATCTCATTCTGTCTCTCATATACTATATTACTCTAGACAAATAACTTAACCTAAAGGTAACCTCTCTTTATTCACATGCAACTTTCCTCTATGATTCCCTAAAATCCTTGATCATCCTCTAACCTATATACCTTGGGTTAATATTATGCTCTTTTTTCACATCATCAACTAAGAAGGAGTTGTTGGTATTTTTCCATAGATATGTTTTATCTTACTTTGTAGTTTCAGAAATTCTGTCCTATTATGCTATAAAACAAATCCATAATAGGACACAATTCCTTAAACCACAAGGGAATATAATTTCCATTTTAGATATGATGCATTCAAGATGTTATTGGAATGTCCATTTGGAGATGTTCAAATATTGGAGATGTAAAGTCTAGAGATTATGAGAAAAGATAAGGCCGATAAGTAGTTTTGAGAATTTTCAATATAGAAATGATTATTGAATCATGGAAGCTGATGGAGTCAATAAATAAAATAGTATAGATGGAGAAGAAAGGAAGATGCAGAATTAACCCCTGTCAAGCATTCACCATTAGCTGGTGATTCAGCAAAAGGTACTGAAGCGGAATGGTTAGACAGGTAGGATATAGAGCAATATAGAGCAGCAGCATGAAATTTAGAGAGGAGGGAGTATCAAGGAGATGAAGGTGATTGACCGTTCCAAAGATTAGAGAGAGATCAAGAAAGGTGACAAATGAAAAAGGCCATTAAATTTCACAATACAGATATTGGTAACTTTGTAGAAGGCAGATTGAGTTGAAATATGAGTTCGAAAATAAGAAGAAACAGAGTAAAAGAAAGAGTCATTTGCAGATTTTCTTCTCAAGGAGTTTTAGCCACATAATGGAAAAGACATATGGAGCAATATTTTTGGGAAAGGACAGATCAAATGAATTTTTGAGGCTTGGGGAGAGATATGTTTATGTTTAGACAGTGGGTAAGCAGACATTAAATGGTGAGAGATTGAAGATAATTTAATAATTTAGGTTAAAAGAGAAGTCCATATTCTGCAAAGGAATTTTTTGTGCATAGAAAGGGCTTTACTTTGGTAATATAGAGTCCCACTCTTTCCTGCTAGACAGCAGTGAGGGAGGAGCAGCAAGTACTTAATAAATGTCTATTGATTCCTTAATGGCTTTTAAAGGGCACTTATGGTTCTTCATTTCTGTTGTCTCCTTTACTCCTGTTAGTAACCCTTTGAGTTGTATAATTTCATTGATATAATCCAAGCTGGTACCTTCAAATGGATATATGCCAAAGCTTTTACTTTTGACATGGTGAAACTGTGGTCAAGAGGTGATACGGAACTTACCAAAGGTTGCATAGTTAAGACTTGAATCTGGGTCTTCTGATTCCAGATTCAGTACTTTTCCCATACCTGTACCACTGAGATATATATAAAATAAGTATTTTGTGGAAAATAAAATTTGGGTCAGGTAAAATATGTTAATTTCTATGTCCTTTGCTCTAGATGTAATGATGATTCATCAGATTGTTAAGGCCTTTAGACTAATACATGAAATAATTTTAGAAATTAATGGAATAACATGCTTGGAAAAAGCACAAGTTGTTGTGCAGTTATGCCGAGAACAAACTAAGGGATAAGTTCCCAACAGCATGTTCCTAGATGAAGAAAATCAATAGCAGGGCTCTAAACATGAATATCTCCTCATTCATCATTTTATTCATTCATTCATCTCCTTGATCACTTTGTTCATGGACTTTTTTTTTAGGTCAGGGCAGGAGAAGCTGATGACATAGATACTGGGAACTGGGTTTCCATTATGCCTTGTTACTTTTCACTGACATCCCTAATGAACTTCAGCTTTTTATTTAGAACAATTCAAACTTTCTCCAATAAATCTTCCTAAGGAAAATTCTTTGTTGGACCTTTTAGAATTGGTCCTGATACTCTAGGTTGATGAGTATGGCCTCATTTACCTAGGAACTCTCCATGTCTGACAGGAGGACCATATCCTCTGTGTGGACTGAGAGCCCACATGTAAGGGGAAGTGAAAGGGATAGATTTAGTAAATGTATTATCCTTGGCAGGTCACTTCAACTCAGAATGTAATTTAGTCATCTGTAGAATGACAAGCCTAATACCTATCGGAGTATTTCATAAGATAATTATGATAGTTAAGTGAGAAATGAACAAAACACTTTACAAATAATAAAGTACTTTAAAATGTTAGTGTTAGATGTATTCTTCTTTCTCCTTCTCTTCTTCTTCTTTATCATCTTTATCACTAATACATTGAATCCTCCATGGATAAGTGAAAGTTCAGTTATTCATTGGATCTTTTCAATGGATTATTCTTCTAGGGCTAAGGCTTAGTTACAATTGGTAATCTTTAATGCTGGAATTTTGGTCAATACTGATTTTATACTATAGGGTAAATATGAAGTAGAAAGACCAATTGTAGGCCTAAATATCTTAGTATTAGGTATAATTAGCAGTGTTCCTGGAGCAAAACTCAGAATGTTCTTGCTCTTTGTCATATGGTTGAAGAATCTCCTTTTACCATCATCAGTCAGCTACATTTCCTCCTTTAGAATTCACTACATTTGTACCCAATGCAGACTGTTATCTATTGCATATTTTCCCCCATTTCTCTCTCTCTTTTTTAAATTTAGCACCAGGCTCATTGTATTCCCTTCCTACCTAATTCTTGCCCTTTTCTCAAACTTCAAATACTTCAACTTCCTGAAATCACATGATCAATACTCTACCCTCATCATACACAAGTATATTATGACTCTGGATCTTACTTTTACTCACATATTCTACTTCCTTAATGAAATCCTGTCATTCCTCTGATCTGACTATGATCTCTTATAATTTCATTTCTTCTTATGCTTTGCTTTTCCTAAACCAATAATTTATCCTCACTGGGACTTCTAATCTCTCCACTCAGTATTTTGGAGGGCCATTATTCATGTTTTGGCTTCACATTTTTTCCTTTCCAATATTGACTCTATAATGAGATCATCCAATTCTCCCCTGTCCTCTTCCATAATTCCTCATTCCCTTGTTTTATTGACAGGTTTTCTCTAGATGAATTCCAACTTTTATTTCTTCACTCTTACACTCCCTGACTTCTTTTTTTTTTCATTTTTTCTCAAACATTTATTAATATTCATTTTTAACATGGTTACATGATTCATGCTCCACCTTTCCCCTTCGCCCCCCCCCCGCACTACCCCCCGCCCATGGCCGATGCACATTTCCACTAGTTCAAGCAGTTGTTTTTCTTATATGTTTCCTCTCCTGCAGTCCTTCCTCTGAATGTGGGCAGCATCTTTACGATAAATCCCTCAGAATTGTCCTGGGTCATTGTATTGCTGCTGGTACAGGAGCCCATTACATTCGATTTTACCACAGTATATCAGTCTCTGTGTACAATGTTCTTCTGGCTCTGCTCCTTTCGCTCTGCATCAGTTCCTGGAGGTCTCTCCAGTTCGCCTGGAACTCCTCCAGTTTATTATTCCTTTTAGCACAATAGTATTCCATCACCCGCATATACCACAGTTTGTTCAGCCATTCCCCAATTGAAGGACATACCCTCCTTTTCCAGTTTTTTGCCACCACAAAAAGCGCAGCTATAAATATTTTTGTACATGTCTGTTTATCTATGATCTCTTTGGGGTACAAACCCAACAATGGTATGGCTGGATCAAAGGGAAGGCATTCTTTTATAGCCCTTTGAGCATGGTTCCAAATTGCCAGCCAGAATGGCTGGTTCAGTTCACAGCTCCACCAGCAATGCATTAATGTTCCAATTTTGCCACATCCCCTCCAACCTTCTTTCATTTTAGCCACTCTGCTAGGTGTGAGGTGATACCTCAGAGTTGTTTTGATTTGCATTTCTCTAATTATTAGAGATTTAGAGCACTTTCTCATGTGCTTATTGATACTTTTGATTTCTTTACCTGAAAATTGCCTATTCATGTCTCTTGCCCATTTATCAATTGGGGAATGGCTTGATTTTTTATACAATTGCTTTAACTCCTTGTATATTTGAGTAATTAGACCCCTGTCAGAGTTTTTCGTTATAAAGATTTTTTCCCAATTTGTTGCTTCCCTTCTGATTTTGACTACATCGTTTTTGTTTGTACAAAAACTTTTTAGTTTAATATAATCAAAACCATTTAATTTACATTTTGTAATTTTCTCTAACTCTTGCTTG
>NC_058134.1:93605585-93753881 GCF_016433145.1 Gracilinanus agilis | reverse complement strand
CTTTTTAGTTTAATATAATCAAAACCATTTAATTTACATTTTGTAATTTTCTCTAACTCTTGCTTGATTTTAAAGTCTTTCCTTTCCCAGAGATCTGACAAGTATACGATTCTGTGTTCACTTGTTTATAGTTTCCCTCTTTATATTCTGAATTTATCTTGGTGTAGGGTGTGAGATGTTGATCTAGACCTAATCTCTCCCATATTGTTTTCCAAATTTAAAAAATATGGAACACTTCACGAATTTGCTTGTCATCCTTGCGCAGGGGCCATGCTAATCTTCTCTATATCGTTCCAATTTTAGTATATGTGCTGCCGAAGCGAGCACATCCCTGACTTCTTTTGAAAACACCTTAATGCTATACCTTTCAGTTCTCTCCAACTTTTGCCCAGTTTACTAAAGCCAAGGTCTTAAGCACCTCTGTGGCATGTGGCCCACAACATTCTGGATTGTGGCCCAAACTAAATTGAAATGTAATTATGTATAACAAAATAAATAGAAATACAACAAAATAGGGCATATTTCACTTTAAAACTAAGTCAATATATGTTTCACAGGAATCCTTATGTACTGATTAATTATCCCCCATTTCTATTAGAATATATTACCACTGTCTTACAGTAAGACCCATTTCTTTGCCAATATCACCTTTCTATATATTCTCAAGTAAATTACAGCTTAATCACTCTTCCCTTTAATATTCAATCTTTCCATGTCTCCTGCTTTACCACACAGACTCCTGTTTCATTTTTTTAAAAAATAAAAGGAAAAACAAAACTTCCCTAAACTATACCATCTTCTACCTATTACCTAGGAGAGTGGAACCCAGAACAAGGAGAACTTCTTTCACAGGCACACTTCTAGAAAAAAAAATTATGTCTACTTTCTCTCCTTTTTTACTCCTCAATCTCTTACATTCCCCTTGTCACATCTGATGGGCATTTTCCCCCCCTTGTCTGCCTTAACTTATATTCTACATTTCACTCTACTGACCATTGTCTCCTACTATACCTTATCATCTAGCTACTCAGTATGAGAATAGGCATTCTGAAGTCATTTGTGTTTTTTATTACTATGTGGAATAATGGAAATGATGTTTCCTGTTGCCTTTGACTACACAGTAACCTGTTCTTGGCTTCACTGAAGAGAATTATGGAACTGCTCTTTCACTTAGCCATAATATCCTTATGATTTCTGGTTCTCCTTTAAGTAATGATTCCAATATTTATTGTATTTCTTATAGTATTGCATTAGCTTTTTTTGTCTCTAGAAAATGATTTGATGTTTAAAATATCAGTTAAATTAATATTTATAGATTTCCTGAAAAAAAATGCCTTGCTTAATATCTGATATTCCCTTGCCTTTTCTGCTATTTTGCAGAAGCATATGATCATCATTTTATATTTTTCTTTATATTTTGGGATTCAGTGGCAAAATGATTCATCATTGATGTCTAATTCACTGTTAACGAATCTTTTTGTATGTTTCTAGGTTTACCTTTGGACACCTGTTGAAAGGTCATAAAATATTAAAAAGAATAAAAAAGGTTTGTTTAAACAGGAAACAACTGGTTAACATGATTTCTTTTTTGAGAAATAGAAACATCTACATAATATATAAAGAATATATGATTTCCTCATTGCATTGAACTCTTGCTGTAGGAAATTGCTCATCCAGGAAAGTAGCTACTACTTTTCATGTTTGAGAATATACTTGAGCATATCAAAATTTAGTGATTAACCAGAGTCCCTGAAAAGTGTTTAAGTTAAAACCCAGGTTGAAATCTTCCTATCTCCAAGTCTAGTTCTTTCTCATTGTTTTCAGCATGATTCAGGAAAATACAAGTAGTTCCTCCTGGCTTTATCTCCACCCCCTCCACTCTAATCTAAGACAGAGATAAATTCCTAATCAATTCATATCTGGTGCCACATACTGATGGTAAAAAGAAGCAGTATCAGGGAGGCATTGTGAGTTCATTTATTCCCTAAGTTTCACCAGTGGAGCTGATTCTATGACTGCTAATTATTGCTAAGTTTTGACCCCTGTTTTGACTTTAAACTCCTCATGTGTATCTTGTACCTTGATGTTTAACTCTGAGTCCTCTGTTTGAATTCTGAATAAGCTCTGCTTTTCAGTCTCTCCCATAATTATTTGCTTTGATTTTATTTGATCTTCTGACTTCACTTCTCAGGCACAGGCTGCAGTCCTGAGGCTGGTTCAAGCTCAGGGACAGATATTGTAATGTCTTCTTTGTCTGTTCTCTACATCTTCATTTTCCAGTCAGTTGTTAAGTTACAAAAGAGAAAGATAAAATTTTCCTCCTATTCCCTTAAATTTCTTCTTTTAGATCATTCTCACATTAAGGCAAAACAGTCTAAAGTCAAGTACTATCCACTAGAATTTCTGATGAACTTTCACTGAATTATGTAGGACACTCAGAGTCTTAAAGACTTCAGCTGTTCTGCTCACCTGATGCCATATATTTCTTTTTACTCTCAAGATTCTTCTTAAATGTGGTTTCCTTTTTTCGAATTTTCTTCTTTTGCTATTCTATAACTCCTATCTGCTCTTCCCCATTTTTGAGGTGTATACCTTCAGGATAAACTCTCCTTGGGGTCTGAAAGGCTTTGGGCTCAAGTCCTGACTCAGACACATGCTTTCTATGTGAATAATTAATAAAAGTTGCTTATCCTAGCACTCCTAGATAACTTTCTAAGACATTTACACACATGTTGTACACATGCTTTAGAGAAGGGAATCTCCACAATGTGCATTCCCTTTTATAGATCGAAGGGACAGTTAGGTGCAACAGAGCACAGAGCACCAGGCCTGGAATAATCTAGAGGACCTGAGTTCATATCTGGCCTTGGGGGCTTCCTAGCTATATGACTATGAGCAAGTTACTTAACCCTGATTGTCTAGCCCTTGTCACTTTCCTATCTTAATATTGCTACTGACAGAAAGTAAAGTTAAAAAAAGAAAAAGAAAGTGCATGCCCAGATCAAATAAAATAAAACCAGATAAAACTACTTTAGGCATTGTTTAGCACCTGCTCTTTTTCTTTCAGCTGATTTCTCAATGATATATCATTTATTTGTAAATCTCTGTCTATTATCTCTTATATAATGAAAAATCCACATATTTATAAGTATAGTTTCTTATTTATAATATCTAGACCAAAATTTCTGGCTATTCTTTGATATCTCTTTTATAATTTTAAACTTAATTTATTATTCCCTCCCATATTCTCAAAAAGTTGTAATCTCAATCATCATCTTTCCCTCTCCTTTTCTTTAATCTTTGATCTCTCCTTCTCTCCTAACTCCTTCCATACCAACTTCAAATATACCTGACTTTTCCATCTTAGAATCAATAATGTGTATTGGTTCTAAGGAAAAGGAGCAATAGTGATTAGGCAAAGGGAATTATGTGACATGCTCATGGTGACATGGCTCAAAAGTGTCTGAGATCAGATTTGAACACCAAATCTCCCATCTCTAGATCTGGCTTTCTATTGAGCTACTTAATTTCTTCCCCTTCTCCATTCTTTAAAAAACTTTCACTAGACCCTAGAATTCCTTTAAATTATTATCTTGTTTTGTTCCTCCCTTTCTCTGGCAAATTAATGAAAGCAATCTCTATGAACTGACTCTGCTTCTCCTTTTACTCCTTTACATTCTACAATTGTGTTGCTAACTTTCTCACTCAGCAATAATTCCTCCCTCCAAAGTTATCAATAATTATTTACTATACACATCTGATGACTTTTTTTATCAGTCCTGAATCTCAATTGCAGTTGACAATGTTGGCCACCCACTTACACTCTGTAGTTTCTTCTCTTTGACATTCTGTGATATGATATTTCATTGTTCTCATTCTGCCTGTTATTTCTCACTGCCTCTTTCTGACTGATTTTTCTTTCTATTATGATTGTTGAAATGTTATCTAGATCATGTTCCCTATCTGTGCATCTCTGTACACTATATTTTGCTTCCTCTGTACTTCCTCTTGGTAACCTCATAATTTTTCTTAGGTTTAACTTTTTTATGCATATGATGAACAGATGTACATATCTAGTCCCATTATCTTTGCTCTATTTTCAAATCACTAGTTGTGTAGTATTTACTTCATATTGGATATCCTGGAGACATTTCAAAACTGACCTGTTCAAAACAAAACTCATAATCATCTTCCCTCTGCCAATGACCTATCCTATTCTAACCACTGTATTTTCAGTGAAAACTGCTACCTTTTTTCTATCAGATTCATAACCTAACTATTTTCCTTGACTTTTCACTGTCTCCGAACTTGTAGAATCAATTAGTTGTCAAATATTGCAATTTCTTCTTTAAATGTATTTATTTTTTCTTTTTCATTTTTACCAAGTACATGTACTAAAAATTTTCCACATAAGTTCCCAGAAATTATAAGATCCAAATTGTGTCCTTCCCTCCCCATTCTAGGAGGTGGTAAGCAATCTGGATTATACATGTAAAATATTTCCGTATTGTTCATTGTTGTGAGAGAATACTCACTCACATAAAACCAAAACCCTAAAATAAAAACATGAATAAACTAAAAATGAAAATAGTATGCTTTGATCTGCATTCCTACTCCAACAATTCTTTCTCTAGAGGTGAATAGATAGCACTCTTTGTCATAAGTCCTTTAGAATTGTCCTGGGTTGCTGAGAATAGCCAAGTCTCTCACAGTTGGTCATCTTCCAATATTATTGTTACTGTCCACAGCATTCTTTAAGTTCTGCTTATTTCACTCTGCATCAGTTCATGTAGGTCTTTCCAACCTTTTCTGTTCATCATTTCTAATTGTACAGTAGTGTTCCTTCACCATCATATACCATAATTTATTTAGACATTCCCCATTTGGTTAACATCCCTTCAATTTCCAAATCTTTGCCACAAAAAAGAGTTGTTATATGTATTTTTGAATAAGTAACACTTTCTCTCTTTTCAATGATCTCTCGAGAATACAGTTCTAGAAGTGGTATTATATGATCAAAAGGTATGTATAGCTTTATAGCTCTTTGGCCATAGTTCCAAACTGCTCTCCACAGTGGTTGAATCAGTTCACAACTCCACAAATAGTGCATCAGGGTTCCAATTTCACCACATCTACCCCAACATTTATCATTTTCATTCACTGTTATATTGGTCAATTTGATTGGCATGAAATGGTACCTCCAAGTTGTTTTAATTTGCATTTCTCTAATCAAGAATGATTTAGACCATTTTTTCATATGATCATTGATATATTTGATTTCTTCACCTGAAAACTGATTGTTCATATGATTTTGACCATTTGTTAGTGAATGGCTTATATTATAAATTGACTTATTTTTCCACATATTTAAGAAGTGAGATGTTTTTCAGAGAAATTTATTTTAAAAAATTTCTCTAGTTTGTTGTTTCCCTTTTAATCTTGGTTACATTAGTTGTGTTCATAGAGAATATTTTAAATTTAATATAGTCAAGACTGTTCATTTTGCCTCTTGTAATATTCTCTGTCTCTTGTTTGGTCATAAAAATTCTTCCACTCTCCATAGATCTGACTAGAAGACTATTCTATGATCTCCTAATTTATTTATGGTATCATCCTTCATACATGAATCATATACCTATGGTATATGGTGTGAGATATTGGTCTTTACCTAGTTTCTGCTATACTGTTTTCCAGTTTTCCCAGAATTTTTGTCAAAGAGTGAGTTCTTATAAAAAAGTCTGGGATCTTTGGGTTTATAAAACACTAGGCTGTTAAGGTCATTTACTCCTATATATTATGTATCTTATCTGTCCCTTTGGTCCACCATTCTATGTCTTAGCCACTACTCAATTTTTTTAATGATTACTGCTTTATAGTAAAATTTGAGATCTGGTTCTGCTAAGCCATAATTCTTTGCATTTTTCATCAATTCCCTAGATATTTTGATCTTTTGTTCTTTCAAATGAATTTTGTTATTATTTTTTTCTATTTCTATAAAATAATTATATGGTAATTTGATTGGAATGATACTGAATAAATTAATCATTTTAGGTAGAATTGTCATTTTTATATTAGCTCAGCCTACCCATGAGCAATTGATATTTTTCCAATTGTTTAGATATAACTTTATTTCTGTGAAAAGTTGTTTTTAATTGTGTTCACATGTAACTTCTACATTTGTCTTGGCAAAGAGATTCCCAAATATTTCATGTTGTTATGTTATTTTAAATGGATTTCTCTTTCTAACACTTGCTGCTGGAATTTATTGGTATTATATAGAAATGCTGATGATTTATGTGAGTTTATTTTGTATCCAATGATCTATCTATTTTATTTTTTTCACATAACCAACTCCAAGTCTGATGTATTTGTTCAATAGTTCTCTTACTGCTAATTTTACTGGTTTCTCCTTTGAGTTTTAGGATTTACAATTTAGTCCTTATTGGGGGGGTTAATTTTTTCTTTTGCTATTTTTTGTTTGCTTGCACAATTCATTGATCTGCTTTTTTCTCTATTTTATTCATATAAGAATTCAGAGATATAAAATTTCCCATAACTACTGATTTGAATGTATCCCATAAATTTTAACATGTTGTCTCCTCATTGTCATTCTCCTTAATGAAATTATTGGTTGTTTCTATGATTTGTTCTTTGACTAAACCCCTTTTAAGAATTAGATTATTTGTCTTCCAATTAATTTTTTTAATTTGTCTTTTTACATACTCTCATTGATCATAATTTTTATTGCATTATGATATACATAGGATGCATTTATTATTTTTGCTCTTCTGCATTTGGGCATGAAGTTTTATGTCCTAGTACATGTTGGGTTTTTATGTAGGTGCCATATACTGCTAAAAAAAGGTATATTCTTCTTTATCTCCATTCAGTTTTCTCCATAGATCTATTAAATATAACTTTTCTAAAATTTCCTTCACTTCCTTTACTTCTCTTTCTTGTTAATTTTTGCTTATATTTACCTAATTCTGAGAAGGAAGGTTGAAAACCTCAACTTGTATAGTTTTATTGACTATTTCCTCCTGAAACTCATTTAATTTATTATTTAAAATTTGGAGGCTATACCATTTGTTGCATATATGTTTAATATTGATGTTACTTCATTGTCTACAGTACTTTTATCAAGATGTAATTTTTTCTTATCTCTTTTAATTAGATCTAGTTTTACTTTAATTTTGTCTGAGATCATGATTGCTACTCCTGATTTTTTTCCAGTGAAGCACAATTAATTCTGCTCTAGCCCCTTACTTTTACTCTGTGTATATCTCCCAGCCTCAAATATGTTCCTTGTAAAAAACATATCATAGGCTTCTAGTTTCTGTTGGTTTCTTCTCTCTGCTTCTGTTTTTATGGCTGAATTCATCCAATTCACATTCAGAGTTATGATTACCATCTGTGTAATACTCCATCTTATTTTCCCCTTTTAATGCTGATAGTACAGGCTTCAGCAAAGCTCTGTTCCACCCCTTAAAGTTGTACCAGTCAAGTTAAATGTAGACTGTCTTGTGCTGAGGTTTCCCAGGAGTTAGGCCCTCAGTGTAAGCTTGGACAAGGTCTTGGAGCCTCACTGTGGACTTATCATACACCAGATAGACACACTGTAGACTGCCCTACAATGGAACTTGTTGGGGCTTGTGCAGGCTTGGACAGGGGCCCCAAATTTTTTTTCTCCTCCCTCCCTGAATTTGACATAGATTATACCTGTTCAGTCATGCAAAATATATTTCCATATTGGTCATATTGCAAAAGAAAACTCAGATCAAAAAAAGAAGAAAAATAAAGTTTAAAATGTATGCAAAGTTCTATATTCAGATTCCATCAGTTATTTCTTTAGAAGGGAATAGCATTTTGTATCATATCTCCTTTTTAGCTGTCTTAGATCATCATTTGACTTAAAACAGCTGTCTCACATTCGATCATCATATAATGTTGCTGTCATTATATATAATATTCTTCTGATTTTTCCCACTTTAATTATAAGAGTTCATGTAATATTTTACAGTTTTTAAGAGCATTTCCCTTTTCACTTCTTATAGCACAAGAGTATTAACACCATCCTATTCCACACCTTGTTTAGTCACTCCCCAAATGCTGGGCATCCCTCTCAATTTCAATTCTCTACTACCACAAAAAGAGCTGCTATAAATATTTTGTACAGATATGTCCTTTTTCTCTTTCATTGATCTTTTTGGGAAATCGACTTAATGGTGGTATTGCTGGGTCAAAGGGAATATTCACAGATTTATTGCTCTTTATGCATAGTTCCATATTGTTCTACCAAATTTTTGAACTAGTTTATCTCCATGAACAGTACATTAGTGTTGCTATTTTATGATATCTCCTTGAGCATTTGTCATTTCTGATGTTTTTTTTTTGACATGTTTCCCAATCTCATAGGTATGAGGTGGTAGTTGAGAATTGTTTTAATTTGCATTTTTCTAATGAGTATTGATTTAGAATATTTTTATATGACTATGGATAGTGTTGTTTAATTCATCTAAAAACTGCTTATTCATATTCTTTGTCTAAATATCAATTGATAAATCACATAAATCCTTTTAAATTTCACTCAATATTTTCTTCATATATTTGAGAAATAAGTCCTTTATCAAATAAACTTGTAAATTTTTCTTCATGGTAATGATTACTCTGTATTTCCCTCCATCCTATTTTCCCAGTAGATATATGCTCTCCCTCTCTTTCTCCCTGTCCATCCTCAAAAGGTTTTTTTTTTTCCTTCTGAGTACTACCTCTCCCAATATCCTCCTTTCTTCAGCATTGCCTTCTCTTATTCCTTTCTCTTCACAATTTCCTGTAGGATAAGATAGATTTTTAAAAATTTTCTTTTTAAAATATTTTTTCATGATTACATGATTCATGTTGTCACCCTTCCTTCTTCCCTCCCTCCTACTAGAGCTTACAAGCAATTCCACTGTTTTATACATGTATTATAATTCAAAACCTATTTTCATATTATTCATTTTTATAATAGAGTAATCTTTTAAAACTAACCCTAAATTTTGATATGTCTACTCATTGTCATTCTTTTCAGTGAAATCAGTGATTGTTTCTATGATTTGTTCTTTGACCTACCAGTTTTGAAGAATTGGATTATTTAGTTTCCAATTATTTTTTAATTTGTCTCTCCATGAACCCTTATTGACTATAATTTTATTGCATTATGATCTGAAAAGTTGTCTTTGTTATTTCTTTTATTCTGCACTTGTTTGTGATGTTTATATGCCCTACCACATGATTAATCTTAGGAAGGTAGGTTCACTTTTATCCCTATTAAATTTTTTTAGATATCTATTAACTAACTTTTCTATAATTTCATTCACTTTCCTTCTTTCTTATTTATATTTTGGTTAGATGTATATTTTTCTGATAGGAGAATGTTGATGTCCCCCTATTACTATCTATTTCTTCATTAAGATCCTTTAGTTTCTCCTTTAAAAATCTAGATGCTATACCACTTGGTGCATATATGTTGAGTTCTGATATTTCTTCATTGTCTATACTGTGTTTTATTAAAATGTATACCTTCCTTAAATTAATTTAATAAAATCTATTTTTGCTTTAGCTTTGACTAAATTCATGATGGCTACTCCTGCCTTCTTTGTCTCAGTTGAAGCCTAATAGATTCTTCTCCAGCCTCTTACCTTTATTCTGTGTTTGTGTACCTTTTTCAAATATGTTTATTTTAAACAACAAATGATAGGACTCTGGTTTTTAATCCATTCAGCTATCCACTTCTGTTTCATGGGTGAATTCATCCCACTTACATTCACAGTTATGATTACCATCTGTGTATTTTTCTCCATTTTGATTACCTCTGTTAATCCTGAACTTTATCCTTTCACTCTTTCCTTCTACTCTAGTTTTATTTTTAATCACCCCCTCTTCTTATTCTCTTTATCACCATCTTACTTCTTATTCCCCTTCTACTTCTTCATAGGATCTTTTAATCACTCCTTCAACTTCTCCCTCCCTTATATTATTCTCCTCTCCACCACCCACTTTCTTATTCCACTTCTACTTCTTTATAGTTTAATATAGGATTCTGTACCCCAATGAATTGGGCTATACTCCCTCTCTGAGCAAATTCCAATGAGAATAAGCTTTTTTAAGTAAAACCCTTCACTGACCTCATTTTCCCTTCCATTGTAGTAGTATTCTCCCCCTACTCCATGCTTCTTTATGTGATATAATTTACCCCTTTTTACTTCTCTCTTCATATTTCTCTTAGTACAGTCCTCTTTTTCAACCCAATTTTTTGAAATATTATCCTAAATTGCTTACCACCATACCTTCTGTATATACTTTTTCTAACTACTATGATAAAATAACAATTTTAAAGAGTTAGAGATATCATATTTCCATATAGGAATATAAACAATTTGGCCTTATTGAAGCCCTTAAATTTTTTTCTTTCTCATTTACCTTTTATGCTTCTCTTGAATTTTGTAATTGGAAATCAAATTTTCTGTTTAAGTTTTATCTTTTCTTCAGGAATGCTTGGAAATCTTCTGTTTTATTAAATCACCATACTTTCCCCTGAAAGAATGTCTTCAGTTTTGATGGGTAGGTAATTCTTGGTTGTAAAACCAGTTCCCTTGCCTTCTGGAAAATCATATTCTAAGCCTTCTGGTCCTTCAATCTGGAAGCTGCCACATCCTGTGTAATACTGACTGGGGCTCCATGATACCTGGATTTTTCTTCCTGGATGCTTGTAGTATTTTCTCCTTGGCCTGGAAGCTCTTGAACTTGGCTATAACATTCCTGGGAGTTGTCATTTGGGGATTTATTGCAGAATGTGATCTGTAGATTCTTTCAATATCTATTTTACCCTTTTTTTCAAGAATATCAGGGCAATTTTCTTGGATAATTTCTTATGATATGATGTCCACACTTTTCTTTTTCATTATGACTTTCAGATAGTCCAATAAGACATATTGTCTCTCTTAGATCGATTTTCCATGTTAGTTGTTTTTTTAATGAGACATTTCACATCTTCTATTTTTTCATCCTTTTATTTTTATTTTATTATTTCTTGATATCTCACAAAGTCATTGGCTTCTATTTACCCATTTCTAATTTTTAAATACTGAATTTCTTCCATGACCTTTTTTATCCTCCTTTTCCATTTGATCTATTCTTTTCATTGTACTCTTTTCTTGCACTGATTTTTTTTGCCTCTTTTTCCAGTAGGGCAATTCTTGTTCTAGTTGACCAATTTTGAATTTTAAGTAGTTATTTCCTTTTATTTACATTTTTCTTCAACCTGTCTTATTTGATTTTCTAATTTGTTTTTTGAGTTCTTTAAGAGTTGAGACCAATTCTCATTTTTTAAGATTTCCTTGTAGTTGTTTGGATCCCATCATCCTCTATTGGTTCTGTTCTTTGCTCTTTTCCATCAAAGAGGTTTTAAAGCATAATATGCTTTTTTTTTGTTGTTTGCTCATTGTCCCAGGCTTTGGGTTTTTTTTTTTTTGAGGAATTCTGTAAGCTGCTTGTTGATTCTTTCTTTTTGGCTAATGCACAGGATTAGGCAGGGTGAGCTAATGTGCCCTAGGGCTATTTATTCAATGCAGCCAGCTGCTGAGCATTGATATTGTCTGCCAGAGATACTTTTTTTCCCTGGCCAGGGCTTGAGACCTCAAGGTTTGGTCTGAGGTGCCCTTTTGCTGATGTAGCCTCTTCCAGGATCCTGAAGTTAGCCTATACCTTATCACAGAACCTAGAATTGTAGGTGGGGGACGGAGGTGGTCAATTAGGACTCCTCTGTGTGTATTTTTGCTTCTGGTTCCCCTTTATCCCATAAAAATGGACTCTCTCTGCCTACCTTTCAACTTAAGTTCAATGGGAGAGCTCCATCACTTCATCTTGCTTTTGGGTTTGAATTCCTGTCTTTTTGAAGCTCCTTTTAAAGATTGGTATAGAAAGATAGTCAAAGTATTTTTTTACTTTTGGCACTACTAAGCCACCATCTTGACTCTGCCTTGATTTTGGATGTCTTGAAGAATAGCTTATTATAATTCCCTGCCTTAGTTAATAAAGTTTAGTGAACATCATTTATTGATGAATGAGAATCATTAAAATCTTGAGTCATCAATGGTTGTGAATTCTTATTGCTCAGAGCTATAGCATACATATGGAAAATGCAAAGTCTGTATGAAACCTAGAAGATTTCATGATACTCTTTCTTCTTTTTTTTTTGCTTTACTTCTTACCATTTGTTTTCCCACAAAATACTATTTCATTGTTTTCTGAAGAATTATCTCTTCCAAAAATGAATAGAAGAAAAAATAATGGATTTTGTTCCATTCATATTAGACTCTGTAATAAGTGCCTTTAAATAGCCCATTTTATTGTTATACTATAAAGACTTGGAAGTTTCAGTGGAGAGAAAATGGCTGACCCTTAGCCAGAGCTAATGGTTAGCATTTTTTGCCCACTTTTTCTTTCTAAATACTCAAATTAATCATTCTTAAGAAAGTCATATGGCTTGAAATAAGCTTCTGAATAAAAATAGAAGGGAAGAAAGATAAAGTGTGATAATTATGCAAATATTTTGAGTGGGAATAATTAAAAAAAGGGAAATTGATAGCCAGCAATAAAAAGATGATATTTTCAGGTAACAAAATGCATATACTTCCTTTGATAAATTTGTCAAGTAGACACAGCTTCTTTGGGGCATATTTCTTTTTTTCTTTCTAGATCTTTTCTCTATACTTTTTAGCCAATTTCCTCATTTGTCAAATGGGAACAATAATAGCACATCTTTACTGCCAAATGTGGAAAGGTATATAAAATTCTTTGCAAACTCTAAAGCCATTTAAAGTATGAGCTATCATCCTCCTTCTCCTCCTCCTCTTCCTCCTCCTCCTTCTTCTATTCTCCTAGAACCTTGATAAATGGGTGAGAGTAATCAGGTGAACTAATTCAAACTATTGTATCTATGAATGATAATGGCATAATGTATTATCCTTGCAAGATGAATATGTGTAATTGGAAATCTTGTGTCTGAACTACATTACCCAGGAGTCCACTGACTTCCTATTGTGACAAGCTGATGTAGACAGGATAAAAATTGGGTGGAGTTCCGTGTCTCCATCTCTTTTTGCTTCCTGTTGGTGGTTTTGGGGGAGTGGGTATTTTGAGCAGGTAGATTAGCTTGAGCACACTGTGTTTTTTTTATTTGTTATATAATTACCTTTTTATTCTTTTACTTCTAGTGATTATAAATAAATCTTATAAAAATATATTTGAAGTCACTGTATTTTCATTTTAATTTTTACAATATTGCATTTTAACAGTTTTCAGTGCCTTAAGGAGTGATTCAAATGATAAAACTTGACCAGACCATTAGGGAAAAATACTTGGGCTAGGGAAATGACCTATTGACAATTGTTTAAGCACATGGTATCATTTAAATGATATATTTACTTTATCCATATGACTATCCCAACACCACACAAAAATCTTTGGACGCCAGTGTGATAACTAACACAATTTGCTGTAATGTCTTAATGGTAGGTATTTCTTGGTTAGTTGATTCAAAATTATATCACTATAGTATCACAATTAGAAATATCTGGAGTTAATTTTATTTCCACAAAGGTCAGAAGAAGTTGGATGTGTCTCTTGTCATTCTATATTAGGTATTGACAAATGAATTATATTCATAGATTATTAAGCTTACAATAGGCCTTAGGAATGATGAAACTATAGTAAATAAAATAATGAACTGTACTCCAGTGAGATATAAGTTAAAATGGCGCAGCATATGAGATAGAAGAAATATACCTGTGACCTACTATATCATGCTTGTTGTAGACTGATTTGGCTATGTTTATGCCAACCATATATATAGACTTATAGAATTTCCCTTGCTAAGCATTGTTATAACTCAAAAAATGAGCTTTAATGAAAGAATTGTGTTGCTAGTAAAAAGAAGTGAGTAGGAAGGATCAGAAGAAACAAATAAAGAAAAGTTTTCTGAGCATTTATTAGGTTTAATAGACAGTATTAGAAGATAGTATAGCTAGGCTGTAAGGACAGAATGCTGCAGTCATTAGTTCTAGAGAGTGAGCCAGCCTATCTAATAAAATGGAGTAATGTTCAACTCTCCAATCACATTTCTAGTGAGACTTCAAAAACTGGCATTTTTAATCTAGCCTATTGTTCCAGAAGAATAGGATAATCGTGTGGGGAGATAAAGGGGAGGAGAAGAAAAACTCTGGTACCTTGAATGCATTTTTCTTTGATTTTTAAATGCTTGCCTTTCTTGGTGCATACTAATGTGCACACATGTAGTTTGACAATTCTTGGTAAAAAGCCCGTAGATGGGTTAAGATAAAGTGTCTGTATGTAATTGGCAGCCTTCCAGAATAGTTTTTAACAATGCTGTTTATTCAGGTTCAGAGGACACTATTCAACCTGATAACCCCTGTCTGAGATTATTCATATCAATACGGTGTGACCAGTTAAGGACCAGATGAGTGACATATGGGATCAGGGAGAAAAAAAATGTCAATGACATATTGAGGATTGGCCCTAGGAAAAGTTTCAAAGTCTGATTCATTCCTGTTGCTCTTAAGCAACTTTTTCCTGTTTCTAGACATTTTTTCCTTCTTTCTACTTGAATGTGTTCTGCTTCCTTAATAGTCACAGCAAAGATGATAACTAATCACTAGCAAGGGCTAAACTAGACTCAGACTTAATGTGATTTTTAAAATTTAAATACTTTATATTTTAGACAAAATTTCCAGTTACTTTCCCCTTCACCCCTCTTTCAACCACCCCCCATATCTAATGGGCATTTCTACCTGTGTGATCAGTCAAGACTTATTTACATATTATTGATAGTTGCATTGGAGTGGTCATTTAGTGTCTACATCCCCAACCATGTCCGCATCAACCTATGTGTTCAAGCAATTGTTTTACTTCTATATTTCCACTCCTGTAGTTCTTCCTCTGAATGTGGGTGGCGTTCCTTTCCATAATCCCTCAGAATTGTCCTGGGTCATTGCATTGCTGCCAGTACAGGGGTCCATTACATTCGATTTTACCACAGTGTATCAGTCTCTGTGTACAATGTTCTTTTGGCTCTGCTCCTTTCACTCTGCATCAATTCCTTGAGATCTTTCCAGTTCACATGGAATTCCTCCAGTTCATTATTCCTTTGAGCACAATAGTATTCCATCATCAGCATATACCACAATTTGTTCATGCTTTCCCCAATTGATGGCATACCCTCGTTTTCCAGTTTTTTGCCACCACAAAAAGCTTGGCTATAAATATTTTTGTACCAGTCTGTTTATCTATGATCTCTTTGGGGTACAAACCCAGCAATGCTATGGCTGGATCAAAGGGAAGGCAGTCTTTTAGAGCTCTTTGGGCATAGTTCCAAATTGCTATCCAAAATGGTTGGATCAGTTCACAACTCCACCAGCAATGCAGAAATGTCCCTATTTTGCCACATCCCCTCCAACATTCATTATTCTCCCCTGCTATCATTTTAGCCAATCTTCTAGGAGTGAGGTGGTAGCTCAGAGTTGTTTTGATTTGCATTTCTCTAATTATTAGAGATTTAGAACACTTTCTCATGTGCTTATTGATAGTTTTAATTTCTTTATCAGAAAATTGCCTATTCATGTCCCTTGTCCATTTATCAACTGGGGAATTACTTGATTTTTTATACATTTGATTTAGCTCCTTGTATATTTGAGTAATTAGACTTCTGTCAGAGTTTTCTCTTATAAAGATTTCTTCACAGTTTGTTTTTTCCCTTCTGATTTTGGTTGCATTGTTTTTGTTTGTACAAAACCTTTTTAATTTAATATAACCAAAATTATTTATTTTACATTTTATAATTTTTTCTAACTCTTTCTTGGTTTTAAAATTTTCTCTTTCCCATATATCTGGCAGGTATACTATTGTATGTTCGCCTAATTTTCTTATAGTTTCCTTCTTTACATTCAAGTCATTCACCCATTCTGAATTTATCTTGGTGTAAGGTGTGAGATGTTGATCTAAACCTAATCTCTCCCATAATGTTTTCCAATTTTCCCAACAGTTTTTGTCAAATAGTAGACTTTTGTCCCCAAAGTTGGGCTCTTTGGATTTATATTACACTGTCTTGCTGATGTATTACCCCAAGTCTATTCTACTGATCCTCCCTTCTGGCTCTTAGCCAGTACCATATCGTTTTGATGACTGCTGTTTTATAGTATAGTTTAATATCTGGTACTGCTAGGCCACCTTCCTTCACATTTTTTTTCATTATTTCCCTTGATATTCTTGATTGTTTGTTCTTCCAAATGAACTTTCTTATAGTTTCTTATAATTTCTTATAATCTTTTAATTCGGTAAAAAAAATTTGGCAGTTTGATAGGTTGGCACCAAATATGTAAATTAATTTGGGTAGAATGGTTATTTTTATTATGTTAGCTATTTCTACCCATGAGCAATCAATGTTTTTCCAATTGTTTGGATGTAGTTTTAATTGTTTGGAAAGTGTTTTCTAGAGTTCATATAATTGCTGCGTTTGTTTTGGTAGATAGATTCCTAAGTATTTTACATTGTCTAGGGTGATTTTAAATGGGGTTTTTCTTTTTGCTTCTTGCTGTTGTGATGTGTTGGAAATATATAGAAATGCTAATGATTTATTTGCATTTATTTTGTATCCTGCAACTTTGCTAAAGTTGTTGATTATTTCTATTATCTTTTTAGTTGATTCTCTAGGATTTTTTAAATAGACCAACATATCATCTGCAAAGAGTGATAGCTTAGTCTTCTCATTACCTATTTTAATACCTTTGATTTCTTTTTCTTCTCTAATTTCTACTGCTAGTGTTTCTAGTAAAATGTTAAATAATAGAGGTGATAGTGGGCATCCCTGTTTCAGGCCTGATCTTATGGGAAATGCTTTTAATTTATCCCCATTGCATATGATGCTTGTTGATGGTTTTAGATATATGCTGTTTATTATTTTTAGGAAAGGTCCTTCTATTCCTTTACTTTCCAGTGTTTTCAATAGGAATGGATGTTGTATTTTGTCAAAGGCTTTTTCAGCATCTATTGAGATAATCATGTGGTTTTTGTTGTTTTGCTTGTTGATATGGTCAATTCTGTGAATGGTTTTCCTGATGTTGAACCATCCTTGCATTCCTGGTATAAATCCCACCTGATCATAATGCATAATCCTTCTGATCACTTCCTGGAGTCTTTTTGCTAGTATTCTATTTAAGATTTTTGCATCTATCTTCATTAGAGAGATTGGTCTGTAGTTTTCTTTCTGTTTTTGATCTACTTGGCTTTGGGATCAGTACCATATTTGTATCATAAAAGGAGTTTGGTAGAACTCCTTCTTTGCTTATTATGTCAAATAATTTGTATAGTATTGGAATTAGTTGTTCTTTGAAGGTTTGATAGAATTCACTTGTGAATCCATCTGGTCCTGGGGATTTTTTCTTAGGGAGTTCTTTGATGGCTTGTTCAATTTCTTTTTCTGACATGGGATTATTTTAGTATTCTATTTCTTCTACTGTTAATCTAGGCAATTTATATTTTTGTAAATGTTCATCCTTATCATCTAGATTGCTATATTTATTGCCACATAATTGGGCAAAATAGTTTTTAATGATTGCCTTGATTTCCTCTTCATTAGAGGTGAGGGCTCCCTTTTCATCTTTGATACTGATGATTTGGTATTTTTCTTTCCTTTTTAAAATTAGATTGACTAGTATTTTGTCAATTTTGTTTGTTTTTTTTTCAAAGTACCAGCTTCTAGTCTTAATTTAATAGTTCTTTTACTTTCAATTTTATTGATTTCTCCTTTAATTTTTCTAATGTCTAATTTAGTCTTTAGCTGGGGATTTTGAATTTGTTCCCTTTCAATTTCTTTTAATTTCCATGCTCAGTTCATTAATCTCATCCCTCTCTAATTTTTTAATACATGCACTCAAGGATATAAATTTCCCCTTGAGTACTGCCTTGGCTGCATCCCACAGAGTTTGGTAGGATGTCTTATCATTGTCTTTCTCTTCAATGAAATTACTTATTGTTTCTATGATTTCTTCTTTAACTAACTGGTTTTGGAGTATCATATTATTTAATTTCCAATTAGTTTTTGATTTTCCTGTCCATGTGCCCTTACTAATTATTATTTTTATTGCATTATGATCTCAGAAGGTTACATTTATTATTTCTCCTCTTTTACATTTATTTGCAATGTCTCTCTGCCCTATTACATGGTCAATCTTTGTGAATGTAACATGTGCAGCTGAAAAGAAGGCGTATTCCTTTTTGTCCCTATTCATTTTTCTCCATATATCTACTAAATCTAATTTTTCTAGGATTTCATTCACCTCTCTTATCTCTTTCTTATTTATTTTTGGTTTGATTTATCGAAATCTGAAAGAGGAATATTTAGATCTCCCACTAGTATGGTTTTACTATCTATTTCCTTTTTGAGCTCTGCCAGTTTTTCCTTTAGGAAACTGGATGCTATACCATTTAGTGGGTACATGTTGAATACTGTTATTTCCTCATTGTCTATACTGCCTTTTATCAGGATGTAATTACCTTCCCTGTCTCTTAATCAGATATATGTTTACTTTGGCTTTGTCAGAAATCATGATTGCCACTCCTGCTTTTATTTTTCTCATTTGAAGCTCAAAAGATTTTGCTCCAGCCCTTGAGCTTAAATCTGTGTATATCTACCTGCCTCATACATGTTTCTTGAGGACAACATATGGTAGGATTTTGGTTTCTAATCCACTTTGCTATTTGCTTCTGTTTTATGGGAGAGTTTATCCCATTCACATTCAGAGTTATAATTATCAGTTGTGTATTCCCCCACATTTTGGTTTCCTCTCCTAGTTCTACCCCTTCTTTTTACACTACTTCCTTTTAAACCAGTGGTTTGTTTTAGACCAGACCCCCCTTCTCCCCTCCCTTGATTAACTTCCCTTTCTACAGCCTCCCTTATTATTTCCCTGTTTTTATTTTTAAGGCCTAATGCATTCCTTCCCGCCTCTCCTCCCCTCCCTTTTTTGACCTCCCCACTCCACTGCTCCCCTTGGTTAATCCCTTCGGACTTTCTCAGTAGGGTTAGATAGAATTCTATATCCAAATGGATATAGATACTCTTCCCTCTCAGAATTAATTCAGCTGAGGTTTAAATATTACCTCTTAATGCTCTCTTCCTCTCCTTCTTATTATAGTACTTATCCCCTCCCCTTCCCATGCTCTCTTTGTGTGGTATAGAATATCTTATTTTTCTTATTCATTCAAGTTTCTCTTGGTGCCATCTACTATTCACCCCCTCTTTTTTCCCCCACCCCATCTCATCTTATACTATTTAGTGCTCCAACCTCTTCCTAGAAGAATAATTCTTCTAATTACTATACTAGTGAATACAGTTTTTGAAAATTACACATAACATTTCTCCATATAGGAATACAAATAATTTGATCTTATTAAAGCCCTTAAAGAGAAAAATTTAAAAATAAGAGTTTTCTTTCTTTCCTCTCTGTTTCTTATTTACCTTTTCATGTTCCTCTTGCTTTTTGTGGTTAGATATCAAACTTTCCATTTAGTCCTGGTCTTTTCTGTGCAAATACTTGGAAATCTTCTATCTTGTTGAATGCCCATACTTTCCCCTGGAAGTATATAGTCAGCATATATAACAAGCATATGATGCTTGTTGATGGTTTTAGGTATATACTGTTTATTATTTTTAGGAAAGGCCCTTCTATTCCTATACTTTCCAGTGTTTTCAATAGAAATGGATGCTGTATTTTGTCAAAGGCTTTTTCAGCATCTATTGAGATTATCATGTGGTTTATGTTTGTTAGACTGTTGATATGGTTAATTATGTGAATGGTTTTCCTGATGTTGAACCATCCTTGCATTCCTGGTATAAATCCCACCTGATCATGGTGGATGATCTTCTTAATTACTTGCTGGAGTCCCTTTGCTAATATTCTATTTAAGATTTTTGCATCTATGTTCATTAGGGAGATTGGTCTATAATTTTCTTTCTCTGTTTTTGATCTTCCTGGCTTTGGAATCAGTACCATATTTGTGTCATGAAAGGAATTTGGTGGGATTCCTTCTTTGCTTATCATATCAAATAATTTGTATAGTATTGGGATTAGTTGCTCTTTGAATGTCTGATAGAATTCATTTGTGAATCCATCAGGCCCTGGTGATTTTTTCTTAGGGAGTCCTTTGATGGCTTGTTCAATTTCTTTTTCTGATATGGGGTTATTTAAGTATTCTATTTCTTCTGCTGTTAATCTAGGCAATTTATATTTTTGTAAATATTCATCCATATCTACTAAATTGTTATATTTATTGCCATATAATTGGGTGAAATAGTTTTTAATGGTTGCCTTAATTTCCCCTTCATTAGAGGTGTGGTCTCCCTTTTCATCTTTGATACTGTCAATTTGGTTTTCTTCTTTCCTTTTTTTATTAGATTGACCAGTACTTTGTCTATTTTATCTTTTTTTTCAAAATACCAGCTTCTAGTCTTATTTATTGATTCAATATTTCTTTTACTTTCAATATTATTAATTTCTCCCTTGATTTTTAGTATTTCTAATTTAGTTTTCATCTGGGGATTTTTAATTTGCTCGCTTTCTAATTTTTTGAGTTGCATGCCCAATTCATTAATCTCTGCCCTCCTTAATTTGTTAATATATGCATTCAAGGATATAAATTTCCCCCTGAGTACTGCCTTGGCCGCATCCCACAGAGTTTGGTAGGATGTCTCTTCATTGTCATTCTCTTCAATGAAATTGTTGATTGTTTCTACGATTTCTTCTTTGACTAGAATCATATTATTTAATTTCCAATTAGTTTTTGATTTTCCTGTCCAGGTGCCCTTACTAATTATTATTTTTATTGCATTATGATCTGAGAAGGTTACATTTATTATTTCTGCTCTTTTGCATTTGTTTGCAATGTTTCTATGCCCAGTTACATGGTCAATCTTTGTGAATGTACCATGTGGAGCTGAAAAGAAGGTGTATTCCTTTTTGTCCCTATTCATTTTTCTCCACATATCAATTAAATCTAATTTTTCTAGGACTTCATTCACCTCTCTTACCTCTTTCTTATTTATTTTTTGGTTTGATTTATCTAAAAAAAAAAAAAAAAAAAAAAAATCTCCCACTATTATGGTTTTACTATCTATTTCCTTCTTGAGCTCTGCCAGTTTCTCCTTTATGAATTTGGATGCTATGCCACTTGGTGCATACATATTGAGCAGTGTTATTTCCTCATTGTTTATACTGCCTTTAATCAGGATGTAATGACCTTTCCTGTCTTTTTAAATTATATCTATTTTTACTTTGTCCTTTGTCAGAGATCATAATAGCCACTCCTGCCTTCTTTTTCTCATTTGACATCCAAAAGATTTTGCTCAAGCCCTTAACCTTAAACTTGTGTATGTCCACCCGCTTCATATGTGTTTCTTGTAGACAACATATGGTAGGGTTTTGGTTTCTAATCCACTCTGCTATTTGCTTTTGTTTTATGAGGGAGTTCATCCCATTCATATTCAGAGTTATATTTATCTGTTGTGCATTTGCTGACATTTTTGTATCCTCCCCTATTCCTACCCCTTCTTCTTAAACTGTTTCCTTTTAAACCAGTGATTTGCTTTAAGCCAATATCCCTTATCCCCTCCCTTGATTAACTTCCCTTTCTACAACCTCCCTTATTATTCCCCTCTTTTTATTTTTAAAGACCTAATAAATTCACTCCCCCTTCTTCTCCCCTCCCTTTTTTGACCTCCCCACTCCCCTGCTCCCCTTGGTTTATCCCTTCTGACTTTCTCAGTAGGGTTAGATAGAGTTTTATATCCCAATGGATAATATAGCTACTCTTCCCTCTCCGGGTTGATTACACTGAGAGTAAGGTTTAAATATTACCTCTTAATGCTCTCTTCCTCTCCTTCTTATAATAGTATTTGTCCCCTCCCCTTCCCATGCCCTTATCCAAGTTATTATTCATAATTTTCATGACACTATCCATCTCATTCTCTGCCATTCCCTTCTACTTTTGCTTTGAGTCTTTTCCAACATCATGGTTTTTTTTTCTTCTATTCAGTAATATCTCCTTATTATGTGACCTAAGTATTTATACTTCAAATTCAGTATTTGACCTTCCAGTCTGAATTGATTTTTTAAGTATTGACTGATTTGATATGAAAGGGTCTCTCAAAAGTATTTTCTAATACCATATTTTGAAAGTGTTGATTCTGCAGTGCTTAGTTTCCTTTAAAGTTCAACTCTCACATCCA
The DNA here is from genome assembly GCF_016433145.1 of Gracilinanus agilis. Taxonomy (NCBI): domain Eukaryota; kingdom Metazoa; phylum Chordata; class Mammalia; order Didelphimorphia; family Didelphidae; genus Gracilinanus; species Gracilinanus agilis. The sequence continues at coordinate 93,731,542 of NC_058134.1, read as the reverse complement.
AACATTGCTACTGGAAAATCCACTTCTTTGACTATATGGCTGACTCTCTCAACCAGGGGATATTTCTGCTTTTTGGCATATTGTCCAGTTTTGCCATAGCTTTCATTACAAGGAACAGGGATCTTTTTTATTTCATGGCGGTGGTCACCATCTAGGGTGGTCTTTGAGCCCAAGTACCTCTATTTGCCAGAAAATTATAGGAAAAGTTGCCAAGATCTTACTTTTTTATGTTAAACTTCAAGCCAGTTTTTATTCATTGTTCTTTCACTCTCATAAAGAGACTTCAAATTCTTCAACTTCTGCCACAAGAATTTTATCATCTGCATATCTGAGGTTGTTGTTATTATCCCCAGAAATCTTAATTCCAATTTTTGATTTATCTATCCTGGCATTTAACATGATGTCTTTTTGCATATAAATGAAACAAATGAGGTCACAATATACAGTTTTCCAGGAATTAAGTAAAATTATCTGGTACTCCCATATCTTTGAGGACTTGCCACTTTTTTATGACCCCCGCAGTCAAAGGCTTTAGTTTAGTCAATGAAGCAAAAGTAAAATTTTTTCAGGAATTCTTGTTTTTTTTCCATGATCCTGAAAGTGTTGGTTTCTGAATACCAGTCTGACCTCTTTTTGTAATTCTCGGTTCTCATGTTGCTGAAGCCTAACTTGTAGAATCTTAAGCAAAGCATTGCTTGTGTTAAAAGAGCCCAAAATGTTTGGTAATTTGAATATTCTTTGGCATTACCCTTCTTTAAGATTGGAATATAAACTGATTTCTTCCAATCCAGTGGCTACTACTGAGTTTTGTTTAATTTGTTGGTATAATGAATGTGGTATTTCAACAGCATCACCTTTTTGGATTTTAAATAGCTGAGCTAGAATTCCATCATTTCTACTAGACTTATTATTAGCAATTCTTCCTAATGGTCACTTGACTTCATTTTCCAGGATATCTAGCTCTAGATTATTAACCACAGTATCATATTTATTGGTGATGTTAAGATCTTTATTTTGTAATTATTTTGTATATTATTCCCACCTTTTCTTAATCTCTTCTTCTTTTGTGAATGTGTATAATTCACTTGTAAAAGAGAAGTGGATAGGAAAATAGATTAGAAGCTAGAGTTATATAACATACTGTTTACAATGCGGAGACACATAGAGAATCAAAATAAAGAATGGAAGCAAAATCAATTTATATTTCAGCTGAGGTTAAAAAATGGCAGATAGAGAAGTCATGATCTCAAGCAAAGCAAAAGAAAAAACAACCTAATTAAAAGAAATGAATAAAGGAATTACATCTTGGTAAAAGACACCATAGACAATGAAGTAATATTAATCTGACCTTAAAATAAATAAGAAAGAAGTTAAGGAGATGAATTGAATCTTAGAAAAACTACATATTATATACCTCTGGAGAAAACTGAATGGAAACAGAAAGATATAAACCTTTTTTCTGCTATAAATTGCAACGTCACACAAATAGATCATTCCTTTTCAGATCACAATGCAATGAAATACATTCAATAAAAAACCATGGAAGAATAGATTAAAATCGATTGCAAACTAAATAATGTTAAAAAATGAGTGAAAAAAAATCTCAGGAACCATCAGATTTTTTAAAAGAGAATGACAATAATGAGGCAACATGCTGAAATTTATGGGATATAGAAAAAGCACTAATTAGTGGAAAATCAATTATCTCTAAATATATACATCTATAAAAAAGAGGAGATCAATGATTTGGGCATGTAACTAAAAACATTAGGGGGAAAAACAAATTAAATATCCCCAATTAAATACAAACTAGAAAATGTGAAAACTAAAAATGACATTAATAAAGTAAATAATAAATTAATTAATTAAATAGGAGCAGTTTTCATGAAAAAACATAACTCATTGGTTAATTTGACTAAAAAGTGGAAACACAAATTTTCAGTGTCAGAAAATGAAAAAAGTGAATATACCAGAAATGATGAAAAAATTAAAATAATTATTAGGAATTATATGACCAATTATATGCCAGTAACTCTAACAATATAAGTAAAATAGAGGAATATTTACAAAAACATAAATTTGCCAAAAACATAAAAAACATAAGAAGCAATAAAATATGTAAATTACTCCATTTTGGGAATAAGGAAATTGAATAAACTGTAAACGAAATTCTTAAGAAAAAAAAGCCCCAGGGCAAGATGGATGCATGAATGAATTTGACCAAACATATTAGGAGCAATTAATCTCAATATTGTATGAACAATTTAAGAAATGGGCAAAGGAGTTCAATACAATTAATTTATGATACAAATATGGTTTTGATATTTAAACAAGGATAGTAAAAACAGAAAGAAAACTATAATCCAATAATCCTAATTAATATTCATGCAAAAATTTAAATACAATACTGGGAAGGATATTACAGTAAGAAATCACAATGATCATTCATTATGACCAGGGACACAGGGGTGGTTCAATATTAGGAAATCTATAAATATAATAAAAGATATCAATGAGAAAAAGGACAAAATTATGTGATTATAACAATAATAATGCAAAAATCTGACAAAATATAGCATCCATGTCTACTAAAAATACCAGGAAACATAGGAATAAATGCATCTTTTCTTAAAATACATCATATAATTTCTTGATACCATTATTTACATGTACTGGTTATAATTCAATGCCTACAAAAAAGAGGACAGTATAATTTCTCCACTTTCATTCCTTATCTAACCTTTGTTGGAGTGCTTCAAAGTTTACTTTAAATGCAGACAAATATCTTTGTGAGATCTTTTATGATTTCCTCTATCTGGTAGTGATTTTACCTAATCTGTGGGAATATGAATCTTATAATTCCTAAGTACTTTTTCATTATTAGGACAGTTAGAAATGGATACATAGCCTCAGAGGAAGGGTATAAATTGAAAATAATTGGATGATACCAAAAAAACTAAAATTAAGGAGCGGGAAAGAGGAATGCATTAGGAGAAAGGGAAGAGAGAAATAAAAGTGAGTGAACTATCTTGTATAAAAGAGTTATGAAAGAGCTTTTACAGTGGAGGACATTGGGAGAGGAACATTTGAACTTTACTTTCATAGGAATTAGCTCAAAAAGATAAAAATGTACACATTCAATTGGGTATAAAATCTATATTAAAGGAAAGAAAGAGGAGAAGGAGATAAGAGAAGGGAAAAAATTGATAGAAAAGAGGACAAATTTAGGGGCATGATAAACACTTTTGAAGATTGACAATGAAAGGAGAGAGAAAAGGATAAACAGGAGGGATATAAAAAGGAGAATAGTACAAAGTAATCATGATGGTGAAAAAAATTACAAGTCTGTAATAAAGAACTCATAGAGAAATTAGATAAATGTATAAAAATACAAGTCATTCCCCAATTGATAAATGATCAAAGAATATGAACAGGCAGTTCTCAGAGAAAGTATTTACAACTCTTTATAGGCATATAAAAAATCTAAATGACTACCAATTAGAAAAATGCAAATTAAAACAGCTGAGGTACCACCCTACATATATCATATTGGCTCATGACAGAAAAGGAAAATCATAAAACTTGGAGGAGATGTGGGAAAATTGAGACACTAAAGCACTGTTGACAGAGTTGTGAACTGGTGCAACCTTTCTGCAGAGCAATTTTTATCTGTATCTAAAGGGCTATAAAATGATACTTACCCTTTGAACCAGCAATAATGTTACTATGTTTGTAATTAAAGGAAAGAAAGGACCCATAAGTGAAAACATAAATAAATCAGCTCTTTTTCTGGGGTCAAAGAATTAAAAAGTGAGGGGCCACTCATCACTTGGGGAATGGCCACATTATAGTATGTGCTTGTAATGGAATACTATTGTGCTGTAAGAAATGCTAACCAGGTGGAACTCCAAAAAAACTGGAAAGACTTACATAAACTGAAGTAGAATGTAGTAAGCAGAACCAGGAGAAAATTGTACATAGTGGCAGCAATAACGTATGATGAACAACTGTGAATAATTTTGCTAGTCTCAGCAATACATTGATCCAAAACAATCCCAAAGGATTTATGATAAAAAAAATGCCATCGACTTCCAGAGAAAGAATGGATGAAGTCTGAATCTAGACCAAATCAAATCTTTTTGACTTTCTTAATTATTTCATGTTTGCTTTCACAAAAGTATTAATATTGAAAAATGTTTTATATAATTGCTTATGTAAAATCTATCAGATTGCTTACTTCAGGGTTGAGGGAGGGCAGGAGAGAATTCGAAACTCAAAATTATTTTTTAATGTTGGAAATAATTTTACATGTAATTCAGCAAAAAAGGTTAAGTTAAAAAATAACCTCCCCAACAGAAATATTTCAACCTCAGGAAGACATGTTGGAGTGTGCATATCATTGGTATAACCTTTGAGAAACTCCTTGACTTAATAAGATACCGTATTAGAGAAATAATACTTATAGTATCATGGAAATAGTGAATATATAGTAGATGAGCAATTGGATGGTCAAGCCATTAATTATGTGAGTACATATATTCTGGAATAGACACTACAGGCAGATAATAATTTAGTTAATAGATAATAATTTAGACCCATAATTGAATTAGAGGGAGAAAGTAGGGTGAATTATGCTGGGAAAGTTGTGCAATGCTATTAATGATCCCAAACTTATCCATACAGAAACATCTTTTCCATACAAATGGATATTCTCTCAGTTATCTCCTATGGTTTTGAGTCCTAGAGCATCACAATATACAGGGTATAAAAGTTGTTGGTAAAGTGTGCGTTCCAGAGAGCAATGGATAGTTCGTAGCGGGTATGAATAATTTTAGCATATTTCCTATAGATACCTACTCAAGAAATAGCATAAAATATAATTTACTATATATATATATGTATATATAGTCATACATATATGTATATATATATATATATAACAGAAAGGAGATAGGACACTCATGTGACATGAGTGAATGATAAAAAGGCAAACAAGCTGAATGCTTCACTGAAACCCTCATATATGTAAAAAAAAATTGTGAAAAGACTCAAAGGAAACTCTCCAGATTATTGAGCATATCTTGAGTAGGTGATGTGTTGAAGAAGATAGAAAAGAATCTCAGAAGACTAGAAGGCCTGAATAGATTATGGTCATTTATTGTGTTTTTAGGGCAGAAAGGGAATAATCATCATTAAGAACACAGATTTATTATAGAGAAAGCCTTATTTTCTGGACAGCAATGATGATGACGATGATGATGATGATGATGATGATGATAATGAAGATGATGATGATGAGGATGATGATGAGGATGATGATGATACTAATGAAAATAATTATCATTACATGAAGGATCTATCTGGAAATGTGAACTCCAAGGGGAGAATTCCTTTCAGTAAGGTGTTTTGCTTGTCACATTCCACAAGTCATTCACCATCACTGTAATTTAGTCAATCCTAGGAAGATGGCTTTGACATAAGAGGTTAAGATCATAATTGGAAGTGACACATTTAGTAATTATCAGAAGCAAGATTGGAACACAAGTTCTCCTGACTACTAGTTAAGTACTCTATTCAATATTCCAGAGTATTAAATTTATGGTCACTGGATGGCAAGTAACCTAATAACACTCTCAGGTTAAAATATAGTTAGGGCCTAGAGACAGGAGGTCCTAGGTTCAAACCCGGCCTCAGCCACTTCCCAGCTGTGTGACCCTGGGCAAGTCACTTGACCCACATTGCCCACCCTTACCAATCTTCCACCTATGAGACAATACACCGAAGTACAAGGGTTTAAAAAAATTTTTTTTAAATATACAATTAGGAGTGGGTGGATCCAAGATGATAGAGTTAAAGGTAGAGGCTTACCTGAGCTTTCCTAAATTCCCCTCCAAACAATGTTAAAATAATGCCTCAAAATGAATTCTGAATTGGCAGAACCATCAAAAGAACAAGGTGTAAAACAATGTTCCTACCCAAGAAGATCATCAGGAAAGGTTTGTCTGTCATACTGCTGTGAGAGTTTAGCAAAATACAATACAAGCCACATCCCAGTAGGCTACTAGCAGGCCTTGAGGGTAACTGCATTGGCAGAGGCAGAACCTTTTAGATTTTCAGCCTATAGATGACAAAGGGATCAGACAATTGGTCAGAAGGACTAACAGACAGAGGAACCTTTGCCTGGGGATGGCTTCAGGACTCTATTGCTTTGCTCATATGCAGTTCTCCATCCCCAGGGCAAGGAGGAGCATTAGTAAGTTAGAACATGTGGCTCCAGGGGGGAAAATCTTGCTTCCAGTTCAGAGGTGGAAACAATGCTTGTAGACACTTGCAGACCAGAGCAAAATGTCAAGAGAATAGTGCTAACACCTCTCCTTAAATCATATCACCTTAGAAAAACTGAAAACCTAAAGACTCTCAGCACTTGCTTCAAGAACAGGAACATAAAAAGCCTGAAACTTGTAAAAGTTCCCCCTCCACCCTAGGATTTAACATAAAGTAATGCCAAGAAATATGCTGAAGAAATGAGCAAACAAAAACATATAAAGTTATTGTAGTGACAGGGAAGGTTGAAACACAAACTGAGACAAAAAACAACAGAGCCTAAACAGCTATATGCAAAACCTCAAAGAATCATTTAATTTAGTCTTAGAACCAAAAAGAATTCCTAGAAGAATAAAATGAATAATTGTGATTGCATTAAATTAAAAAATAGTTTTTGCAAAAACAAACAAATACAGTCAGGATTACAAGGAAAAACAAAAATAAATAGTAACTTAAATTTAAAATTAAGAAAGCAGAAAACTGGGGGAAATTTTTCATAGGAAATGTCTCTGATGAAGACCTCATTTTAAAAGATAGTGAATTGAGTAAAATGTATAAGAATAAGAGTCAATCTTTTATTGTTGAATAGTTAAAGAATATGAACAGATAGTTTTCATATGAACTGATCAAAGCTATCCATAGTAATGAAAAAAGCTCTAAATCACTATTAATTTGAGAAATGTGAATTGCAACAACTCTAAGTTACTACCTCACACCTATCATATCAATATGACAGAAAATGAAAATGGTAAATGTTGGAGAGGATGTGAAAAAATTGGGACATATGCACTGTTAGTGGAGCTGACTCAAACATTATTGATAACAATTTTGAATTATGCCCAAAAGGCTTTAAAACTGTGCATACTCTTTGACCAAGAAATACCACTACTAAGTCTACTGTAAACCAAAGAGATTAAAAATGGGGGGAAAAGATCTATGCATACTAGATATTTTAGCAGCTCTTTTTATTGTGGCAGAGTAGGAAACTGAAAAGATGCTCATCAATTGGGGAATGTCTGAATAAATCATGGTATATGATTTTCATGGAATACTCTTATGCTATAAAGAATGATGATTAGGAAGCTTTCAGAAAAAACTAAAAGGTCTTATATAAACTGATACAAAATTAAGTGAACAGTACCAGGAGAAAATTATACATAATAGCAATAGTATATAATGATCAACTGTGAATGACTTGGTTATTCTCAGAAAGACAAAGATTCAAGATTATTCTAAAGAACTTATGATATAAAGTACACCTCAAGAAAGAATGGATGGAGTCTGAATGCAGATGGAAGCATACTCTATCTTTCATATTTTTCAGTTTGTATTTTCTTTTGTCATGACTAATATAAAAATATGTTTTATACAAATTCACATGTATAATGTGCATGATTAAACTGTTTGCCATCTCAGGGAGAAGGGATGAGAGTGAGGGAGAGAAGGAATTTGTTTTTACATGTAATTTAGAATGTTAAATTAAAAAAAAAGGAAGAACTCATTAAAAAAAGAATTGCGCAAATTAGAAAAGGTACAGAATTCATTAAGAAAGCAATTACTTAAAATTTAGAATTGACCAAATGGAAAAGAAGGTTCAAAATCTCACTGAAGAAAATAGTTCAGAAATGTTCAGCAAAATAAATAAAAATACAGTATAACATAAATGCTGAAAATTTGTGATTTTCTGCCTAAAGGGGCTGACCCAAAGCAGTTTGTTCATATTAGAGTCTGATACAATTGTTCTGTTTTATGCTGCTTAATAAATTATGATTTATATTTTAATAGACTTTATGTTTACTGAAAGCACTGTTACATATATTTCTACCTTGGTCATCAAAATAACAATATAAGTAGGTGCTATGATTCTTCTTTTTCCAAAGGTAAAGAAATTGAAGTTCAGAATGATAAAATGCTGAAGATCATGCAGATGTTACTTCATTACTGATAGATAAAAAATGAAAAAAAATATTCCATGCCATTTGGACTTCTAGAGTTCTGTATTCTTATTAGGTATATGATCCCATCACATATATAAGGACGTTGGCAATGAATTTTAAATTTTAAATGATGACTATTTCTGGCAACAATTTAATTTAAATTATTTTTTGAACACTGTTAACCACAGAAAGTAGGCAATTCTATTTATGCAGCCAAAATCATTTTAATACATAAAATAAAGTCAGAAGTAATGGGTTATTTCTTTTATGGGCTATTTTAGTGACCACAAAAATAAATATTTTGGTTTTACATTGGTCCGAAGTTTTGTATTTTGCTTCGTTTTCCTCTTCTAATGTAAATGTATTTTTTAATTTATGTTTAAATTGGAGAGGATAGAATTGAATTGTGATCTTTTTTTCTTCTTACCATGTAACCCTGTTATCACTGACATGTTTTGTTCCTTTTGGACCCCACATAATTTATTTAAATTTAATTTGACATTTACAGTAATCTATTAAGCTTCTTCAATGTTGTTTTGTTATAAATGTTGGTAAATCTAAGTCAAAAACCTTAATCTTTGTCCTTAAGGAGCTTAAATTTGACTGGGGAATTCAACGGATGGGTCAATTTGAAAAAGGAGAGAATAGTAAAAACTGGGAAGATCAGGAAAGGACTCATAATAGTGGTGACACCTGAGCCTTGAAGGAAGATAAAGATTCTGAGAAATAGAGCCTTGAAGGAAGATAAAGATTCTGAGAAATAGAGAGAAGGAAGGTTATTAGAGCCATAGGGCAATGGTTTTTATAAAGGAATGCCCAGAAGCTTTAGTTTTAAGAATTGTAAGTGCAGAATTGCTTTAAAGAAAAAAATGGATAAAATTATCTTTGAAAACCTGAAATTATGATTTACAGTATCAGACATGCCTTAAAAAAACTCTCTTTAATGTAAACAATACTAAAAACTCAAAAAGTGAGCAAGTAAGCCATCTAACTTCTTATCAGGAGCAGCTTGGTATTAAAGGTAAATCATTTCTTAGATTTGCCTACTATCTCCTTCATAAGTAAAGGATAATTTGGTTATATTTAATAGCAAATTGCTTTGTGAGCATTAGACGAAACTGGAATGTAGGTGAGTCAACATGTCCTCTCTATAATATATTGTCCTTTTTGCCACATTCATCATGTTATGAAATAAAACACATTGCTAAAACTAGAGAAAAGTTTATTTAGGAAATTAGTGAAAATGGTATGATTCAGTCTGCATCTGGACCCTGTCTGTTCCTTCTTTGTTGGTTGTTACCCTTTTTTGTCATGAGTCCCTTAAATTTGCCCTACATGCTTGCTTTGTTGATAATAACTATGTCATTCACAATGGATCATTGTGCATTCACATTGTTACTGTGTACAATGTTCTCCTGGTTCTCCTCACTTTACTTTGTATCATTTCACAAAAATATTTCCAGATTCTTTTGAGATCATTTCATTTGTCATTTCTTAAGACACCAGCCCTTCTTTTTACAACATCATTACCTATTACTCTTCTTTACTTCATCTCTAATGCAGCGAAATTAGACTGATTTTAATATACCATTTTCCCCTTTTGAGTCTTGCCACACACCAGACCAACCTCTGGCCAGCTACTATAGGAATCTTCCTAAATAGATTTGAGCTCATCTTCCTCCTCATTTTCAATAAACTACAGTGGCTCCTCCAGGTGCAAATATAAAGCCTTCTGTTAGACATTTTTTTTCTTTTTCTTTTTTTTCAAACTCTTACTTTCCACCTTAGAAACCATACTATGTATTGGTTCCAGGGCAGAAGAGTGGTAAGGGCTAGGCAATGGGCGTTAAGTGACTTGCCCAGGGTCACACAGTTGGGAAGTGTCTGAAGGCAGATTTGTACCTAGGGCCTTTTATCTCTAGGCCTGGCTCTCAATCCACTGAGATACCCAGCTGTCCCCCATTGACTTTTTTTTTTTAATTTTAAACCCTTAACTTCTGTGTATTGACTTATAGGTGGAAGAGTGGTAAGGGTAGGCAATGGGGGTCAAGTGACTTGCCCAGGGTCACACAGCTGAGAAGTGTCTGAGGCCAGATTTGAACCTAGGACCTCCCGTCTCTAGGCCTGGCTCTCAATCCACTGAGCTACCCAGCTGTCCCTCCCCATTGACTTTTAATACATTTTTTTTACCTACTTTTCAATCCAATGATACTGACTTCTTTGATGTTCTGTTCACAGCATACTACATCCCTGATTGCATGCTGTTTATTTGCTATCCCCCTTTCCTGTAGTTCTAGGCTTCCTTACCTCTGTCTCCTTGCTTCTCCACATAACTTCACCTCATTTAAAATCTCACCTTCTAGAGAAATCTTTTCTGATTTCCTTGAGTAATATCCCCCTTAAAGCTAATTTCTTTCCTCTGATCTTATTTTCTAGTCATTCCCTATATATCTTGTATATACACAGATGTATGCATACTGTCTCATTATACTGGGTGCTCCTTGATGGCAAATACTGTTTTGGCTTTCCTTTATTTCTCACTCATGTAGCACAGTGACTGGAATGGAACCCTTAAGCTTAACAAATGCTACTGACAGCCTAACTAATGTGTCCACCCGTATTGCAACTCATCTGGACAGGAAGTGGGCTCATACAATTTTGATTTGGAGTCTAAATATTATCTCATTATATAATGTAAGGACATGGAACTAGGATAGGCTTTGGGCTAAATAAAAATTATTTCAGGTATCTGAAGCCTTTTACTTATTTTTTTTTGTTCCATTGGATTAACTTAGCTCATCAGTGACAGTAGGTTGACATTTCAGTGTCTCTTTCTTTTGCATTGTATTACCTAAGATGCCCATAATGAATAATGCAATTTAGAAAATAAGAGAAATCTTATTTTTGAGATGGACTTGGATACATTTCAAATCTGTTTTCATTGGATTTTACATTCTTATTATAGCAAACATAGTAAATAACAGCTTTTATTAAGATATTTTCTATCTAACATAGACAAATTGGTTTTAAAACAATTCTTTTAAATACAGTGATTATTAGTTTGGAACTGAACTGAGAACTGGACTCATTAAAATGCTGGAGACACCAGTGTTTTCCTTGAATTTTCATAAAGACTTTGCCAAATATTTTACCATGTAAATCAGCTATTCACTTTTCTCTAAAATCTGAAGGATTGTTGTCCTGTGTGTTTTCTTGACAAATTCACCAATAGAAGTCAGAAAAAGTCAAAGAAATTCAAGAGAAAGCATCAATTTAGTAGAGTTGGGTGTGTTAATGGCTCTACTTCAGATTTGACACTACTAACTTGTACTTATTATAATGCTGCTCAGAATTTTTCTTTTTTACTGAGGAAATAGCATAATGATCCCTGGTAACATCCATTTTAATACAATGTGCAAGCATACATAAAGAAGTTGTCTAGGAATCAGGATCCCTACAGTCAAATATCTCTTCAAATAATGTGTGTTTGTGTGATCATGATAGTCATAGAATCTCCCCAAACTCCAGTTTTATCATAAAATAAAATGTGTACTATTTACTTGATATGGTTGTGGAAAAACACTTTGTAACCTTAAAAATGCTATATACTTGTGAATTATTAGTATTATTCACAGTATTTAAAGTAGATTAAAATAGATATAGTGGAAAATCAAGGGAAGCATGTAAATACAGAGCACATTTATATGTAAACATTAATATCCTAAAGTATAATTTGTGTATAAGTATGAATGCCACAGCTAAAATGTCTATCCTGTAGCAGGAGAGAACAAATAAATTGATCAATTATGGTTTTATTTACATCAGTAAAGCTAATCATTCACTTCTTTTTTTGGAAGAGCAATTCAGTCTTCATGAAAGTTGTTAGTATTCATCAGGAAAAATGATTATATTTGGAACTTGACATACTTTTCACCTCAGGGACTCATGCTCAGTAAACAATTTTTTGGAGTGTGGGTTACTTAAGCTAACAAATTATTGTCTTTCGTATCAGCTGTATGAGCAGGACTCTGATTTGGTAATTTGATAATTGTTCTTTGCCACTATCCAAATTAATGTCCAGTATTTAAATGGCAGGGGAGGTAGCATAATGCAGTGATTAGATAGCTAGCCTAAGAGCCAACAACACTAGTGTTCAAGTCCTACCTCTGACCTCTGGCTGTGAGACTTTGGATAAATCACTTAATTTCTTACTTCTCTAGACAATTCTCTAAGTCTATAAAATGAAACAAAGGTGATGACAAGCATCAGTATAGTAGGTTTTCTTCATCAATGTGATTCCTAGACTAGTAACAACAGATCTACTTCCTATCTTTCTTTAACAAAAATTTTCATAATATTCATTAAGGTAAACTCCTTGAGATTAGACAATACATCTGAATACTCCAGAGATAACTAATCTTTAAATCTTCTCTAGTGCTTAGCACTGTTTTCTATGTAGTAGGTTCTTAATATATAATGGTTGAACTAACAATTGAATTGGTACTCCTTCTACAGACCCTAGTCTAGTTTGTTAAAGATATCCTAGTCTTGAAAGATAACATGAGCTTATTTTCATCTTTTCATGTATTAGATCAAGCTTTCAATTTAACATTTTCACTCCCCTTATGCAAATTTAAATGTCTCAACAGAGATTTTCAAGCCCTCTTTGTATTTGCACAACATTCTTGCCTGACATGATTTAGCTGGTACCTTTTGCAGCAGTTATACTGTATTCCTAACCAAACTATGTTCATTCACCTTTCCTTGTCTTTACCTTTCTGCTGTGGTGAAATTCCTTCTCTCCCCATTCCTGCCTATCCAAATACTAATCATTTAATACTTCTTTTCAAATACTTGGGTAACTGCCCCATGGGAAGATTAAACTTCATTTTGTTGGGGTCCTTTTTTATTTTTTTGGTCTCAAAGGGAAGAACTTGGAACAATAAATGGAATTTCCAGAGAGGAAAATTTAGTTTTCATTTTAGGATAAAATTTATAATAATTCGATCTATCCCAAAGTGGAAACAGATGTCCTTAGAAGGTGGTGAATTTTCTCTCCTTGTAGATTTGTAATTGGAATATGGAATTACATGTGGAACACTAGAGAGGGAGAATCCTGTTTCCTGTTTGAACTAAATGGCCTCTAAGTTTCCTTCTAGTTCTTGGTTTCTTTATTTCTTCTGTGTGTCTGTTATTGATTACTACAGCATGCATTAGGATCATGGAATTGTAGGCCTGTAATGGATGTTCAATTATTTCAACATTTTACAAAGTTTAAGAAATGATTTCCAGTGAAATTAAGTGACCAGCTTAAGGTCACATAGCTAGTTACTTTCAGAAGTGGAATTTCAAATCACCTGACTCTTAGTTTATTCATCTTTTCCTCACACCCTGTTCTCCCTCCTTCGAACAGCTATACAATTTATATTTATAAAGGCAAATTATTAGAATTGGACAAGACCATCGAAATCATATGACTAATGTACACGATAGGTAATTTAACCATGTTCTGGAGCATACCATGCCATGATTTTATAATTTAAATTATTACAATAAAAGCAGTGATAGAATAGACCCAAAGCCAGTCTTAGTGTTAGCAAGACCTGCACCCCAATACTGCATCTGACTTGTCTGGGTTTTATACATCTAGACAAATTACTTACACTCTCAGTGTCCCAGGCCATAGGTTGGAGAACACATGGTGATTTGCATTGGTATTTGGAATGATGGAGTTTTTTGACATCAACAAAATCACAAATCCAGACTTAAAAAAAGTCATTACTAAGTTACTATTGAGTCAAAACCTTTCTTAATGTTATTTCTAATGTGCCTTTCTATACTAGGTAAAGGTACTAGACCTATGATTTCATCAGTATAGGAAACACCCTGGTGAGAGAATAATATCTACCAGTTCAGCTACATGCGTTCTCTGCAACTTACAGTCAAAAAGAGTTCCTTAGAGCATGAAGAATTTAAATGATTCTTCATTTATATTTATATTCATATGGGTCGTAGAACCCATATCTGTTAGATATATCTGATCTCCCTGGCTTTTATGCCTTCCCTCAATCCAACATGGTATGAAGTCTCTCTCAATTCTATGCTGAACTATTTAGTTTGTCACATAATACCATTTTGTACATTCTTTCATTGCTTTATGTGTTCAGAATTTACTCACTGATATTATATCTCCTTGTTTATTGGTACAGTGTGTACTTCTCTATCACTCCATTTGTGTCACCTACAAACACAAAGTACAACACCTTTTCCTTTGAAGGGTTATCAGTAAAAACTTGTTTTTTTGAAGTAATTTGTTATGCTAGAAATCCCTGATTGTGGTGAAAAATGACATGTATTAAACTTACCTGTCCATGGAGAATTTGGTCATCTAAAATGACTTCTTGAGATGTTCCTTTTTCAGGTTATATACTTTAACTTTGATTCATCAAATACCCATTGACATTTTGCTAGGTGCTAAGAAAAAAATTCTATATTGTTTTATGGGAAAATAACTGTAAGTAACCATTTAAATCCCAAATGATTGATCTTCTCACTTTCTCAGCATCACATTTGGGCCCTGCGAAGACAATACAGGAAAATATTTACCATTATTTTATAACTATTAATCCAAATAGGAAATATTTCATTTTTCTTTTATAACTGAAAAATTAAGAAACTATTTTCAACAAATGATTTTGCACCTGAGCTAACTCTATTTCTTGGTTGAACCAGACACCGTTCAAATGGTGAAATATGGACTTAGTGATCTGTTTAACCATGCATCTCTTGCAAAGGCTTTGCTATATAAGTCAATCTTTTTTAAGGAGGATTAGATTCCCAGTCAGAATTCAAGATAACAGCACTCAACTTGTATTTTGGTAAAGCTAAAGAAGGTATCTCATGTCTCTCAATTAACATGTACATTACAATAATGTTGAGGCTGAAACACTAAAATCTCAATACCCCAAATTTTGAGAACTGATATCTTTTCAGGATTTGGGGGAGTAGACTGCAAATGGGGGTCTAACACAGGGCTTCTAGAAGTGTTTACACTGTAATGTTGTTCAATGGTCATGAATTTCTCTACACAGCTAAGATAAGTGAAGTACACCGAAAAAATATCAAGGTGCTTACTTTGTATTTATCCTCCTTTTAATGCTTCCAAATAATGTCAATAAGTTACTGATGTAAGAGGATAAGCAAGCTTGTAGCACCCTTGAGAATCATGAAATCATGATATATGTGTTAGAATATCCTTTAGATAGTCCATAGATATACAAATTCAAAGAGGCTTCAAATAGTCTGTCATCCTCCTTTCTTGTAGGTATGAATTATCAACCCTATTTTTACTGCAGAGGCAACTGAGATTAAATGAGGCAAATGAATTCCAAAAACATTACAGAGCTAGTAGGATCATCAGTTTCTTAAAGCCATGACAGAGTGCTACAGGAGTCAAGCTGAGAGGCAGCATTGTTTACTCCATAGGGCACTGCATTTAGAGGGAAGAGGACTTTGTTAAATAATGCCTCCAAGACATTTACTAGCTTCTTGACCTGGGCAAAGCACTTAACTTCTCTTTGTCTCAATTTCCTCATTCATAATATAAAGGGGTTGAACTTGGTCTTTCAAGTCACTTCAAACTTCAAATCTATGATCCTATGATTATAATATCAGTAGTTTCATTATCTGTCACAAGAGGAATGAAAGAGATTACACAATAGATTTTGTCTTATTCAACTTATTTTTACATGGCAATGGCCAAAGATGTAACAAAGTACCTGAAAGAAGATGACAAAGTATGCTTCCAACTCTCTCTGGAGCTGTTATAGTAAGTCAGTCGGCCATCATGTCACCAAAGTTTTCCAAGATATGTAGTTATCTGAGACTTGTACCACTGATGATATTACTCTTGAAATAGACATTCCAGAAACTATGTAAATGATGAATTTTTCTGCAGGGTCAGCAAGGCTGTTACAGAAAAACAAGTTATGAAATAATTTTGCTACTTGGGAAGGATGCTGCCTAATGATATTTTAATGCAATATAATTCCAACCTTTCAAGATATGAACCAGGACTAATTTAAGGCATTTTTAATAGTCTTAAGAACTTTTACAGACAATTGTTCTTAATTCTTACAAGTACATAAACTTTAAAAACTCTGAGTTTACCTTTTCCATGTTTTGCTCCTGTCACTCCTGACTTTCTCTGAGAAATTTCCTGCTTCTGCCCCCTGGTTCACAAGAGACATCATTCTGAGATTGTAGATGTAAGAGTGATGTAATAAAAATGCACATTAATTTTCTAGGAACCCCAGTTCCAAAGAGAAAAGTAACAGAAAACCAAATAGAATATTTAAAATATGAATTAATGATTTAAGGGCTTTTTTGTAAATAAAACTAAGTCATGTGAAAAATTCAAAATAGTCCTGACAATTTCAACTATGGTTGGATATTAATTACTAAAGTAATTAATGTGGTTTAGGCCATTTTAAATCAGGGATTTTAAACTAGATTTAGCAAACTTGATTTTTTAAAAACTGTGTCTTTCAATAGAATTGGTTTTCTTTTTAATATTATGTATTTTTCTGCATTTAAATCATTTTTTTCTGAGAAGAGGTCCATAGGCTTTACCAGACTTGTGAAAAGGGTATATCAATATCATATGTTTAAATTAAGGAATATGTGAAGAATTAGGAGACCAGAGGCTGAGATGTGAGACAATAAGTTTTATGCAAAAAAATTAAATAATTGCAGATTTAGGCCTGAAAGTAATATATGATACCATCTAATAAGAAGATAAAGGATTATAGGCTTAGATGCAAAAGGAATTTGACAGGACAAATGAGTCCAACATCCAGCATGGTATAAAGTGACTTACCCTGCTTCACACAGCTAGCTAGTATATGTCAGAGATGGAATTTAAACATATTCCATCTTACTCCTTGCTTAGTACGCTGTCCACTTCTTCTTGCTATCTGTATTTTGCAGATGTTAAAACTGGGACCCAGAGACTTATTCAACATCACATAGGTAGGAAATGGAAAAGCCAGCATATGAACCTAGGGCCCTGAATCCAAATCCATGGCTCTTTTCACTGTGCTGTCTGTCTAAATTGAAGATATTTTGCCTTGAGAAGAAAGGCTACAGTTGGTGAGATGGAGTTAGCTTCAAGGGTGTAAAAGAATAGCAATGTGCTCCTGTTCTTCATTTTGCCTTGAGGACAAATGAAGGAAGTGTTTTGAACTGAAGAGTTTCATTAGACCATCATGAGAAATTTCCTGACTAGAAGAGAGTACGCTATTGAATTTCTAGAGACTTAAGAAAAGATAATTATTTTGAGGGATACTTTAGCTACAGTTTTTACAGGAGGCAGGGAGAACAAACTGAAGGTGCTATAGCAGATTCTTATCAGCTTGTGAAAAAGCCACAGCAAAGAGGCAAGATGAAGAAGAGTTATAATTGTGGCTGATGCCAAGAAGAGAAAGGAAGAATGTGTAACTAAAAGATGAATTACTTCCAAAGGCCTCAAATATTGTAGTGAGTAAACCACTTGTTTACATTGCAGCATTAGCATGTATCTGCTCATTGTAAATCAATAACAACTTGTTAAGCAGGGAGGGATTAATTGTGGAAATTTCCCTAACCAAACACTCCATATAATCTGAAATCTTAGGAGCATCTAGGTGGTACAACTCATGCAGTGCTGGACCTGGAGTCAAGAGGGCTTGGATTTAAATATGGCTTCAAGCATTTGCTAGTCCTTTGACCCAGGGCAAGCCACTTAAACTTTCATCTGCCTTAGTTTTCTCATTTGTAAAATGGATATCATAATATCACCCACTTTCCGAGGTTGTTATATCAAATGAGATTATATTTGTAAAGATAATGCAAACATTAAAGTGCTACTTAATTATTAATTAGGAGTTCCCAGCTTAATAGTAAAAACAACCATCACCCAACCTCTACCACCACCACCACCATACAACTGCTAATACTAACATTTAGGTAAAGCTTTGAGATTTTTAAAGTGCTTTACACATATTATTTTACATAATCTTCATAACCCTGAGAACTATAGGCTGTTATGATATGCATTTACGGATAAGAAAATTGGGAATGAAAGATATTATTTAACACCCTTAAGATTATACAGCTAATAAATGTAAATGGGTCTTCCTCATAACTAGTGCATTGCTCTGTCTAAAGATAAGCATGTGTTGATGGAGGTAGAGTGTCTAGAGAGAACTCCTTCTCAAGTATAGATAATATTATTGGACCACTAAGGTTTTTTCTCTATCTGAGAATTATGATTCTAAGATTTTGAAATTAGTACAAAAAAAGGGGGGAACAGAGGATATTTCCCTTTATGTTTGTGATGATGTTTTGATTGATCTTTCCCAGAACTTAGAAATTCTAAGGATTATTTTTCTTTTTGTTTTTGTTTTGTTGTGTTTTAATTTCTTGAACTCAATGGGTTAATCATGGAAATTTGTATTTTTGTCTCTATCACTTTTAAATATTTTTCATTTTCAGGAATGCTATTTGTTTCCTAAATTTACTGAACAGTGGCTAGGAAGAACCATTATAAAATCAGGTTTTGATTTCTTTCTTCTATTAGAAGCAGTGAACTCAATAATGACCTGTTTCTCTCACTATCTAGCTATCTTCTGGATATTTTCATTCAGAGAATACTCAGAATCTATAAAATCCAATTTGACCTCA
The DNA here is from genome assembly GCF_016433145.1 of Gracilinanus agilis. Lineage (NCBI taxonomy): Eukaryota > Metazoa > Chordata > Mammalia > Didelphimorphia > Didelphidae > Gracilinanus > Gracilinanus agilis. The sequence continues at coordinate 93,712,559 of NC_058134.1, read as the reverse complement.
TTCCTCCTCTCCTCCCCAACTAATTTGTCTTCCAGATTTCCAGGTTTTTATTCATAGTGTTGTCATTTCCCAGTCAGTCAGTCAGTTAGTACTTATTAAGGCTAATTAGGATCCAGACACTGTAAGGTGCCAGGGGTAGAAAGGCAAAAAAAAAAGCTCCTGCTTTCAAGAACCTTGCACTGTAACAACATGCCCATTACTCAGTGCATATAAAATATATACAAAATAAGTAGAAGGTATTCTGAAGGAGGAAGACTTTACAAGGAGATAGCAAGAGTGGGAACTGGGAAAGATTTAGACTTTGAGTTGAATCTAAAAGGAAGCCAAGGAAATTAAGGTAGAGAGTATGAGTAGAAACTTCTCAGGAAATGGAGGAAAGTCTATGAGATCCATTTTATAGACTATTACAAAAGATAGTTCTTCCCTCAGTGGTTCCTGTCATAAAAGTATGCACTTTTCATTCTCTGTTGCATCAGAGGACTCCAACCTCCAAAAAGTTCAATGGAGATGTCTTTATCTTCCAAAGTAATACATAATCAAAATGCAATTTAAAGGCTCACTTCACACAAAACTTTTCCATGGTCTATTGGCTGAACCTAAAGATGTCTATTCTACGTATATATAGCATAATATTTACCTACTACCTGCTAAATACTTTTCTTTGAATAATTCCCCCCTAAAATGTAGACAATCATCTCAAATACATTTTTTGCTAATACAAATAGTAGAATTTTCTATATTCTAAATCTACTAATGATGTTTTATATAATACTGGTTTCTTGCTAGCTTTCTCTTCTTATTAAATTTCTTCTGGAAACATATAAGAAAGTGTTTTTTTCCCAAATATAATAGGAACCATTATGAGCAACATAATATTCTGTTAATTTAAGATGATGTTCCCTTTTCATGTTAGGATTCAATGTTTAGATAAAAGCGTTTTAAGAGTCCACAACCCATTTTTTGTGGTTAAAAATGCAGAAAAGCATGCCCCTTATTTTCATGATATATGCAGAAAACAGATTGTAAATAGGTGTGCTGTTAATGAATCAAGAAAGAAACTAATGGAAAAGAATAAGAATTTATTTCTGTCTAACATATTGTTCCTTGTCAATTTCCTTCCTTTTGTAATACAGTTTTTAACTAAATGCCTGGCAGGCAATTTAGTGATGAGTGTGATTAATGCTGATAAAGCTTTTAAGCTGTGGTGAATCTTCTTCCTATTAGGGTTTTTTTTTTTAATTAGAGGCTTTATTCCTATGCAGTGTAGTACCTTTGAAATTTAGAAGACTAAGCTTGCCCTCTACTGGATTGTAAAATTACACCACTAATCTTTTAGGAGTGGTTAAAAGGAGTTTGATTTTTATGCAACTAATAATATTAGACCTCTTCCTATCAGTTAGTTATCTCAAATCAGTATCTCTTATAAAAGTATAGACAACTGAACAAGCAAAATGTTTAATTTCAAAGTTGATGATACAATTAAAAGCCACTCAAAGACCCTGCCAGCCATTGCATGCCTTACATGGTCAACAGAATAATTATATCATTGGTTATTTCTCATCATTATTTCTTTCCTGGTGTTGAATTTGTATTATTTCTAGTCTAAATTCAAAGGTACATTAACACAACCTGGCCTTGACATCAAGATAATGGTTCAATCTATCTTCCAAAATTACATGAGACAAGTGAACTTTTAGGCACTGATTGTAAACAAAGGTAATGGAAGTAGTAAGGAAAATACTATTCTGAATGTCTACCCTGCATCCTGTACCAACTTCAACCTGGCCAGTATCTATTTCTAGGAGTGGCTGGCTAAAATCTTCTCTCTGCAGGTCTTTGTGCCGCTGGTGCCAAGTACAAAGTTAGACACTATAACTATGAATATGCAGCATTGCTACCAGTTTTTCAAAAACCCTGGCATGGAAGAAGGGCTATTTTCTTAGCCATGTTAAGGGAGAAATAAAAGTAATTCCTCTCTGTTTTGGGGTCATGTATTTTTAAGGATAGTATAATGTCAACATTAAAGTTTATGCAAAACACATAGAGTGAAAGTTAAGTGCCATGTGACTTTAAATAATTTATTAAGTTTAAATATAGCCACACTAGAATAAGTTCGAGTGTAAAAATATATAATATTAATTTCATAAGAAGAATAATCATATCAATATGTCATCATGTCACTTTAACTGCAAAAATATCCAAAATTACTTCTCATCATTTAGTCAGCCAATTTAAATGGACAATTTTAAGTTTTGTCTCTGTTATTTGCCAGAAATTTAACCTTTCCTAGAATGCTTCTCTTTTGAAATTAGTTATCCCTAAAAAAACTTCTTCTATGGTTTAGAATACCAAAAAGCATTGGTACTTCTGTCATTCCACCAGTTCATATCACAACTTATCTGAGTTACCTGAGGCACTTAGATGTTAAGAAACTTGTTCAAGGTCTCATAAATATTCAGTGATCCAACTGGAATTTGAACTTTGTTTTTTCTGGCTCCAAATCTAACTCTATCTCAATATCATATTACGTGTGGCTTCTCTACATATGGCCATCTTTGAATGGATTCAAATATTTAAGGAAAAAAATGATGTGAAATTTTTCTAGATCAAAGGCTCCATTAGTTTGCTGGGCTTAGAGAAGTCTGAGAGTCAGTCTTCAATTGTGGTAGTAAACCTAGTTTGGAAATAGATTGACATCAGGAAAGGGATATTTTCCCAACCAAATTGATGATTACTATTAGGGGCTCCTAAGGAAGAACTCCATCCCCTACTCATGTAAATTTATACCCTCCCTGCAGCCTAGAGAATTGACTAGAACTCTAAATGGTTAAGTGATTTATACAGAGTAAAAGAAGCATTACCTAGCAGTGATAAGTCTTGAGGCCAGGTCTTGACTTTATGCTGGCTTCTTGTCTTCTCTGTCATGGTTCCTCTCAGCTAAGATTAATCAAATAAAACCATGATCATGATAATAATCACAATCACTTTTAAGTATCATGCCAACTGGAAGGTGCACCCTTTTGAACATAGGTTAGGTGGAAATAGAAGAAGAAATTGAGAAATTTCTTTCAAGTTAAAGATTATTTAGCTGAAAATATGTTGCAGTCAGAACAACTTTAAAGAAAGTATGAACATTTAAAGTACTTCCTTTTTTGTATCTATGAACTCTCCAAGTTTCTGAAAAATACTACTAGTACTTTTGTTGTTCCATCTTTTCAGTCATGTCAGAGGTTTCATGACCCCATTTGGGGTTTGTTTTGGCACTTAAGCCTAAGTTAAAGTGCTGTGGGAGGCTTTTTGCATTTTACTCTTATTTCCTTTACCCACACAGTAAGTAATACTCGTTTTTGGAGGGTAAAGTGGAAGAGATTAAGCATCGATATAGTGCCTACTATGTGCTAAGTACTTTTTACAAATATCATTTCACTGGATTCTATATTAAAAAAAACAGTGAGGTAGTGCTATTAACGCATTTTACAATTGAAGAAACTGAAGCAAATGGAGGTTGTGAAGTGACTTGTTCAGAGTTTCACAGCTACTAAGTTTTTGAGACTGGATTTATAAGAGGTATTCATAATTAAAGACCCAGTACTCCATCCAATATACCACTAACTGCTTCTGGGAGGTGTAAGTAACCCTGCCAGCTTCTGTATTGCACAATATATCTGAGTGGAAGATTTCTGAACTCTGTCACCATTTTGGGGCAATCATAGCCAAAAAATGGTTAGAGTCTAAAAATTATTAGTCTCCCCCTGATTGAAGTGGCATAAGTATTTTACAATATAATTCTTGCTAAAAAAGGAAAGAGGTAGAACAAGGAAGAGGGAGAAAAGAAGAAGGAATGGTTCAAGATCTAGGATTGGGACAAACTATATAAATATGGAACATTTTCTAAGGCATATCATGGTCAAGAGTTTAATGAATTGCAATCCAGGCCTGTAAAGCCTATTGCAGGGCATCTGGGCTTTTTATTTCCAAGCTGTGGAGTAAAAAAAAATGAGCAACTCTGTCTGAAACTGTAACAAGAAAATCACTTTGCTGAAAATGATGTTGTTTGAAACATTGCAGGTCATGATTTTCCTGTAGCTGGTTTTCTGCTGGCAGATGACATTTGCTTCAGCCAGAATGGAAATGAGGCAAGGTTATTGCTGTGTATGCCACTGATTACTTAAGCTTATAGATGACATTCTCTTTCATTAATAAATTGGAGTATTAATGGGCATCATTGGCCTTTCCATGTGCTATTCAATGTATTAAAGTAGTGCTTATTAAATGATGAAAATAATTATCTTTATGTATATTCCTTTTCTGTCTTTCCTACCCTGGAAATGATTGAGAAAGAAAATGTTTTGAAAATTGACATTGTTACCACTGTTAAGAAATATAGAAAGGGTTATTAATCTGTCAATTATTTCTTTTTATTTGTCAGGTTAAATAAAACAAGAATACAAAAACATTATATCATTCAACTTCATACCACTCTTATGAGACTGATAGAGACATGTATTATTACTCTACTGAGTCTAAGAACATAAGCAAATGGCCAAAAGTATTTTTAATAGAATTATTATGTAAGTAAAAACCAAATATTAGTAATGGTCCTGAAAAATGTAGTTACAGAAATTATGGACACAAACTAGCATTGGTTAACATATGCAAAACAAGTCAGAAAGTTGACTGAGATTATTCTAGCTTATTTCTAAAATTTTCAGCTTCTTTTCACCAATTCTAGAGGTACAGATAAAATACCATGCAATTTCCCTCTGGAATACAAGCATAAAGTATATAGTTACAGATTTTTGAGGTTTCAAAAATACATTTTGTTTATAATGCCAAAATAATTTTTGGTATGTAATGCTCTGATCTCTTTTTTTTCAGAAAGAAAATAATGAAAAAATGGCTGAGAAAGCATGTATGTGTGATAGTGTAGGATACACTCTCCTGAGAACAGATAACTGAGTTTCATGCTTTGTTTTCTGGAATTGTTTGTCATTGCAATTAATTTAAATTTGTATGCCTTTTAAATTATTTTCCTTTTTGTTATTATAATCATTGTGCAACTTGTTCCCATGTTTTTATTATTTAACTCTGTATCAATTCATAGAAATCTTCCCCTTTTTCTCTGAATTCTCTAAATTTATCAGTGTATATTACAATGTAATGTTATTCTCTTATACCCCTATGTGGTTTAGCTATTTCTTGTTTAAGGGTCACTCATTATTATCATGTTTTTGATATTTATACCTAATAGTAACAATAATAATATCTAACATTTATAAAATATGTAATTTGTGCGTGGCAAAATACTAAGTGCTTTAGAAATATTTCATTTGATCCATGCAAAAATTCTGGGATGTGTTATGGTCAAAAGAAGACAAACTGAGGCACAAAGTTCTGAGCATGATCAATTTATTAGTTAAGTTTGACTTTACTAATATAAAGGATCTCAGTTTACCCAGCAAAGCTAAGATCTCAAGTGGGGGAGACGACTCCTTTTCATAGATTTTGGGGAGTACAGAATAAAGTAAAAGGAAAATATAGGAAGGAAACACATAATTAGTTATAAGGCATTGACACGATGTATGGAAAAATCAGTATGATTGCTACAGACCTAAGTCACAGGGAACAAAATTGCTGGTTGGATGCTGGGAATGAAGGGCTAGCAATAACCTCCTCTTTCCCCCATGACCAAAAATATTTCATTGTTGGAGTCACCTCCAAGGTTAAACATAGTGAGTGAGATTTCTTTGAATAACAAATCAGACATCCTTGAAGGATACTTTGGTGGTGTCTGTCCACATCCCTTAAAGATAAAATAATAGAACAGTGATGAATGGAATAACTGGATTTCTAAACTTAACTCATTACAGACTTGCTGACTTTGTGAACTACATTCAGAGTCAAAGTCATACAGGCAGTAATTATGTGAAACTAAATTTGAATTTAGGTCTTCATAATTCTAAGTCTAACACTCTACCCAGTCTACCACCTGGATGCCTAAAAATAACATACTTAGGTTGTTTTTAGTGGTGTAGTAATAGATAACTCAATTTTACAAAGCATGAATGAATTGTTTTATTTTTTACAAAAACAGAATTTTATTATTCCTCCATTGACCAGTCAGCGTATATAAGCATATGTTTCATCAAAAGTTCTTTCTAGGGACCTAGGCATAAGCCAAGATAGAATAGTAGAAGAACTTAGTCCAGTTGTCTCAACATTCTCCTACAAAGAACTTTAAAATAACACCATCAATTAAATTCTAGAATAGACAAGTCAACAAAAATCAGAATGAGACAGTATTCCCTCCCAAAACAAATTAGGAGGTTGGAAGGTAAGTTTTATGATATGTGTTTGGAGGCTATCCTGGAGTCCATATTATTGCAACAATAGTGCTGGGACTTGGTGGTTGGGATAGAATCAGAATGAGGTTTGGGGAGTGCTCAAGCCAGGAATGGTAAGGGGATTTGTCAACTGGTAAGAAAGAGATTATAGAGGACCCCTATTATAACATTAGATGAAGGAACGGATACTATTTGGCAATTCCATTGCCTATATCTATTCTAGATCACAGATCAAAGGTGGAAATGCACTCATAAGTGAGCAGGAATATCTAATAAATGATTAGTAGTATCACTTCTGGTCCCAAGGTAGTAGACACCCTCAGGAACAGTACCAATTACAATCTTGGGATCAGGGGCCCTTGCATTGTAAGGACAAGAGCACAAATCAGAAGTGTAGTGATATTCCTCTGTGAATCATACCATCTTGGAAATAACAAAAATCCATAGAAATAACTCTGAAAAGAGCTGTATGAAAAAGCCTGAAGCATGAGACAAATGACTCTCCTGCTCATGTGAGAAACAGAACTCACTTTGACATGAATTTCAAGGTCAAGAAATTGGCTGAAGAAATAAGCAAAGAACCCCAAAAGAACCAAAACAAGTTACTATTCTGACAAATATCAAGACAGAAACTAAGAAGGCAAATTCTCAAAATAACTACAAGGAAAGACTAAAAGGAAACAAATGTGAATTAAACTTGAATCCAGTAAGAATTTCGGAAAGATCAAAATTTTATTTTCTGAGTCAAATAAGTATAATAGAGAATGATGGTTAAGAAATGAGATGAAACTATGAAAAGACAATAAGCAGCTAGATAAAAAGTCCCAAAAGTATGGAAGAAAATAACATCTTAAAAACCCAAACTGGTGAAATTGAAAAGAGGTATGGATTTCACTAATGAAAATGACTAATGAGCAGAATTGAGCAAATTTTTAAAAAAGAGAGATGCAAAAACTCATTGAGAAAAGTAATTCCTTAAAAATTAGAATTCAGAAACTAGATGCTGATGAATCCATGAGATATCAAGAAACAATCAAACAAAATTTAAAAAAGGAATGAAATTCGAAATATCTCATCAGAAAAAAAATACCCATCACACATGGGAAAAAATGAGTAGACACAATTTAAAAACCATTGGACTACTTGAAAGCCATGATCAAAAAAACAGTCTAGGTCTCATATCATAAAGGAAAACTGTCCTGATATCCTAAGACTGGAGGACAAAACAGAAATTGAAAGAATCAATCACCTCTCAAAAGAGATTCCAAATCGAAAAACTCTTTGGAAACTTATAACCAATACACGAGCTCCAAAGTCAAAGAGAAATTATTGTCAGCATCCAGAAAGAAACATTACAAATATTGTGGAACCACAGTCAGAATTACTTAAGACTTAGCACTTACTCTGTTGAAGGAGTTGAGAGTTTAGAATATGATATTCCAGAAGTCAAGAACTTGGATTACAACCAAGAATAACTCCCCTGTACCCCCAGAACTGAATAAAAATTTTGAAAGGAAAAAATGGATATTTAATGAAATAGAGGAATTTCAAGCATTCCTGAGGTGACACACAAGAGGTGAATAGAAAATTCGACTTTCTAATATAAGACTGAAGAGAAGCATAAGAATTTAAATATGTAAAAGAAATCATAGGGAATTCAATAAACTTAAATAATTTACATATCTATATAGGAAAATGATTCATGTAATTCCCAAGAAATTTAATATTATTAGAGCAGTTAGAAAAAGTATACAGAAGTAGAGAATGGCAATGAATAAATTAAGCATGGATAATGTAAAAAAGTACATGGATGAGAAAGAATGATGTACTGGAAGAAGAAGAAAGAGAGAGAGAGAAGAAGAAGGAGAGAAATTAGCTTACATAAAAAGGTGCACAAAAAAAGAGCTTTTATAGTGGAGAGGAAAATTGTGGGAGGGGCAAACAACACTTGAACCTTACCCTCACCTTTGACATTGATATTACAGATTGGAATTCCAGCTGCAAGATAGGGGGTCAAGCAACAGCTCAGAATTCCAGAGGGCCCCCTGAGAACTCTGGGAAAGGGGACAGTTTAAGGCAGTTAAGAGCAGTTGGTTCCTGGGGTTGGAGTAAGAAGGTCACTCTGTTTGCTGATCCCAGATCTTGGTTGCTCTTGTGGGCTTGAGGCTTGAATCTGAACAAAGCCATTTTAGTTTCCAGCTGCCAACCTGCTTTACCTTGATTTTACCTTCAATCAACATCTCAGTTATATTTAGTTATTTAGATATAGGAGAAGATTTATAAAGAGCTAACTATCAAATCAAGTTACCTTTCCCCTTTGTGGGGAGGGGCTGCTTGGACATAACAGTTTAGAGCTTCTTAGACCTTATCAATCCTTGTTTGATCTCCCTTCCTTCTTTTCCCCACATATCATTAAATCTTCAATCATTTGGGAGCTGAGTCTGGCTATATCTAGGGAAACACTCACAACTCCTCCAGCTGACTTCCTCCTGCCTTGTTGCCCAAGACCTTTCCTCTGTGCCTAAAAGCTTCAAGACATAAAGATTCTCCTATTCAACCCTGTGGGGAAATAGTTTAGAGAAGGTTATCATCTTTAGGAGTTCTGTCTTACCTAGTTTCCTGACTAAGCCCAGAAGATAACAGATCAACCTCCATTTTGTAACTGATTTTCTAACTCCTTGATGGGATGGGGGAAGTAAAGGAGCACTCAGCAAGATCCTACCCCTCCCTTCAGTCAAGGTTGTCTGTGGGTGTGAGTGAGACCTGATTGCTACAAATCACTGGCATTTTACAGCTTCCCACAAATATAACACATCTAACATAGTTAATAGAGGGAGAATAATACATGCACACATACTCAGATGCACATACACATGCACTCACTTGGATGCAGAAATCTATCTAACCATCAAGGAAGTAGAAGGAGAAGAGGATGAGAAAAAAGAAAAGGGTGCTAATATGGAGGGAAGATTAAGGGGGGAGGTGGAGGTCAGAATTATTAGAGAAGGGATAGGATACGAAGAAATATATAAGGATAAACAAAAGAAAGTTGGGTAGATGAAAATGTACAATTTAACTATGAATATGGATGGAATGATTTCATTCATATATCATAACTGGGTAGCAGAATGCATTCGAATATTTTTTTGCAAAAAAAAACACACTTGAAACAGAGACACTGAGAAAATTAAAATAAGTGCTTGGAGCAGAATCTATTCTGCATCAGCTGAAGTAAAGAAAAATGGCAGGAATAGTAATCATGATCTCAGACATAATACAAGCAAAAAGAGTCTTAAAACAAATAAGCAAAGAAATTATATCTTTATAAATTAATTAAATTAAAATAATTATTTATTCATTAATAAATATTTATTATTAATTTATTCTATAATATAATATATAATATATAATAATATAAAATTTATTATTTTAATTTATTTAATAATTAAATAAATTAAAAAAGAACAAATTAAAAATCTCCAATTAAACACTAAAGTGGAAATCCTGATTTTTTTTAAAAAAGTGATTAATAAAATTGAAAGCAAAACCACTGAACTAATAAATAAAAGTAAGAGCTTTTTTCATGAAAATCTAATAAAAGTGATAAATCTTTGGTTAATCCATTTAAGATGACTCTCATTGCTATGAAAAACCCTAGAAAGCATAGAAATAAATTTAGCCTTTCTAAAAATGCTAAATAGTATCTTACATGTATAAAAATATGTATAGCTGTGCTTTTTGTGGTGGCAAAAAATTGGAAAACAATGATATTCCTTTCAGTTGGGGAATGACTGAACAAATTGTGGTATCCGTTGGTGATGGAATACTATTATGCTCAAAGGAATAATGAACTGTAGGAATTCCATGTGAACTGGAATGACCTCCAGGAATTGATGCAAAGTGAAAGGAGCAGAAACAAGGAGAACCTTATACAAAAAGAAGGATACACTGTGGTACAATCGAATATAATAGACTTCTCTATTAGCAGCAAAGGTCCAGGACAACTTTGAGGGACTTATGAAAAAGAATAACATCCACATCCAGAGAAAGAACTGAGAGAGTAGAAACACAGAAGAAAAACAACTGCTTCATCACATGGGTTGATCGGGATATGACTGGGGTTATAGACTCTAAACAATCACCCTAGTACAAATATCAATAATGTGGAAATAGGTCTTGATCAATGACACATGTAAAACCCAGTGGAATTGTGCTTCAGCTATTGGAGGGGGTTTGGGGGAGGAGAGGGAAAGAGTGTGAATCCTGTAACCATGGGAAAATATTCTAAATTAATTACTTAAATAAAAATTTCCCAAAAAATAGTGTCTATCTAAAATGAGAAACATTATCTGTAAAGGGGATAAACTGGGAGCATTCCCAGTAAGATCACATATGAAACAAGTTATCATGGCTATTATTCAATATTTTATTATAAATGCTAGCTATAGCCACAACAAAAGAAAAATAAATTGAATGACTAAAAATAGGCAATGTAGAAGCAAAATTTCCTTCTTTGCTGATAATATGATGGTATTCTTAGAAAACCCTAGAGAATCTACTACAAAGCTAGTTGAAATAATTAACATAATTAAAGTTGAAAGATGTAAAATAACTCTAAATGTATCAACAGCTTTTTTTATAAATTACCAATCAAACCCAGCAGGAAGTGATACAAAGAGAAATTCCATTTTAAAATAACTACAGACATTATAAAATACTTGACAATCTGTCTGCCAAGACAAATTCAAGAACAATATGAATACATTTACAAAACATTCTTTGTTAAAATGAAGATAGATTCAAACAATTGGAGAAATATTAATTACTCATGGGTAGACTGAGTAAAAATAGTAAAAATAACAATTCTTCCCAAGTTAATTTACTTATACCCAAGTCAAACCAATTAAATTACTAAAGGATTCATTGAGCTAGGGGAAAAAGTAGTATTTTCCAGGAAAAACAAAAGGTAAAGAATATCAAGGGAATCAATCAAAAAAATAAAAAGAAGGCTACCTAGCAGAACCAGCTTTTAAACTATATTACAAAGTGATAGTTAAAAAATACAATCTGGTACTGAACTATGGAAGAGATTAGACACACATGGAAAACAAAGCAACTTTGCAGAAAGTAGGTCTAGATCAACATCTTATACTGTACACCATGATTTAGGTATAAGGGGTTAGATCATAAGTGTATTACTAGAGCATAGGAAAATGAACTGTTACATATATGGATAACTAAGGAATATATGACCAAATGAAATAGAGGGGGATCATGGGAAATTAAATCAATAACTTTATGTAATATTAAAAAGGTTTTAGGGGCAGAGCCAAGATGGTGGCTTAGAAGCAACTGAAGCCATAACCTCTCCGAAAATCCTTCCAAACTAATATTCATATTTCACTTCAAAGCAAACAGAAATCCAAACCCAATAAGAAAAAGTCATGAAATTCTCCTGCTGTAAACAATTTGAAAGGTAGACAAATTCCCTCTATTTTCACTGGAAAAGTGAGAGGCACTGTCCACCACCCAGTGTGCTGAGACCTTGGCTATTCTGCTGACTATGTGAGCCCTAGTGCATAGAAGGTAGCCATGAGGGTTTGCCTCTCTGACCCACCACACATGGTTCAGGGCTCTAACAACAGCTGGCAGGGAGGAATTTGGGGGGCCACCAGGTGGAACACTCTCCCCACCACTACAATGAGACCTGGCTGTCTGTGTAAGATCTGGGCTGAGTCTATAGCTGTGAAGGTTCATCTCTGACTAACCACATGTAGTCCAGAGCTATAACAAGAACTGGAAAGGAGAAACAGGGGTGGGGGCACCTGGATGGACACCCTCAGTCCACTGACTACAGTGAGAAATTTTGCCCCAGAGCAGGCCAGCTCAGCAAGTTAGCTCAACCAGTTGAATCCAGTTTACCAGCAAAGGACTGAGAAAAGAGAAGATTAAGCTTCAGGGCAGAACAACTCAAACACTCTAGTTAAGTAAGTCAACAGAGGGGCAAGTATATATAATTTATAGGGTGAAGAAAGAAAGTAAATAAAATGAGTAAACAAGAGAGGGAAAAAAAGCTACAATGGAAAGCTTCTTTGAAGGTAAGGATCAAAGAACAGAACCAGATGAGGATAAGATCCAGAAAACATAAATCAAGGCTTCAAAAAAAAAAAACAACAGTGAACTAGATATAGGTGTAATGATAAATTGTGCAGCAATATGGAAATCAAGATAACGGACAATTACCTGATTAGAACATAGATTGATCTAAGCCTGGCAGGAGGTGGCATGTGCCAAGGCAGTTGAGGCTCAGGTATATAAGGAAGGATTTGAACTGAGAAGGAATCTCATTTTGGAGATTGGGTTTTGGAGTGGGTAGTCTCTTTTGGTAAGGGTAGGCCATAGGCCAACTCAATTTACCAGCAACCTGCACCAACCAATTTCACCATCCCTGATCCTGTGGTAAGATTAAGTCTTAAAAGTTACCTAGATTTGGTATCATCTCTATTTTAGGGCTTAGTGATTATATCCTTGGGATATGTGAGGAAAGAGTAGAATTGTAACAGTTATAGTAAAGTATAATTCACAGTCAATCTAGCATTATCCAATCTAGGCCAGAAAGTCAGTTAGAGAAGTAGCTGTATAATTCTAACAACAGATTCTTTATCTGGCTAGCTATTCTGGGACATCTGTAGTTGGTTTCATCAGATTCACCATATCTTAACAACAACTATTTCTGTGGGGGTTCTTTGGGTTTCTCTACTATAACTTAAGTAATTCACCTGAGGTTCACCCACAATATCCAGCTTCAGGCCCTCATAACATCAGGATTATTATAACACAGGCTATGAATAAACTCAAAACAGGAATTTAAAAATCAAATAAGACTGGTTGAAGAAAAATGGCAAAAAGAAAATAGTAGCCTGAAAAGCAAAATAGGTCACTTGGAAACAGAGTCACAGACATTGAAAACCAGAATTGGCTTGCTGGAAAATGATGCAAAAAATCATAAATAGAGAAGAATGACTTGAAAGGAAGAATGAACCAAAAGGAAAAGGAGAATCAAAAGGCCATGGAAGAAATTAAATCTTTAACAATTAGAATTAGACAATATGAATCTAATGACCTCACAAGACATCAAGACATAATAAAACAAAAGCAAAAGAATGAAAAATTGAAGATGATATGAGATACCTCATTGAGAAAAAAACTGACCTGGAGAATAGATCCAGGAGAGAGAATTTAAGAATCATCATACTACCTAAAAACCATGACCAAAAAAAAAACTGCCCTTAAATCCTTTAATATCAAGGCAAAAGAGAGACTGAAAGAATCCACAGATCAACTTCAGCATTGAATACCCAAATGACAACTCCCAGGAATGTCATAGCCAAACTAAAGAACTCCCAGTCCAAGGAAAAGATTCTGCAAGCTGCTAGAAAAAAATTCAGATAACATGGAGCACCAATTAGGATTACACAAGATCTAGCAACTCCCACATTGAAGGACCAGAAGGCATGGAATACAATATTCCAGAAGGTAAGGGAACTGGGTCTACAACTAAGAATCAACTACCCAACAAAACTGACTATATTCTTTCAGAGGAAAGTATGATCACTTAATAAAATAGATTTCCAAGCATTCCTTTAAAAAAGACCAGACCTAAACAGAAAATGTGATGCCCAAATACAGAATTCAAGAGAAACATAAAAAGATTTTCAACTGTCCACTCAGGATATCTGTCTGTGTCAAGATATCTACAATATTGTGAATTCTGAATAACAACATATCCCAGCCAGTTAATGAAACGATGAGGTGTGGGAACCCAACAATTGAGGTGGCCCTCCCCATCATATACTCACTGGTGACTCTCATCAGTATCCCAGTTTCTTTTCCCTCTGGGTCCTTTGCTGCCACACCAAACCCAAATCACCTTCGGTCACCTTCATGATCAACCTGTGCATAACTGACCTCATCCTGGCTGTGGCCCTCCCCTTTCAAATTTTCTATCACCTGAAGAGCAACACCTGACCTTTTGGGAAGTTCCTCTGTAACCTAGTGACAATGGTCTTCTACACCAACATGTACTCCTCCATAATGACCATGACCTGCATCGGTGCAGACTGGTTCCTAGGCATTGTGTACCCCTTGACCTCCACCAGATGGAAGAGGAAATGATATGTAGCTCTGGCTTGTATGGGTATATGGCTCCTCTTATTAGCCTTGTCTCCCTTTGGCTATCATAGACCTGACCTATGAAGTGAAAACCATGGGGATTGTCACCTGCTTTGACATGCTCAAGTGGAATATGCTGCCCAGCCTTGCCATGTGGACCATCTTCCTCTTCACCCTTTTCACTTTTCTCTTCTTTAATCTCTTCATCATGACTGTGGCCTGCTATATTGCTACCATCTTCAAGCTGATCTGAACTTCAGGAAGGTATGGGAATGGGCAGAAGAGCTGGTCCATCTGTCTTGCTGGCATTGTCCTTCTTGCCTTTGTCACCTGCTTTGCCCGTAACAATTTTGTGCTCCTAGTGCATGTGATGAGCTGCCTGTATTTCCACAGAAGCTACTACCACATCAATAAATGCACCCTCTGCCTCAGTTGCCTCAGCAACTTCTTGGATCCCTTCATTCACTATTTTGCCTCCAAAGAGTTTCATCAGAAATTTTAAAAGTTCCTGAGTAAAAATACACTTTTCAGTGATTGCTCAGAGCCCAGAAAGGACAGTTTATTCTCTGCAAGGATGCTTTTGGCCAGGTCAATGTCAAGTGGGCAGCTGGAAGGATCAGCTGGAGGCAGCCAGGCCTGTTTGAAAAGATAGAAAAGTTTGTTTTAACAGAGGTATGTGAGTCAGAAGGGCAAAACTAGTTGATGCCCATGGGAGGTGAGTGTGAAGGAATTAAAGTAAAAAGCCCATCTCTTTCAGGTCTGAAAAAGGTTTGGGGGTGCCTATCTTGACACTGGAGGCAATAGGGCTCTCTTTCTTGAGGGGGTGGCTAAAATTTGAGCTAAAGAAGGGATGCTTTATTACATCGGACACAGAATACCCTATGGGCTTTAGAAGGATAGATTCTTGAAAAGAAAAAGAGGAAAAGCAAAGCAGTATGAAATATCTAGTCTAGTTCTCTGAGTAGAAAGACAGAGATTGAATGCTTTTGAACCCAGAAAGGGAGTGAAGATTTTTTTTTTCTTTCTAGGCAACTGTTTACATACTCAGCTACTCTCCTATCTCTAATCTTGACTAGAGATTCTCCTAGCAAGACTGCTTATAGCACTTGACTATGCTCATTGCCAGATAAGCTCCTACCCCTGTCCTGGGAATGAGGGAGTTGGATTAGATGACTTCTGAAATCCCTTCTAGCTCTAAGGCTATAATCATAAAAACTATGTGCTCATATAGCCAGTTTATTTCTTGCCATTTGTCACTTGGGATTGTTTCCTGATGAAAAGTGACCTATCAGGTCACTATGGCATAGGGAATATGGGAAAATGGTCATTTTTATGAGTGGTAAAGTCATTAGTCAGGTCCAGTCATCCCTAAAGACCAAGTTACCACACAAGCAATGCTGTGTTCTAGTCACAGGCAATCAAGAATTCACCAACAGATGACAAGATGACTCACGAGACCAGATTATGTGTGCTGTGGTCCATTTCAGCAGCCATGAGAGGACTTGGTTTGAAAGTTCCTTCTTTTGCATTTGACATGTCTCTGAGAAAACAAGAGAAATTTAATGCTGGATAGGGTCTCCACATATACAAATATGGTGTCAGGGGCATCATTTTGAATCACCCTCCAGTAATGGATCTAATAATTTTCAGCCTCATATACCCAATGGTAAAATCAGACCCCTTGGTACTACTAGGCCATTTATTTTGGTTTAAGTTTCCTGACCTCTGTCTTTCTCTACTCAAATCTTCATCTTTCTGAGAGTTGCCAAATTGTGACACTTAGCAAAATAATAATGCAGAAATGAACCAAGTTGACCTCACTGAAAGTTAGTGTGATTATACTGGGCAATAAAAATGTGAAAAAAGATGATAGCCAACATGTAAGTGAACCAAAGGAATCTGTCCACTCTCTTCTTGTAGAAGCCCTAGTTAGGATTATATTAAGTGCAAGACTGAGCTCTACCAAAATGGTAGCACAAACTAAAAGGCATAAAAAGGAAGAAAAGAATGGTGGAGAAGGGAAGAGATTCAACCTGTGATTTCATTTGTATGTAGAACTTTTAGTAAACTCATAGACCCTCTCCTCATTCAGGAATTTTTTTGTAACAGGGAGAAGACAGGGATAAATGAGAACAAAGCAGAACATTTCTGATTAGCCATCATGGAACAGTTGAAGGAAATGGGCTGAAGTTGGGATTAGAGAAGTATAATCCTTGGATAAAAACCTGGGTTCTAGTCCCAGATACACCATTGGCATACAGTATAACCCTGGAGAAGTCTCAGGGCAGGCTTGCATACACAATCATGATAAGCCAGCTTTGGAAGTCCTGCTTGTTTGTCTAGAATTGAGTATCACAGAAAGCATATTTAGTATTAAGTCATTTGTCTAAATGGGAACCCTGTCCTCCAAAAGAGTTTCCTCATCTTAAAATGAAAAGATTATCCTAGAAGCTCTCGGAGGCTACTGGACTTTATGACTAGGACTGTGGTTGTTTGTCTTTATAGACAATACATTAGCTGAAGTCTGTAAACTTATATAAGGATTAGTTATCATGTAAATCACCAATAAATTGAGATGTGCCATAAAAAGAGTTTTGCACAAACAAATCTAATGCAGCCAAAATTAGAAGGAAAGCAGGAAAATCATAAAAAAAATTTGTTTCTCTGAGAAAGATCTCATTTCTCAAATATAAAGTGGAGTGAAACATATTTAGGGAAATATGGGCTATTCCCCAATTGTAAATGTCAAACTTATGAACAGGAAGTTTTCAGATGAAATCAAAGCTGTAAATAATCATATGAAAATATGCCCTAAATCACTATTGATAAAATAAATGCAAAATAAAAGAACTCTGAAATACCATATCAGATTGGCTAATATGACAGAAAAGGTCAAATAATAAATGCTGATGGAAATATGGAAAGACTGGGATGCTAATGTTCTGTTGGGAGAGTTGTCCACTGGTCCAAGTCTTCTGGAGAACAACTTGAAACTATGCCCAAAGGATAATAAAACCGTGCATACTCTTTGACTCATAAATAACACTATTAGGGCTGTATCCCAAAGAAATTGAAGAAAAGTAAAAAGAAATTATTTGAACAAAAATGTTTTAGCACCTCTTTTTATAATGTCAAGAAATTTGAAACTGATGGTATGCCCAATAATTGGGGAATGACTGAACAAGTTGTAGTATCTGATGGTGATGGAATACTTTCTGGTATAAAATGACAAGCAGAATAGTTTTAGAAAGACCTGGGAAGTTTTATATAAAAATAACATGCTTCTCCCTATTTCTTATTTAGTCATAAACTCTTCTATTTTCCATAGATGTTACAAGTGGTATAAATGAAGTGAGCAGAACCAGGAGAACATTGTAGACTGCAAGAACAATATTATAACAGTGATCAACTGTGAAAAACTTAGATACTCTTATCAAAACAATGATCAAAGATAATTCCAATGGACTCAGGACAAAAAATACTATTCATCTTGTAGGGGGGAAAAGGGGACTTTATGGGTTCAATATATTAAAAGGTGGTCACAAGAGGATTGAACTATTATCAATCCTCAAGAATAATCTCAAGTCAAAATTGACTTTTATGTTGATTAATTTACAGTTAGGAAGGTTGAAGGTAGGGAAATTGAGAGAGAGAAACTCTAGCCTGGACCAGAGGCCTGGATCAGGTAAGGATTTAGAGGCCCAGCAGTTGGGGCAAAGGTGAATTAAACAAGGCTTCTAGCCTCAAGGCCTTTTACAATTAGAGAGGCAAGAAAGACCTCCCTGAGGGTAGAGCATCCAGAAATGCCAAGGGAAGAGAAAGAGAGTCAGCCTAACTTACCCACGTGACAATTCAAAGGGAAGCAGTCAGAGGTCCCACTCCAACACTCCTCCATGAACCAGAAGAGATCCTCACCAGATGCTGTCTTCCACCCAAGACCTCAACTGACTGAGGATCCTCTCCTTTTAAAGGGGTCACTTATATGTCACTTCCTGTTCCTCCCTCCTAATTTGCATGTCCAATCTCAATAGACAATTCTCATAAGACCACCTAGGGGGTGGATCAGTTGACTCTAGCACACTTGGGTTATGGACCTCCCAGATTTAGAGGTATTCTCACCTTTGGTGATTAAATCTAAAGATGGGCAGTGTAGACTTAATCTAATTATCACAACCTTCAAAGAGAATTGATCTACTTAGAGTGATGATCAAATGATACTTTTTTACATTATTTTTCTTGTTTGTTTTAGGTGTATGTGTTTTCTTTTGAAAAATTGTTAAAATGAAAATGTTTTTTATTCAGATATGTAATTGATACATTGCTTACCTTCTCAAAATGTAGAAGAAGGACAGCAGGTAACAATAGATTTGGAAATCAAGATTTTAGTACAGCTGCATGGCATGGTGGCTAGAGTGCTGGGCTTGATTAAAGAAGACTATCTTCCAAAGTTCAAATCTGGCATCCGACACTTAATAGCTGTGTTACTCTGGAAAAGTCAAATGAACAGGAAAAGGTAATGGAAAACCCCCTTGAGGATCTTTGCCAAGAAAATCCTAACTGGTATCATGAAGAGTCAGACCAACTGAACAAGAATAACAACAGCAATAATAATGACATTTTAAAAATGTAATTGGGAAATAGTCAACATAACAACTGGAAACATGTTAGGGGAAAAAAGAAGTACTTTCCATACAGTGTGGTGACTTTGGGTATAATGTAAAAGCCTAAAACAAGGCTTTTTTACTTTAAAAAATTAAAAAAAAGATTTAATTATACTTTAAATTTAACAAATGTAAAGGATGGCAAAAATGACGATAAATCTTGAATGTTTCACTTTAATATGCAAATAAAAAGTCTTTTCTTTTCAGAAACAATTCCCAAATCATTCTGCTTCCATTGGATGATGCCAAAGTCACCATAATAGCTAAGAAGCCAATTTTACTTCAGATCACTTCTTAGCATTAAAAAGGATATTTCTCTCTATCCCACTTCAAAAGTAAAGATAACTTAGGTCAAATAGATAGCATGCCAGTTATTTCACTTCTCTTAATTACCAATTGCAAAAAAATTATACAGATAAATGGAATGTATAACTTTGCAGATACCAGATCAGTAAAATCTCTAATTGGAACATAGCACTTTTATTTAGACCTGTCATATATAAATAATCTTGCAAAAATCCCTTTATTGTTTGTTTAATGTGAAATGCAAGAGGAATATATCATAAAAATTAAAATATATATTCAGCATAATGATGTTAATGTATCCAAGGGAGTAACTTTCCATGGGATTATCTTGGACTCAATATATTTCATCTAATTTTATAAAGTATTTATTTTTGGAGATGGGCACAATCATAAACTAAAGAAATGAAATAGATTCTAGGAAATGATTTGTCTAATTTTATAGTGTGGTACAAGGAAAAAGAGTTCCTAATTAATGGTTAGAGGACTGGGTTCAAGTTCTGAGTCTGTTGTTTATTATTGGTATGGCCTTGGGCAAGTCATTTAATAGTTTTGAGTCTCAGGTTTTTTGTAAATGAGTAATTTTTTATACTTGGGGATCACTTAAATAACAAGGTTTCTTACAATTCAGAAATGAAAATTATTTTATTTATGACTATGTAACTTCTGTCCCATTCAAGTTTCAATCTAATCATACTATGACTTCATTTTAGAAATGTGAAAAATGAGAGGATGTAATTTTCCCAATGTAACAAAGTTAGTAATAGAAGCAGAAATAGTTCTTGAATTGCCTAATTCATAAGTCATTTCTTTCCACCATCACATACTCTCTTCTCTCTCTCTCTCTCTCTCTCTCTCTCTCTCTCTCTCTCTCTTTTTTTTTCTCTTCCCCCTTCCTCTCTCCCTCCCTTTCTCTTTCCCTTTCTCCCTACATAATTACCTACTTTTGCTATGTGAATATCATGGCTTCGAATATGATTGTAGAGTCTGTAGTATTGACTAATTCAGTGATGGGCAATCTTTTGAGATTGGTGTGTCAAAATTCACCAAAAAACCAAGCATAACTCGGGTGGTGTGTCACTTCAAGAAAAAAACACCATAATTTCATGATATTCATATGTTAAATAGCAAAAATATATAATTGCAATATATAACTATATTTAATAAACCAAAATAGGTAAATTAATATAGATAGAATTGCCATCTGTAGTGCACAGAGTGTGTACACTACACTACAGCAAATGTATCATCCTCAGCATGCAGCCCTGTGTCATCGAAAATGGCTACTTGTGTCAGTGCTGACACGTGTGTCATAGTTTTGCCGTCACTGGCCTAACCTATAACCTGACCTAGCTGAGTCAGAAAGCAAGGATATTTGGTAGTTTCATTTACCTCTTTTTGTAATGTGGTGACTGGGAAACCCAAGACTTTGAAATTTCACAGTAACACACTTATAATGAGGTTGTGAACTTGCGTAAATGTTTTTAAAGAAACCCCCAAGCCCAAGGCAATGCAATGCAGAAGACATTATACTTCAGAAAGCAAACATGTTTTTTTTTTATTTGAGTGTAATTGGTTTCATTTGTTTTCCTATGTATTTGATATATTGAAAAATATCCTGGGAACAGATCTATAGACATCACCAGACTACCCAAAGTATCCATGACTCAAAAAAGATGAAAAAACACTCGCATAAAGGAGCAAAAAATTCTTACAAACTCATTCCATTTAGGATCAGGCCAGTCTTCTTCAAATTTCACCAATAAAATATTGTTTAACAAAACAATTGTGTAAAAGCTAGTATCCTTTTAATTATATGAGATTTCCAGATGCAAATTCAGAAGGAATTATTATAACATGGTTATTTCCATCCAAAATTATATAAAAGTAGGAACATTGCTTTTTTATGCCTGTGGTAGTTTTTCTTTCAGGAGGGAAAGAGGTCACTACTCTTTGTTTTATCTATTGGTCTAGGAGCATACAAAACCCAGCTTAGGTGAAGTTGTTACTACATAGTTTGCAGAATTCATCTTTGTGTGATGACATCCTGATTTAGTCTTGATGTACTTATGAATATGGAGGGAGAGAGAAATAGCAGTTGATTTTATTAAAATATATGTTTTTATCATAATCAAGTTATTTTGTGGCATTTTATCCTGCATAAGTGTTTCCTTACATTCCAGTCCCAAACCTGAGTCTTTGGGCTTCCTTGAGATAGACCTGGCCCAAGACAGAAGTCATAACTTTTCTCCCTTTTTTCTTGTTATTTCTACAACTCAAATTTTTCAAACACTGTTAAATAATACTTGGGAAAAGGAACATTCTTGCATTATCCTTGAATGTCCTCAAAAAGTTTCTAGTGTTTCCCTATTGCAAATAATACTAATAGAAATATGTTCTATATGCCATCCCTAATAAATGTAACCAGTAATACGCACTAAGTCTTGATACTTTCATTAGTATTTCATTATTGCTGTTTGATGGAGTTTCACAATCAATCCTGATCAGTTCATCAACTGCATGTTCTAGATTTTGATATTTCCTATATAACTTTCATCAGTCAAAGCAGTAAACTAGCTGTGGGAATCAAAAAGGTTAATAATTTTAGGAAAAATTAAAATGATTTGAAAAGTTGGATTAAATCAGATTTCAGAATATCTTGGGAGTTATTGAAAGAATAAGACACACTTGTGGTCATAGGCATATGAAGAGTGTTCTAGTCATGCTTCAGGAATATTTTGAGAAAATAAAAACCTTGCATATATACAAGAAGGCAACAATGGGATTAGGGGAGAATGAGCTCCTGAACAAGAAATAAAAAGTATATCTAGATGAGAGCTGAGGAAGGGCAAAGTAGACATGCAGATAGAAGTACATCTTCAGAACATTGTAGATTTTTTGGCCCAGCTATATAAAACACAGAGGAATTTCTTTAAGACTTCAAAAAGGGAGAATAGGGCTTTCATCCAAATAGTGTTGTGACTTACCACCTCACCACATGCAAATGGTACTTTATAAACTTGACTCTAGTTTCCTTTGGAATCTGTATGTATTGTATGTCCCAAACTTTTGAAGAAATGCCTTTGTACCAACTGTTCTTGCTTTGCTAGCTTAATAAGTTCTCATTTAAAAAAGTTAATTAACTCTGGATGGCTAATTTATATAACTTGGATAATAAGTGGAGACAACAATGATTTATTCCTCTCTGTAGGGGCTTGCAAGAAATAGTCCAAGAAATCTCACCTCTACCATCTCTCAGGTTTATTCAGAGAAACCTGAGGAGAGAAGTAGTCAACTACTGTAACTTCCACCATTATAATTCTTTGAATCATCATCATCAGAAAATATTTAATTTTGTCATCAGGAAATTTAAAGCCAGTTTCATGTGCACACATTTCCACTTTGAAAATCAGGATTTTGGACTATTTCAAATCAGAATTTACTGATACTTACCATCACAAAAGATCAGTACTCTGCTTTTCTTTGTTAGGAAGTGCAGTGCCATTTCAGATGCAATAAATGGAAATGTTAAATGTTCTGAAAAAGTCAATTCACATTCTCTAGGTGATCATTCTAGCTAAAGTGAAATGGATGATTAAAAGGACTCAGACCTTATTTAATTTTATTCAAGATCATTCAAAGAAAAGAGTTTTGTTAATTCCTTATTGGATGCTAAAGTCTTACCTCAACTTAAGTTGTCTGGAATATCTTAGGTTGCTCAGTCACATGACTTATGATGAATCTAGAATTGAATTAGATCTTTCAAATATAAATTAAAGGATATCTCTACATGAGCTACCAGATGCCTGGCTTTGTAAACAATATGGTAGCTAGAGCAAAATAAGTTCTCAATAATTACCCAGAACCAAATTGATTTTTTCCATATTTAGTCATATCTTTTCACATCTTACTTGCATATCTCACAGATGCATAAATCTTAAAGAAACTGAAGTCAGCTAAAAAAGTTGTCTAAGCATTTGCCTTGCATACAAGATATTCATGAATGTAGGCTAAGGAAAATGCAGAAGTGAGTAGTAATAACTGATAAGCTACTCTGATTTTACACACTCCAAAAAGAGTGTGTGGTAAGCAATCACTTTACATAGTGTTTTATATATGCTAGACATTTATCTTGCTAACGAAATATGCTTATGCAGTGTAACTGTGCTTTGGTAAGATTTTTAACTGTTTATAGTCTATTCAGTTTCACTAATTTAAATATGTCTATTCCTTTAGGTTTCTCTCAAAGAAATACCTTAAACCACTGCATAAAGCCAGATACATGGATAGAGAATATGTATTAGTATATATAGGTAGATAAAAAATGGTATTCAAATTAAAAAGTTTATAATTCTGGCTTTAAAATTTTAGAATCATAGGCCCTTCTTAATCTAGCCTTGATGTAACTATATGAGCCCTTTCTACAAAATCCCTAGCAAATGGACATGAAGCCTTTGCTTAAACATTTCCAATGATTAAGTAGACACTATTTTCTGAATAAGATTTTTTTTCCATTTCAGAAAACTTTAAGTACTGCAAATCTCTTCCTTGTATTTGTACTGATATTTATCTCCCATGAATTCTGTCCACTAATTTAAGGGCTACCATTGAAATTAACTCTCTCTCTCTCTCTCTCTCTCTCTCTCTCTCTCTCTCTCTCTCTCTCTCTCTCTCTCCATATATATATATGTTCATTCTATTCCCTCTTTCACATGATAACATTGAATCATTGGATGCCTTATAGATTTACTCTGCACTAACAAATAGAATATATCCCTAAGAAATTCCAGCATTTATGATACAATATAATGGCTTGGAAAAGGGTTCGGCTTCTAGTTATATCCCACTTATATTGTGTGTAAAATTGAGCAAATTACTTAGCCTCTAGCTATCTCAATTTGCTTATCTATAAAATAAAGGGACTATTACCTTATATTTAAGGTATCTTTTAGCTTGATATATATCATTAATATATAACATTCCAGTGGTGTTATGAGTCATCTTACTATAGGTTAAATGGAACAAGTATTGATAAAACTAGAACTTTGGATATGACAGGAAATAGGGTTGACTTTCAGAAAGATTGTAAAATATGAGAAATCAGACTTTATTTCCATTCTATTCCCTTTCAATATGCCTCCTTTGTGTGCTCTCTACATATTTTTTTTACCCTACCCTAGAAGCCTAGCTGCTCCTATTTTAGTGCCCTATTTGGGACTGACTTAGATGGCTATTCCATTTGCTCTTACCCTTTCCTAAATCTTTTACTCTGTCAGAACTTATCTGTCACACGCCCCATTCTTTTACAATATTGCTGTCAGCTAAATAATCTGATAAATTAATCTGATCTATAGAGTAAATGATGAGTGATGTTTTAATGCATTATGTGTCAGCTGATGTGTCCTCTCACTGGGGGCTTTTCTTATGTTCTCTTGCCATGATGTACATATCGTTAGAACATGTTTGCCTTCCATTGGGGCTGATACTAAGTACAGCCATAACATACAAGGTCCCTTAAGCAGGAACTCCATAGTTGTACATACCTTCCTGTAAGTCAGAATTTTGATAAAGGACATAAAATACCAATATAAGGGACAATTCTCCCCGCTCTGAGAGGCCATGAGGCTTAAGTCAGTTTTTCTTTTATGATAAAATTTGTTCTACCTCAAAGTAAAAGGATCATAGCCATCCTCTAGCACTGAAAAGTGATCTTTATTAATAATATACCAGCTAAATATTACCACCACACTGTAGTAGGTGACAGAATGGTGCCCTAATTGTTTCTACTGCTCCCTGCAGCTCCACACCACCTTTATATGTACAGAACATTGCAGTAAATACTAAAGGAGATGTAAAATTTTAAAAATGAATAAAATATTCCCTAATTTCATGGAACCTTGTGTTTTGGAGGGAGGTAGAAATAGGGAAGGGTGATCCATATATCATTAAGTAAAATGAAAAATTAAACAGAATGAGTACAGAACAAAAGAGTAAACAAAAGTTCTTTCTAAGGTCTAGGGAAACAAGATAATTTTCCAGCTAGAATGATTAGATCAAATTTCACGAAAGAGGTAGCATTTGAATTGTGTTAGAAGGCTAGGTAGAATTTTGGCAAAGAGAGATGAGGAGGAAAGCTATTCACTCTACAGGTATGGAATCATCTAAGTCGGTGATGGCAAACCTATGACATGTGTAGCCATTTTCGATGACATGAAGTATGGGGCCTCATGCTGAAGATGAATCATTTGCTGTAGTGTAGTGTAGACACTCTATGTCAGGGGTCGGCAACCTTTTCGGCAGTGAGTGCCATAAACGCCACATTTTTTAAAATGTAATTTCATGAGAGCCATACAGTGCTCACAGTGCGCTCCTGTAACAGCACTTGAAAAAAAATGGACTTTATGGCTCCTGCAGAAAGAGCCATATCTGGCCCTCAAAAGAGCCAGATATGGCTCGAGAGCCATACATTGCCGACCCCTGCTCTATGCCCTATAGGTGACAATTCTACCTATATTAATTTACCTATTTTTGCTTATTACAGTTATATATTACAATTATACATTTTTGTTATTTAAATTATAAATATCAGGAAATTATGGTGTTGTTTTTTTCTCAAAGTGACACACCACCTGATTTATGCTCGTTTCTTTTGGCGAATTTTGACAAACCAAGCTCAAAAGGTTCCCCATCACTGATCTAAGTAAAGGCTACATCAGGATAAAGAAATGGTGGTTGCTTATAATGTAGACTATATGGTAGATGGTACTGTAAGGTGAGCCCAAAAAGATAATGTAATGTCAGATTATACATGAATGTCATTCTTCTGAGTTTGGACTTTATTCAGTAGGCAATGGTGGATGATTAAAGGGTTGTGAGCAGAAAAAACCTAGAAACTCTTTGATGGCAAGGAATGTTTATCTTTTGTATTTGTTTCAATACCACCAAGCACAGTGTATAGTTTATTTAGTAGACACTTAATATATGTTTGTTGAGCTGATTTGAATAAGCCAAACTGTGCACATGGGAAGGAATGTAGAAGATATAAAAGGAAAGATTAGAGGTAAGGTCACTGCTTAGAAATTTATTGTAATGATACAAGTATATCACAAGATCATATTATATATATGTAGCTGAATTTATATGTTTAACAGTCGCGAAATTTAACCTTCCCATTTGACCAGTGAGGAAATTGAGGCCCAGAAAGAGTGAGTGACTTGACCATTGTCACGAAGGTATTAAGAAGCATGGTTGGGATTCAAACGCAAGTGCCTAGTCTTCAAATGCAATGCTTTCCATTGTAACTTGAAGCCTCTATTTTCATTATGACATGGAGAAATATTAATAATAGAATAGGATGTGGATGCAAGAGGTATTATATAAATTGTACTTGGTAATTGATTGGATGTAAGAAGTGAGGGAAAAGGAAGAATCAAATGTAACAAATATATCAAATGAGTAATTGGTGATTAATGAAGACTTTGACAGACATGGAAGTCAAAAAGAAGAGAGTTTTAGTGAAAAATAGTTTAGAATCTGAAGTGTTTGATAATCCTATTGGATAGAGGTGCCTAGTGAGCAGCTACAAATTTAGATCTGGAGTCTGAGAAAGCTTTTGGAACAAAAGAGAAATATTTGAATAGAATAAGCAAATAACTAAATCCACAAGAGTGGGTGAGAATATCAAGCTCTAAAGGAAGAGAGAGATTAAGGACTACTGAACTTTGGAAAATTAATATTAACTAGTTGCATGAGGGAAGTGGGAGGAGTCAGTGAATGAGACAGGCAAAGAGATTCTAAACAGTTAAGAGAGTTCGGCATTTCAGAAGTATTACAGAGAATAATTTTAAAAGGGATGTGAATAACAATGGAAAATTATAGAGAAGTAATAGTGAAAACTGAGAAAACATTATTAGATTGAATGATTAAGAGATCATTGATGAAACTTGAAAGAGCAGATTTAGTTCAGTGGTGCAAATGGAAACCAAATTGAAAGAGAATGAGGGGAGAATGAGCAGTAAAGAAAGAGAAGGATTAAATGTTGATCACCATATTCTTTCTAAACATTTTGTGGCAAAAGAATAATAAAAAACAAGAGACAAACTGGCAACTTGAGGAAATAGGTTATATTTTAAGATAAGAAGTCTAACTTTTTTTCCACACACATCAGAATGTGCAAATGGAAATAAAAGGATTGTGAAAAAAAGATGGAGTTGAAGCACAGATGAATGGACTTACTTTATTACAGAGCAGATAAGAGGGAAGTATGACAAAATGTGTGAAAACATTGAAAAATCTGAAGGCTTATCAATAGAGAATTGAGGAACCTCAAGGTATCTTCTAAGAAAACTTAGATGTGATCTTACCTGCTTTTAGTATGAGGAAAAGGATGATATTGGAGATATGAGTAACAAAGAAAAGTCTTTTATGAAGGTTATCAAGTAAAATTATTGAAATTCTAATGAATGTAATGTAATTTATTGCATATTTACATTCCTTAAAAATTCTCTTCTTTTAAATATTACCTTTCCAAAAAGCATATCTTAAATGTTGAATGGCATTTTCTTTCCTTCTTTGAGAAGTGACTATATTAACTTTTCAATAGCTGGAGCAAAGATATACTAAATTACTCTCAAAAAGAAAAAAGCCTCATATTTACAAAGAAAAAATGGTGTCCTTTTCCACACAAATCATCGTGGTCAACCAACCAATTTAGTTCCTTCTATGCAGAATTTAATTGGTGTAAGCTGCACAAAATACTTTTATTTCTCTGATGTGATTCCTTTCTGTTAGTAGAATATTATGTAATAGACCTTTGATAATAGACCATGATGCCTTTGTTTTCAAATTTACCTTGATTAACTTGCATACCTTATATAGTACTACATGAGATTGACCTTTAAAAATTCTATATTAAGTGGTAATGGGATTTTGATATACTTTTCCCCCTATACAATTCATACTGGCTTAGCACAGAGTAAAATCTTTTTAATTTGGGAAAAGTTTTTGCTTTACATTTGTTTGATTCAGTCCTCATTGTCAACTCTATGATGTGGATGCTGTTATTATCCCCAGTGAACCAATTATGACCCTGACACTGAGAGAAGTTAAATGACTTGCCTTGGGTAATAGCTCTTGATCAAGTGTCAGAGGCTAGATTTGAACTCTTGTCTTCCTGACTACAACTTGAGCACTCTGTTCACTAAATTATCTAGTTATTTATGGCCTAGAAACAAGTCAGAAGAAAGGTATAATTGTATAATTGATGAAAAGTAATTTGTTAAGATTAATCATATAAAATCAGTCAGGACGCTATGAAAAAAAATATGGAACCCACCAGGGAGGAGAAAAGTCGGAAGGCCAAAACAGACCTGGCAAAGATATGCCCAGTTGGTGGAAGTTGCCCAGAACAGAGTCCGTTGGCGTGAGATGCCCAGTTGGGGGAAGTTGCCCAGAATAGAGTCCATTGGTGTGAGATGGTTGCAGCCCTATGCTCCTCTGGGAGTCAATAGGAATAATAATAATAATAATAATAATAATCATATAAAATTATTATAAGGAAAATATCTAAATTCTTTTCATAAACTCTTAAGCACACTTTAGAAGTATACATATGTACATATATATATATATATATATATATATATATACAAATCAAAATACATGGAATAAAAGGGAAGTGGTTGTATAGGGGAAAATATATCATATATGTACAAATATGGCTTTGATAGCCAAGAAAAAACCAAAAGCCATTCCTTAATAGATAACTTCTCAAAAGAATTGTAAATTATTAAAATGTGATAGTAATCTCTGAATCATTTATAATAAGAGAAATGCAAGTTAGAATAAGCAGGACGTTTTAATTCATAACCAAGAGACTATCAAAGATGATACAATTTAGGAATAGTCAGTGTGGGAGGCTGTGGGCACAGTGACAGGCACACCAAAACCTGGAGTTGTGAATTGGTACATTGCTTTTGGAAAGGAAATAAGAATATGCATAAAAATGATGAAAATACCCATACCCTTTGATCCATAGATTCTTATACTAGGCATATATGTCAAGGAAGTCACTTACAAAAAAATGCTTCTATATACCTCAAAATATTCATAGCACCAACTTTTTGAGGTATTCGAGAACTAGAACCAAAGTACACCTCAGGTGGAGAATATCTAAACAAACTGTGTATCCTTGTGCCACCAGAAACAACAAAGATTAATCCAGATAATCATGGAAAGAATTATATGTACTGATACAAAGTGAAGTAAAGAGTTAACAATATAATATACACAATCACTGTAACAATGTAAATGGAAGAAACAACATTCAAAAAGCAATCTAAAATAAATTTTGTAGACCAAACTTGGCCCTAAGAGAACTTAGAAGACATGTCCTTTAAGTCTTTTGTAGAGGTCAGTACCATGGGTATAGAACATTGTATGTAATGTTGGGCTTTTTTGATATGTTGATTGATTTTGCTGCATTTTCCCTCTTTTCTTTTTGTGAAAAATTCTGTTATAAGGGGAAACCCTATGGAAGTGGAAAGTGAGAAAAGCAGAGA
Organism: Gracilinanus agilis; assembly: GCF_016433145.1. Taxonomy (NCBI): domain Eukaryota; kingdom Metazoa; phylum Chordata; class Mammalia; order Didelphimorphia; family Didelphidae; genus Gracilinanus; species Gracilinanus agilis. Next base: position 93,682,520 of record NC_058134.1, on the reverse strand, counting down.
AGTACTCATATTTTGATAGGTACTATAACAAATGAAATGTCATATTGATATGCTTATTAATACTCATTATTATATATATGCATTAACATTAGTTTCTGAAGTAATTCTTGCCAATATTTTGTTAACTTAATATTTAGTTAACTGTATCTACCTCAAATAATAAAAAAACATTTCTTAATAAATATCTTATAATTATTTCTTCAAATTCATATGACTTTTTCATTCATTCAGCAAATTGACTACATTATGTAAAGTACCATGCCAAGCACAGAAAAAAAACACAATTAAATAGGACCATCATAATCCTAATGAAGCTTACCAATTTTTCCCAATTAGTTAATTATTACTCTTTATGCTTAGTCATCTTTGATTATCTGTATTAAGAAGGTAAGTCTGATATGACCGAATATTACTTAAAATAAATCACTAGTATCAGGTCCTGTTTTTTTTCCATTACAAGAAGAAAATTACTCCAGAAAAGAGATTTAGTATTCTGAGGCATCTGGATGATAATGCACAGTTTCCAGAATGTACATATAATCAGAAGATAATGTATAAATTCAAATACATTTTTCTTGATGCATTAAAAGATGTACCTGGTACTTATAAGCAGTTTTGGTGGGGGGGAGTTAATATCTAAAACATATTTTTATTTCCTTTGTGAGGAATTAAATCTCCAACTCCCATTCACAATAAATTTTCATATAGCTTTGTCATAGTCTCCTCCTACTTTTACTTTAAGAGGAGATACTTAATGATGATGACCTTTATATTTTTCTTTCCATATACGAGGAATTTGAAGAGAGAAAGATGGCTTAGTATGGTAGAGTTAATGGAGTCACTGTGTGATTATTATTACCTACTATAATTAGGTATAAGCTGTGAGTATGATCATTTGTACATAGTAATGCAATAAAATGGTATTTATACTGTTATAACTGTTTTGCCATTCAGAAATCTGCAACAACTTATATTCACCAGACATCTAGTAGTAGAATAACTGGCTGGCCTTGATCCATTTGTTTCCCTAAAACCCTGAAAACTTTGTTCGAGGATATTGAAAGAATGAGGAGATGTTGTTACTTATTTTTAAAAGGTCTTAGAGAATGAGAGAAAATATTGCAAGCAGCCAAAAAGAAATAATTCAGTATCATGGAGTCAGAGTAAAGATTACAATATATTTAGTTACTCCTAAGTTAAAGGAGCAGAGGGCTTGGAATGTAATATTCTAAATTAGTGGTTCCCAAACTTTTTTGGCCTACTGCCTCCTTTCCAGAAAATAATATTAGTTAGTGCCCCCTGGAAATTATGAAAACATTTATTGAACTCAGAATAGAAATGTAATACAAAAAAGTGTGGCCATTACTTCCTCCTGGATGGCTGCAGCACCCACCAGGGGGTGGTAGCGCCCACTTTGGGAATCACTGTTCTAGAAGGCAAAGGAACTAGCATAAGACTCAAGGGAATCATAAAAAAATAAATATAAAAGCAAAATCATAGGGGACTCAATAAAATAAAATACTGATTCCAAAGCCAGGCAAACCAAAAACAGAGAAAGAAAACCTCAGACCAATATCTCTAATGATCATAGATGCAAAAATCTTAAATAGAATACTAGCAAAAAGACTCCAGCAAGTGATCATGAGGGTTATCCATCATGATCAGGTGGGATTTATACCAAGAATGCAAGGATGGTTCAACATTAGGAAAACCATCCACATAATTGGCTATATCAATAAACTAACAAACAAAAGTCACATGATTATCTCAACAGATGCTGAAAAAGCCTTTGAGAAAATACAACACCCATTCATACTGCAAACACTAGAAAGTATAGGAATAGAAGGACCTTTTCTAAAAATAATAAACAGCACATATCTAAAACCATCAACAAGCATCATATGCAATGGGGATAAATTAGAAGCCTTCCCAGTTAGATCAGGAGTGAAACAAGGATGCCCAGTATCACCTTTATTATTTAACATTGTACTAGAAACACTAGCAGTAGCAATTAGAGAAGAAAAATAAATTGAAGGTATTAAAATAGGCAATGAGGAGACTAAGCTATCACTTTTTGCAGGTGATATGATGGTCTACTTAAAAAATCCTAGAGAATCAACTAGAAAGCTAGTAGAAATAATCAACAAATTTAGCAAAGTTTCAGGATACAAAATAAATGCACATAAATCATTAGCATTTCTATATATTTCCAACACATCACAGCAGGAAGAGTTAGAAAGAGAAACACTATTTAAAATAACCCTAGACAATATAAAATACTTAGGAATCTTATCTACCGAAACAAACACAGGAATTATATACACAGAGACTGATACACTGTGGTAAAATCGAATGTAATGGACTTCTGTACTAGCAGCAATGCAGTGACCCAGGACAATTCTGAGGGATTTATGGAAAAGAACGCTACCCACATTCAGAGGAAGAACTACAGGAGAGGAAACACAGAAGAAAAACAACTCCTTGAACACATGGGTTGATGCGAACATGATTGGGGATGGGGACTGAAAACGACCACACCAATGCAACTATCAATAATATGTAAATGTATTGATTGATGACACATGTTAAAACCAGTGGAAATGTGTGTTGGCTATGGGAGGGGGTGAATGGGAAAGTAAAAACATGAATCATGTAACCATGGAAAATTTTTCTAATTTAAAGGACCCAATAAGTTCAAATGATTTGTATTCCTATAAGAAAAGATGATATTGGTAACACTTAAAAATTGTTATCATCATCAGGACAGCTAGAAGTATACTTAGAGGGAACAGTGACAAACTGTAGAGGATGAAATGTCAAGATACATACATGTATGTATGAATATATATAAAACTAGATATAGAAAGGATAATATTAAGAGAAATTGGAAAAGAGACAAAATGAGGTAAACTTATATTTCATAAAGTAGTGCATGGTAGAAGCAGGGGGAAAGACCAATACACTGGAAGGGTAAAGGGGTTGGAGATAGGAAATACTTAAGTCTTCATGCATTGAATTTGACTAAAAGAGGGAAGAACAATCAGACCTGTTGGGGCAGATAATCAATTTGTGCCCTATAGTGAAGTAGAAGTGTAACAAACAGATTGGCAGGGAGGGAAGCAATACTAGGGAGGGAAAGTGTTGGGGGTAACTTAAAAAGAACCTAAAGAAAAATAAGAGGGAAATAAGAAAGGAGGGAGAGAAAGGGAAGTAAAATAAGTGTGGGGATTAGGGGGATTGATTAAAAGCAAAACACTGGTATAGAATGAAATAATGAAAGAAGAAAGGGCAGGATAAAGAGAGGTAATCAAAATGTTGGGGAATACTCAGCTGGTAATAATAACTCTGAATGTAAATGGGATGAACTCACCCATAAAACAGAAGCAAATAGCAGAATGAATTAGAAACCAAAATCCTACCATTTGTTGTCTATAAGAAATATACATGAAGCAAGTATACACATACAGAGTAACGGTTAAAGGCTGGAGTAAAATCTATTGGGCTTCAGCTGAGAAAAAGAAGGCAAGAATCACAATCTTTATATCTGACAAAGCCAAAGTAAAAGTAGATCTAATTAAAAGATATAGGGAAGGTAATTGCATTCTGATAAAAGGCAGTATAGACAATGAAGAAATATCAGTACTCAACATGTATGCACCAAATGGTATATCATCCAAATTTCAGAAGTGGAAATTGGGGAAGTTCAAGGAGAAAATAGATAATAAAACTATACTAGTGGGAGACCTGAACCTTCCTCTATCAAATCTAGATAAATCAAACCAAAAATTAAATAAAAAAGGGGTAAGAGAAGTGAAAGAAGTCTTAGAAAAATTGGAGTTAATAGATACATGGAGAAAAATAAATAAGGACAACTTCTTTTCAGCAGCACATAGTATATTCACAAAGATTGTACTAGGGCATAAAAACATAGCAAACAAATGCAAAAAAAGCAGAAATATTAAATGAACAAAAATATATATGGTAGCATGTTTTCGTGGTGGCAAAAAATTTGGAAATTGAGGATATACTCATCAGTTGGGCAATGACTGAACAAATTGTGGCATATAATTGAAAGTGAATGGTTTCAGAATAATACGACAAGACCTATGTGAACTGATAAAGTAGAAAGAACAGGAAATATTTTGCATAGTAACAGCAGTCTTAAAATAATAATCAAATATAAAAGGCATGGCTACTCTGATCAATACAATGATACAAGACAATTCCAAAGGAACAATGATGAAAAAATGCTATATGCCTCCAAAGAGAAAACAGAAGAATTTTGACTACAAATTGAAATATAATTTTCTTGCTTTTCTTTTTCTTTGTTTTGTGATATGACTAATAATGAAATATGTTTTGCATGAATTCACATGTATAATTGATTTCATGTTGTTTGCCTTCTCAGTAGGTGGGGTAGGGTGAGGAGGGGGGAAATCTGGAACTCAAAATTTAAAAAGAAGAAAATGTTAAAAATAAATGAATACCAAATAAGATAAACTTAAAAATATGAAACTGGCTAGGTAGCTTCAGAAGGCAGTGGTTCACCCTTATTGGAATATTCAAGTAGAGACTCACTGACTATTTGTATATTTTGTCTGGGATTGCTGGTTAAAGATGGGTTATACTAGGTATCATCTGAGATCTTCTCAAACTCCAAGTTTCTATGATCCTGGAAAAGAAAGGTAAAGTTTGAATCACTTAAACACTAATATCTGATGAGATCTATATCACCAACCTTCTAATTATCAGATTTTTAAAATTAAACTTTATTTTATTATGTAGCTAAATTCCATGCCTTCTAGAAACTTTACTTTCCAAGTGAAAAAGCCAGAAAAGTAAAATGCTTATTTCAAATACACATAGCCAAGCAAAAAAAAATACCCAGATTGTATTTGTCAAAAAAAAATATGTCTTGATCAGTGCTCTAACTTCCTTACTCCCTTATAAGGTGATGACTATTGTTTTATTTTAGTCATTTCAGTCCTGCCCAATTCTTTATGATCCCATTTGAGGTTTTCTTGGCAAAGGTACTAGAGTAGTTTACCATTCCCTTCACTTGATTTTATAGATGAAACTGCTAAACAGGGTTAAATGTCTTGCCCAGTGTCATATAGGTAGGAAGTGTTTGACACTTAGGTCTCCTTGACTCCAGACCTGTCATTCAACTGAGCACCACCTAGCTATGTGTCAGGAGATGACAGAATATTCAATTCTTAATGTTGAATTCTTTGCAATTGTTGTTAATTGATGTATTGATTGGAATTCCTAAGACTTTCAAAATTGTTTGTTGTTACAACATGGTTGTTATTGTATAAAATATTCTCCTATTTCTCAACAACACATTGTTTACTTCTATGCCTAAATTCCCTATATCTTTCTTTCTTTTCAAACTTTCATTTTACATTTATTACTCATCACTTTTCTCCTATGCATTCTATCCCTCAAAACCTGATATTCCAAACTTCACTATATATGTTGGCATGGGAAAAAAATGTACAGACTGTCAAAAAGAAAGAAAATTGCTAGGTTTCCTTATTTGTTTTAATTATGTGAGAGACTAATTTTTAAAGCATTATTTGAAATGAGCAGAAAAGTAGCAGGTGCTACATAATTGCATATTTATTATCCTTCTTCATATCAGACATGGAAATTGTGGTCTCTCCAGCTATTTTACTACTTGTTAAATGTTCCTAATCAGTTGCCATAGATAATTCTTCTCTTTTAATCACATTTAGAAAATTAAAGAACCTCATTCTAATTAATTTGCTATCTTAGAAGGGAAGGCAGGCATTATATAAATTTTAGGTAGTGGAATTATTATTATGAACAACAGTGATTATCACATATAATGAATATATTTATAATTCAAAGAGACAAAATCAGTCTTCTGAAATAACATTGGAAACTGCAATTAATGTGACTTGACATCTTGAAACTGAAAACTTTGTATGTTACTATACTTTATGAATAAGCAATATGTTGACATTGGTATGGTACTGAAATGAATGCCATCACTTACATCATTACTCATATCTTCATTGAGCATATCCAGGACATAATGTATTTTACCTTTACATTTAACTTATGAATACTAGCCATTTGTTGATTTCATCAGAATCTGTGCTTAAAAATCAAAAAAAGAATCTGGGATCTAAATTACTCACCTTGTTGATTTTTTAAGGGGGATAGATTGGGGGTAAATTGTGTTTTATTCCAGGAAAAGTTATTTGCCTTATTTTAGACTGAACCTTATAAAGAATGAGAAAATTAGATATTAGATTATAGGACTAATGAAAAAATTTTGGAGGAACTGAAGTTTATTTGTTTTGGAGAATGAAAAGAATGAGGGCAAGTCATTTAACTTGTGCTCACCTTAGTCTACTAGAGAAGGAAATGGCCAGACACTCTAGTATATTTGCCAAGAAAATCCCCCCATGGAGAGTATAGTCCACATGTCACACAGTCAGACAAGACTGATCAGCTGAACAATAGCTAAAGGAAGGGAGCCTTGCTCTCAAAACTTTACTACTCTTTTGTCTTCCTCTTTGTGACTTTCTGCCAAAGAACCCTCAACCTCTTCCTCTATTCAAGTTAGTGAAGTAGATAAAAGTAATAATTTTCTCCACTTCCAAATATAATAATAGATAATAGCCTTCATGGTGTATCTTTGAGTTTTCATCCCCTTTCTCTAAGAAAATTTAAATTTTTTAAAGTGTGCTTCGCTATAATGATACTTGGAGCAACATCTCTCAAAGGGCTGGCTCTAGAGATCAAAATTATGAGCAATGGATGGAAATTACATAGAGAAGGATTTAGCCTTGATTGAAAAAAAAAACAACTTCTTAAATGGAGATGATTAGGTGCTATAATACTCTGAAGCTGAAGACAGGAAAACCTAAGATTACATCCCACATTCCACAGTTATTAGCTTTGGACTCTGAGCAAGTCACTTAATCTCTCTCAGCCTCAATTTCCTTATCTGGAAAAATGGAGATAAAAATAGTACTTATCTCCCTGGTTTGTTGTGAGGATTGACCTGAGAGAATATATGTACAATACTTAGTAAAATTTGAAGTATTATATAAGTATTAGTTATATAATCATCATCATCATCATAATTATCATCACTTTTCAAATGTGTAATGTTTTGGGATAAAGTAGTAGGCTCCCTTAACTGGAATTCTTCAAGTCAACACTTGGTGATTATTTGTTAATGTAATAATAGAATAATTTCTTCACCAGACAAATGATATATATCCCTTTAAAATATGTAAAGTACTTTACATTTTTCATCTCAATGGAACTTGTCTTTAAAACTTCTTTGAAAGATAATTGACTTCTAAAATAAATAAAAAGGTGCCACATGGAAACAAAAAAAATAAATGTATTGTCAATCTCCCCAATGCTGACTCTGACCACAACTTTTCCTTACCCATTCTCATAGATTTCATTGGGAAAGAATCAAACCAGGACTCAAGAGTGACATGAAACAAAAAAATAACTGAGAAAAAGTAGTAGAAAGTAAAGTAATGGAGGTGGAGAAAATATGGCAGAAAAATATGGCAGAAAAAATAAGCAGTAAATGTAGTAGCAGAGCAAATAAAAGATCAAGGTGAGACATTCTTTCCAGCAAAGACAACTTAAGTCAGTAAGAGAAGTCTGACACCAGGTTTGGGGTTGACCCAGAGCACCCTTGACAGCAGGACCAGTGGTGGGCTTTGGAAGTAGTTATTGGAGTATAGGTAGAAGCTTCAGCATGTCTCATCTCAGATACAGTTAAGGGGTTAGACAACTGATCAAAAACAGATTATAGGGAAATTATTGCTGTAATAGGATGCAGCTGAAACTGATTGGTAATGATCTTGCTCATACAGATTTCTAGGTTGTAGTTCTAGGATAGAGAAGAATACTTGTGGTTTGTTACAAGGGAGCCCAGATCCTAGTTGCTATTCCAAAACTGAAACGAACATGAACATTTGTGACTACATGAATGCAGGGCACCTAGTAACAGTTCCAGGATCAAGAGGAGCATGAGCTATGGAGGATCAAAGACCATTCATGTTTAAAACCAAAATGCAGACCAAGAACACAGTGACCAAATTTCTTGTTGTGTTACACCACCTTGGAATCCCTGAGAACTTGCACACACCCAGAACTAGTTCTGAAAACAAAAGCACAAAAAACCCTGAAGATTGGGTCAGTGCCCTATCCCTCTCAATGAGAAGAGCCCAACTTTAATATAAAGTACAAGGACAAGAAATAGGCTAGATATAAAATCAAAGCACAAATATAACCATAAAAAAACTGCCATAAAGGCAGTGAAGATGAAGGCACAAATTCAGAGGAGACAACAACAAGAAAACATCTACAAGCAAATCATCAAAGAAAAATGTTAATTGGATGCTGTTATTCAGGGTGGTATGATGCTTTAGTAAGATGGACCTGATGAAGCTGGTCCAAGATCTTTAGATGGTAAATGGATCTAAGCTGAGTGAGGGGAGGGATGCCTGAATGGCCACCAAAAGTGAGCTGGTAACCACCAGGGCTTATAACTGTTCAATTCAGCTAAGCCCTTGACCCTACAAACAGTGCCCAAGCCTAAGTGATTAGATAAGAAGCTGTATATTGACTCACACAGATCCTCTGGTTATTGGGCGTGGGGTTGGGTTGATAGATAAAGGTTTGTAATAAGGATCATGATTGATATTGAGTTGGATAATGCTGATGACTGTGATTTCAATAAGATCCCCTTTCCCCTTTGGATGTAATTATCCACTTGCTCTTAGAATGATATCAGTCTTCACTTAAATGGGTTCAAGGATTTAATGCTATAAACTTAAAGGAGTAGGATTCAGGTTAAGGAAAGTGGTGTTGGAGATGGCTATGCTAAATCTATGGAAGCTACAATAGGCTGATTAATCAGTAACAAGTTGGCAGCTGGCTGGAGAGGTTCTTCTCCCTCACAGACCCATGGCCGTGGCCGAGACCAGGTAAGAGGAGGGCTTACGATCTTCTTCTTGGTAGAAGTTTGATGTGTATCTCTCAGCCCTAATCAGCAACAGGTGACTGATTACTTGAGGCAATAAGGTACAGATGCTGAAGTGCAGATCTATAGGCCTACCCACCCTCACCACCTGGGACCCAATCCTTCTCAAAACTAAAACCCTGAAGGGTCCTACCCCTGGGGTTTATATAGTTTTAGCAACTTTCTTTTGCCCTTGTCTCATGCCATCTGGGTAAATTCTAAATTCTATAACTGACAATCTGTCACTCAAGTTGGTCTCCATCTTCTTCCTAGACATTGCCTATTACAATGTAAGCCCAACAAGAATTCATGGATCCATTAAAGAGAGGAGAGAGAGAAGGAAAACTGGGAGAAGAAATTAGAGTGAAACAATATGAAAAGAAAATTTAGTGTTTAGTAAAAAGGGCACAAAAATGCTAAATAATATAATACCTTAATAAACAGATTTGGCTAAATAGTATGAGACCCAAAAATTCAGTGAAGAAACAACTATTCAACAAGAATTGGGCAAATGGAAAAAGAAGTACAAAAGGTCACTAAACAAAATTATCTTATAATTACAATTGGGTAACTGGAAGCAAATGACTCCATTAGCCTTTAGGAAACAATAACACAAAGTCAAATATCTGAAAAATGAGATAAAATTTAAAACATTACAAAAATAACTGATCTGAAAAATATATCAAGAAACAATTATTTAAGAATTATTGGACAACCTGAAAGTCATTATTTTTTTAAAAAAGCCTAGACATCATATTTCAAGAAATTATACAGGAAAATTGCCTCGACAAATTAGATCCGTTGGGTAAAATAAAAATGGAAAGGATCCACCAACCACTTCCTGATAGAGATCCCAAAAATGAAAACTCCCCCAAAATTTTCAAGTAAATTCTGAAGCTCTCAGGTCAAGGAGAAAATATTTCAAGCAGCAAGAAAGAAATAATTCAAGGACCATGGAGCCATAGTCAGGCTCACATAAGGTTTAGCAGTTTAAAGATTAAAGGAGCAGTATGTTATAATATGATATTCTTGAAGGCAAAAATATTTAGGATTTCAACCAAGAATAATCTACCCAGCAAACTTGAGTATAATCCTTTAGGACAATAATGAATATTTAATGAAATAGAGGACTTTCAAGCATTCCTGATAAAAAAGATTAGACCCAAATAAAAAAAAATTGACATTCAAACACGACTCCAGAAAATCATAAAAAGGTAAACATAAGAAAGTAATCATAAAGTACTTGATAAAGTTAATCTATTTATATTAATATATAAGAAATAATACATTTAAGTTCCTAAGAACTTTATATTTATTGAAACTATTAGGACTCTACATAGACAGAGGGTATGGGTGTAAATTGATTATATTTTGATGATCCCTAAAACAATTAAGGGCTGAGAAAGATATATGTACTGAGAGAAGTGGGAATGGAGAAGTAGAATGGGGAATATTGTCATACATAAAAGACTTAAACAAAGAAAAGCTTTTACAGTGGAGAGATAAATAGAGTGGTGGTGGTGATGATATTGCCTTACTGCCATCAGGATTGATTTAGAGAGAACACACACACACACACACACACACACACTCACTCAGTAGGGTATAGAAATCTATCTTAACAAATAGGGAAAAAGGAAGAGAAGGAAATAAGAGAAAGGGGCTAGGGATGATAGATGATAAATTAAAAGCAGTGGTCAGAAATAAAATAGACTTTTGAGAACGGGTGGAATAAAAAGAGAGAAAAGAATAAACAAAGAGAATATGTTTGAGGGAAATGCAGTTAGAACTTATCACTGCAATTGTAAGTGTAGTGAACCTCACCCATAAAACAGAACAGATAGCAAAATGGATTAGAAACTATAATCCAACAATACATTGTTTAAAAGAGACAGACTTGAAACAAAAATATGCACTGAGTTAAAATAAAAGGCTAGAGAAGATTCCATTATTTCAGCTGAGGTAAAAAAGGCAGAGGTAGTAAACATGATCTCAGACAAAGAAAAGTAATAAATAGACCTTATTAAAAGGGAACATCAGGGAAACTAAATTTTGCTAACATGTACCATAGAAAATGAAGTAATGTAAAACATTTTACAGCAATTTTTTAATAAAGACTTACTTTCTTAAACATATAGGGAATAAACATATAGGGAATAGAGCCATTCCCCAAATGATAAATTTTCAAGGGATGCGAACAGGCAGTTTTCAAATGAAAAAATAAAAGCTGTCTGCAGTCCTATGAAAAATGCCCTAAATCACTATTGATTAGAGAAATGTAAATTAAAATGATTCCAAGGTATGACCACATAACTCTCAAATGCCAAAAACTATAATGAATAAGGGAAAATAAGTACCCCAATGAACTGTTTTGGAATTATGACATGGTCTATTCATTTTGGAGAATAACTTGAAACTATGCCCAAAAGACTATGAAACTTTACAAGCCTTTTGACCCAATAATATCACTATTAGATTTGTACCCCCAAAAAGATTACACAAAAAGGGACCTATATGTACAAAAATGTTAAAAGCAACTTTCTCGTTGTGGTAAAGAATTGGAAATTGAGGGGATGCCTATCAGTTGTGAAATACATGAACAAGTTGTGACATATGATGGTGATAGAGTACCATTATGCTATAAGAAATGAAATGAGGTATGATTTCAGGAAAAAAAAAACTTGTGGGAAGAAATATATAAATTGCTGCAAAGGAAAGTGAATAGAACTAGAAGATCAATGTATATAGTAACAGAAAAATTTTAATGATTATCATTTGTGAAAGACTTAGCTAATCTGATCTGTACAGTGATCAAAAACAATTCAAGTAGACACATGATGAACAATTCCACCCCTGGAAAGAGATCTGCTGAACAGTAAATGCCAATTGAAATATATATTTTTCCCTTTTTTTTTTCTTGTCACTTTTACAATATGGCTAATGTGGAAATGTGTTTCATATGATTTTACATGTATAATTGATATAACATTGTTTGCTTTTTTAGTGAATACAAAATGGACTGGAGGGACAAAGAGAATTTAGATTTCAACATTTTTAAAAGATTGAAAAACTAATAAATATAAAAAAATTAAATTAAATTGAAAGTATCCAAAAATATTTATTTCTGCCTTTTGATAGCTTTTTCTTCTTACTTCCTTCCTTTTCTCTCCAAGTACAGACAAATGGAGAGATCAAAGCTTTCAGAAGTTTATAATAGTCTTAGATCACTAGAGATAAAAAGGACTCCCTCTATTGACAGATGAGGACAGGTAATCAATTTCCAAATGAGAACTTGCCATGTCCCAGGCCCTGAGGTATGTGCTTGAGACAATGAAACGTGTCCAAAATTATTCAAGTGTGCTATTCATGTCTCCTGACTCCTAAGTCCACTGATATTTCCATTTTATCATAAGATCATTGGATCATCGATCTATAGCTAGAAGGGACCTTAGAAACTACCTAGCCTCTTTATATAAGTAAAGAATTTGAGACCTTGGGATATTAAGGGACTTCCTAATGGTCATGTAAGTAGTGTTCCAGAGAATGTTTGGAGTTTAGTTCCATAACTCAAAGACAAATATTTTCTATCACACGATTATTTTTCATCTTTTCTAGTAAATGGCAATGTCTGCAATGGTGCCATGATTTATACAAATTGTTGATGGATTTTTATGTTATACCTACTTGTGGGAGAATAAGCATTTATTAGGAACTTACTATGAATTAAGTACTATGAAATAACTTTCAAAAATTTTCTCATGTAATCCTCACAGCCACCCTGGGTGTTAGGTGCAGTTATTATCATTGTTTTACATCTTAGGAAGTAGAAACAGACAGCAGTTAAATGACTTTCCCAGGTTCACACAGCTAGTTGGTATCTGAGACTAGATTTAAATTCAGTTCTTCCTGACTTCAGCTCTTTTCCATTTTGCCACCTACAACCTGAAATCCATCTCTCTGTACTTTTTCCCATTATTTCTTGATGTGTCACCTGGGACCAAACTGTATGAATTTAATACTTCTGCTAAGGATCCAAAAGAGTCTATGATTTGTGTGATACTATTTTCATTCTTTTCAATTTAGACTTTTTCAAATGTAAACCTTTAGAAAGTTACTCATGCAAGCCCAAATCTTATAATCCCAAATATTTATGTAAAACCTGCAGAATAAATTAAATGAACAACTGTGTATGTGGTCTGCCTTATTTAAAGTTTTCTAACTTTAACTCTAAGTCCTTTTCATTATAGCCTGAAGTCATCCCTCTAGACTTCAAGCCGATATCTGGAAAAGAGATACTTGCTATCCCAAATGTAGTTTTCTTTCTCTAAATTGGTCATTGTTGGACTGATCTTTAATTGTCTTAGAAGTAAATATGTAATAGTTAATATTTGATTTTGCTACTGACATTCTGATGTCACAGAATGATAGTCATTAAGTTAAATAGTTATTGAGAATCTATGACTCTTACCTTCTCCCACTGTGGGAGGAAGAGATAAACAATGAAAAACATTGGAGACATATAATGGAGGAAAGAATATAGAAGAATCATGGACATATCAACAGATGTGAAATGGGAAAAGCTATGAATCCACTAGAGCAGGGGTCAGCAAAGTATGGCTCTCGAGCCATATCTGGCTCTTTTGAGGGCCAGATAGGGCTCTTTCTGCAGGAGCCATGAAGTCAGTTTTTTTTCAGGTGCTGTTACAGGAGCCGCACTGTGAGCACTGTACAGCTCTCATGAAATTACATTTTAAAAATGTGATGTTTATGACTCTCACCACCAAAAAGGTTGCAAACCCCTGCACTAGAGACTAGAATGGGAGGTAGTATATTCTCCCCACTTCACTTTTACTCTCCTTTACATGTAGCTTGTGACACAGTGGATGATCCCTGGACCTAAAGCCCAAAGACCTGAGATAAAATTTGGTCTCAATCTTATTAGCTGTGTGACTTTGTTTGAATCACTTATCCTTTGTTTGCTTCAGTTTTGTCATCTGTGAAATGGGGATAATAATATCACCTGCTTTTCAGGATTGGTGTGAGAACCAAATGAAATAAAATTTATTTTAAAAAATACTTAATACAATGCCTGACACATAGTAGATGCTATGTAATTCCTTTTCTCTTCCTTTCCTGTGCCTTCCCTTCCTTCACTGTGCCCCAGATCTTTCTCTGTATATAAAATAATATGCAACTGGGGAATGTGAACATTACCAGGCTGAGATGAAATCACATGAGTAGGAAATTTTAAAAGGGGTGGACAGTAGGAAATTGTTAGACTTTATTTTTCCTTGTCTTTTACTTTAGGGTCTTCAGTTTTTACATTTATAAAATTTTTACTTAGTTTTTACATTTGTAAAATGAAGATGTTGAACTAGATGCCCATTTGGGTCCTTTCCATCTTTATCTGCATTCTGAGATGATTCTAAGAACTCTTCCTGTTATCTGACACTTATAAAGAGTTCCCTGAAGTTCTTGCACTAACTATATTCACTCATATTGATGTTCATCAAAGTGTGTGTTCAAACATCCAGTGGGAGCCTCTACCAAATTATATATAACACCTGTGTTCCTTTGTACCTAACAAGCCCTGCATCAGTCCATTCTTCATAATATATTCACAAGGAGGTGAATACTTAAGTTTGTTCTACTTCAAGGAGAGAAGAGTAAAGACTCAAGAACAAAATTGCCTGGCCTGGCTTACTATCATAGGAAGAGAGTTAGGGAATTAGAGAAAATAGTCTGTCTAGTTGTAAATATTCGACATTTTGCAGAATCATATATTACAGACAGAAAATATTTTTTAGAGTTTTCTTTGTCTGGTATTTCTTTGGAACCCAATCAAGATGGATAAAGAATAGTTCTGTCACAAGACTTATTATATTACATTACATTGTTGTCAGAAGAAAACTCTTCCATATTGAGGAGAACTGAATTCTAATTCCTTCCATACTTGGTGAATTCAGACAAGTCTCTAAATCTTTCTGGATCTTATTTTCATCATTGGTAGAATGAGTAGATAGAGTATTTGTCAAACCAATTTGATCATAAAACACTCCAGAACTTTAAGTGTTTGATAGGATTCATTAGTGTTAGTCTGGTATAGATTACCTCAGTAAATACAATCTAAATCAATACTGAAACATATTTATTAAACACCTTTGTCCAGAGCACCATGCTAGATTCTGGGGTACACAAAGACTAAACAGAGAGAAGTTCTTGCTCTTAGGAAGCTTAGATTCTATTGGAGAGTATACATATATTACATAAACAATATTGTACAAAATATTTTGATGAGAGAGGGAGAGTTCTAACAACTAGTAGATTTAGGAAAAGTTTCCGACAGAAGGGAGAACCTGGAAAATATTGAAAAAAGATAAATGAAATAAAGTCCACTTTATGTCAAAGATGTCAAACAAATAATAAATTCTATGATACATGCTTTCTCATATGAGGGAGAGTAGTGGTAGCAAAACCATTTTCTCAAGGAATGTCAGCTTACATCCTACAGAAAATCAAGAAAATCAATTTGGGAAATGCTAGACTAAATGATTACAATGGTCCCTTCTAGCTCACAATTGTGTAACTAAAAAATTCAAAGGAACACATGTAGAAAATATTTCAATAATTTCCATGCAAAGCATAACCCTGGGCTAATTAATAATGGGAATCTCTCAACTCTTAAGATGACTTCAACTTTATTTCGTTGGCAACAGAACATTTTTGTCGTAGACAGTTTTAAAATTTCACTTGGATATATCAGGCAGAAGATCAAACATTTGTGATGTTTATAATATTAAATTAATACACTATGGATATACTGAGGTTAAATAACAAAGAAAAACAACCTGTTTAAGAACCTAGTTTTTCATGTTATAAAGATCACAGACCCAGAATATATTTTTTACATACTGTTGCCTGAACTTAGATTATGAAATATTGTCTCAATAATCAAAGGTAGTTTTGGCACAGTTAGAATGTGATTTTCAACTCAAAGCCAAATGGAGAACTTATACCATCATCTTCTGAATCTGTCATTCACAGAAGTAATCTCAATGTTCCAGAGTATCTCCAAATGTCTTTGAAAGGCAGAGTACTTAAAAGCAAAGGTAATATTGATAAATTTTTAAGTTTTAAGTGATATACAGAAATTCGACTGGAATGATTCAAAGGGATATTTAGGGAATGTCTCCTTTGTATTTTGTGGGGAATGTGATCTTCTTCCTTACTATAGCTTTTGGGGTTACAGGCATTTAGTCAGTCAACAAACAGTAGTTAAGCACTCATATTTGGAATGTGTAGAGGAGTTGTATGTGGTTGGGAGGACTTGGGCAGAGTTAAGGTACCCTAACCAACTAAGAAGTGGGAATAAACTGCAACATATTCAATCCTGGACTCAACTCCTTATCCATATGGAATAAAAATGGACCTATTATTTCACTGGCACTAGCAACTCTTACATTAGGTAACTCCCCTTACCAATGGAAGCCTGCACCTTATTATCTTATTTAGAGAGCTATCTAGAGAACTGAAAGGTTAAGTAATTTCCCCATACCACTTAGCCAGTATGTATCACAGGTAGGACATGTTTCCCTTTCTTCCTAACTTCAAGGTTGGTTTTCCTTCACTATGCCATGGGGTCTCTCTCTCTTCATCCATATTCCTAAGAGATGTGTTAAATTCAGTAGGACACTCATAAACTATATCTCAGTCTAGCAACCATTCATTCTTCTTCTTGGATTTCCTTGTGTAGATTACTAACTCAATATCTTTTGAGTGGCTGCAGACCTTAGAGAAAAGCCCCTCATCAGAATAATATCATTCATAAATATATGTACATGGAGAACTGTAGCATCTAAGAGGTACCTCTCTTCTACTTGGACTTTATTCAAGACATAATGTATACCAGTAGCAAGTATACATCTTTGATAAGTATACATCTTCTTGGTTTATTTTTCTTTTGTTGTTGATGACCAAAGGAATACAGAAGAGGATATATCTATTTTCATCTTTCCTTGCATAATTTTAACATATTTATTAGAGAGAGTTTTTGTAAAGAGAAGGAAGAGAATTTTGGGGGCTATTTCACTCTACTGAGTTTATTTGTAGTTAACTAATAAAATTGTAGGAGCTTGTATTCTCTGCACCTCTCTGTGAAGATGTCATTTCTTAGAGAATCATCTATGTAAGCCTTCTTCTTCCCTTCTTACTTTGGCCTTAAGAATGTCATTGATATTTCTATAGAACCTTCTCCAAAGACTATGGACATGTGGAACTTTAAGGATAGTTGAATAGTTCCAGCTGGTGTCTTATTTTCCTTGTTTCTTGTTTTGTTTTGTTTTTGGTAGTAATACTAACAGTGATCTTTTTCTGAAACAACATTGTGCAAGGAAAACATGACTTAATTCTGAGTCAGGACAAACTTGAGTTTATATTTCACTATCATTCCTGTTATATTTAGCCTCAACTCCTTTGCATTCTCTGTTTCCATTTAGAGCAAAAATATCAGTAAATATTGTGGTTCAGTTCTTCAGTGGGCCAGGAGATAAAGCAGTGGACCCAGAGTAGTCAGGAATGCTTGAGTGCAAATGGTCTCAGACACTTACTAGCTGTGTAGCCCTCAGACAAGTTCCAGTCTCTTCATCCTTCAATTTTCTCATCTTTAAAATGGGTACATGGTGCCTACCTCCTAGAGCTGTTGTAAGCATCAGCTGAGATTAAACATGTAAAGGGCATCATTCAATGTCTGGCAGATAGCCGGCACTATGTAAATGTTATCTCTTCTTATTATTCTAGCTGCCTATCAACTTATCTGTCATTGGACCAAAAGTACACATTAAGTGGGATAGTAGTTAAATTAATATTTGTAGATTATCTTTTAAAAACACCTCCATAATCAATCTTTATTGCACATCCTCCAGTGTCATTGAGAAGCAAGAGGAACAGATCAGGACTGAAGGCTGTTGTATTTGATATGTTTCACAAGTCTCTGTGGTCACACAATTCATTTAGTACCCTACCTGCTGAGGATGAAGTACTGAAGAGGTGGAAAAATCTGTTACTGAGTCTGTACTTGACACCTTTCCAATTCTATAAGAAATTACCAGAATTTTCACGTTCTTAACAAAGGGTTTGAAATCCCAAAGGTCATTCTGGTAGCACTATAACAATAGTAACAACGTTCTTGCTTTTGTGGAAGTATTTTGAGGCTTAAATTAGAACATTACATGAAGGCATTATGAAAGAATAAAAATCATTTTACAAATGTAGAGTATTAATTAGTGAGGTTGTCCAATTTTCTGCATTGTTTATGTACTAGAGCAATGATTCCCAAAGTAGGCGCTACCGCCCCCTGGTTGGTGCTGCAGCAACCCAGGGGGGCTTTGATGGCCACTGGTGCATTTATCTTTCCTATTAGTTGCTATTAAAATTTTAAAAATAATTTCCAGGTGGCTACGTAATATTTTTTCTAGAAAGGGGGCAGTAGGCCAAAAAAGTTTGGGAACCACTGTACTAGAGGTTTGACCAGTATCTTGGGCTGTGTGATTTCAAAGGACAAACATGCCCTCTCAATTCTGAGAGTTATTTGTCGCTATCAAAATCTTCGGGCTAGAAGGCATACTTCAATCACAATCAAGAATTCTTTTTTTATTTTATTTAATTAATTAATTTGGTATATTTTTCCATGGTTACATGATTCATGTTCTTTTTCTCTCCTCCCAACCTCCTCCTGTAGCCAGCACGCAATTCCAATGGGTTTTACATGTGTCACACAATCAAGAATTCTTAAAGGGATACACAAAGGCTGTTAGAGAAAGTAGCTCAAGAGCAGAGCAGCAAAAGCAATGGAAATCAACCTCCACAGCTCTATTCCAGATTTAACAAAAATAGTTAGAAAGAATGGGTGATACCAGGACAGCAGGCAAAAGAAGGAAACAAAAGGACAGCTGAGCTATGGGAGTGAAGAGATTGATCAAGTTGAGCCACTTCCCCTTTAAGCATCTTGGAGCCCAAGAGGCAAACTATCTGTCTCTTCAAAGACTGAATGAAGTTCTAAGAAAAGGATTTTTTTTCTCCAAAATTCTCCTTCTTTTGCCTATGTGGCAACAGCCTTTGTAACATTCTCTGTTCTCTTCTTTACTTCACCTGAAGCAAAATAGTTATTGTTCTAGTCTCAAATTATTTTAACACTATGAATATTTGTTTCAAATGTATTTCTTTGTCAACAACAAATTTCAACAGCAAGAAAGAAAGAGAAGCCTCTCTTAAAATAACTGTAGACAATATGAACTGTAGACAAATTGTTAGATTCTGCAGTATAATCCATTGTAGACCCTCCTTTGTTTTATGAGTGAGTTCATCCCCTTCGAATTCAGTTATTTTAATTATCTACTCCCCTCTATCCTTTCTCTTATTCTTTCCCTTTTTCTCTTTCCCCATCCTCTCTTTATAAAGAAGGTGATGAAAGAGGAGTGTGTTCAGAATGAGTAGTCTTAGATTTGATGCATTCTGCTTCTTCCCACTACCCTTCTTTTCTTGCCTAGATCCCAATTACTGGTTACTTTCATTTTTCTTTAACATCCCTCTTCTTGATCTATCCTGAATTGAGTTTTCTTTGCATAAAACTAATCTCAATCTACATTCCTTATTTTCCCCTTTCCCTTTGCCCCTTCCCTTCCTGTTTTCTTATTGAGTAAAATATATTTCTGCACACAAATATGGACATTCTTCTCTCCTTTGACAAGTTTATATGAAAGTAAGTTTCACATAACACCTGATGACTCCACTGCTTAATCCTAGTCTGTGGAGTTTTATGCTTATGCACCAGAATTATGAGAAATAATTATCATCTTTCTTTTCTTCTTTCCACCTTAGTGTCTTCCTTTCTCTTATATTTACTTTATCTTTGAAGATCATTAAAACATAATAAAACAACTTGTAGATTCATTAAAACCTCTCTGATTTTTTGATGATAATAGTGTTCTGAGGGAACACATGTATCATTCCCCCATATTAGAATCGAAAAAGTTCATCCTTGTTTATTTTATTATTATTTCCTTATGTGGACTTTTTAATGTTTTGTTTGAGTCTGGTTTTCATATTTTAAAATTTTTTATTCAGCTCTAGTCTATTCATTAGAAATTTTGGAAGTCTTCTATTTCATTAATGGTTCATTTGCCTATGTATTATTATACTCCATTTTTATGAGGAAATTATTTCTGATTGTGAGCTTATATTTTTGCCTTCTTGAATATCTTATTTCAAGCTGTTAACTTCTCTACTGTGGTAGTTGATAAATCTTATATTATTTTAAATGTGGTACCTTGGTACTTAAATTCTTTCTTTTAGCCTCCTTGTAATATGATTTCTTTGACTTGGAAGCTTTGGATTTTGGCTATTATGTTCATGGGAGTTTTCATTTGAGAGTTTCAGGAAATGGCAATCAATTTTTTTTAATTTTCACTTGGTGGTTCTAAGAGATCTGATCAGTTTTCTTTTATGATTTCTTGAAATATGATGTTTGCATAATGTTTTGGATATTAATTTCAAAATAGTCTAATAATTCTTAAATTATTTCTCTTTTAAATAGTTTTCAGGTTAATTTTTCTAGGAATTTTACTTTTGTTATCTTTTGATTTTATATGAACATTTTTGCTTATCTCATGGAGTTTTCAACTTCTTTATGGTCCATTCTAATTTTCAAGGAGTGTGTTCATTTAGAGTTTTTTGCCTGTCATTTCAAGAAACTAAAGCAATTAAAGCAATTTTCCAATTTTCCCCCTGAATCTCTCATTTCTATTCAATTCTTTTTTTCTAGTGATTTTCTTTCATTTGAAACCTCTTTAAAAGCCTTCATTTTATCTTTTCCAGAAATTTTAGTTAAACTGTGCTTTATTTTAAATGCTTGTCTTTATATGTTTTTAGAATCATTCATTTATTCTCTTTTTTTCTGGATTTCTGTCTTTAACATACTTGCAAACATAAATACTCCATAAGTTTTTTGTTTTTGCTTGTGTATTCTTAAAGCTTTACCTTCTTAATTCATTATTTTTTGTAAGGCTATACATTTTACAGTCCTGTAGGGAATTTTTGTGCTGTGCTTGGAAATACTTTTTTTCTCTTTTGTCCTCCTGTTGCTTTCTCAGAGTATTGAACATTATATTATTCTGGAATCTCAGTGCTATCTCAGACTGGGGACCTGTAATATTTCAGTACTCATAAAGCCCTACTCCCAACTCCCTATTCATTATGATCTCTGTAAATTTCTAATGAGTATTTCAATATGTACAATGCAACTGTTTGCTTTCACTAGTTAGAGTTCCATTAGATTGCTGCTAGACTCTGCCACTGTGAGCTACCTGAAAGTCTGACAGGTTCAGAGTGATAGAACTTTAGGGTCTCCTTTGATTTAGGCTTTCTGTTCTAGTTATTCCACTTTAGGCTTCAGACTTGGTTGGGGCTGGATGTGAGACCTCATTTCATTCCCAGGGTCAGAGTCATGAAATTGGTCTTTGATTCCATATTTATACTTCACTCAAGATAGTTTAGAGCAATGCTCACTTCTAACCTTGTCCTATGATCCCAAGGTCCTAGTCTCCTCTACAGTAAACATTGGATTTTTTATTCTTACCTAGGTTTCAAGTAACAGAGTTGCTGCCAGTAGCCACCCATTCCTTCTCCCTACCAAGAAAATGTCCCTCTGTGTAATTCTGAAACTTCTTGTTATAGTGCACAATTATTAACAGACCCTCATTCAGTCTTCTGAGTTCCTATCTAGACCCCATCCTCAGGACTGATAAACTTTCTTTCTCCCTGTGCTGGATTGGAAAATGAATCGCTGTGATTGGGAGGGTTGGTCAGAACTTGGTCCATTAACATTTTCTAGATCTTTGTTGATTAATTGTGGGAGAAGAGCTGGATGGGCCATTTTGCTGCTCAGTTATTTTGTTTGGTCTCTCTTTTCTTTATCTAAATGTTTCCTGGTAAACAATGTTGCTTAACCATAAAGAGTCAAAAGATTAGGTAGAGATAAAAGTACATTTTAACTAATCAGAAAAGCCAAAATTAATTGAACTCAGAACTTTTCATTGAAAGTAAATTCTCTAAAGCATCAGATTAGGAGATCAAGCAGATCCAAAGGGTTATTTTATTGCCTCTAGTTTGAAAACAAACTAATCATATAATAGACTATGGTATGTTAAATGTCTGGAGTCAAAAGAAATATGGAGGAGAGGTCTGTGAAGACTGTTATAGGACAACTGTACCCTCTATGTTAACACCACTGCCACTGATGTTGAATTTATAAAGTGCAAACAGGGCAAAAAACATCACAGTTCACTTAGAGTTCTTAAGGGTGTCTCTAATGTGAGGTATGGCAAAAGATTGTAGGAAAATAGAGAACAAATGAGAACTAAAATTGAGTTTTTCCATCAAGTTTTTTATTGGACAATTCTTAAAGAAAACAATTGATACCCTTGGCAAGACCATAACTTTCAGTATTCAGTTGAAAGGAACTTTAATGCTTTTTTCCCCTTTCTCATGGTAATATAGGGATTACCTGAATATTGCATTCTGAAAAAATAGCAAAGCTAGAAATGAACCTTTAAATGGTCAAAATTTACCCTAATAAAATTTTAAAGTTTAAAACAAAATGTTCTGATGATTCACTTTACTTCCTTTACAAGTTAAAAACAAAATACTTATTAGCCATTTTATGCCTTATAACAATATACATACATAATAATATCACAGTTTTAACATTGATTTTACATTCCATTTTATTACTGGTCATCTTTTAAAAAGTATTTTTTTAACTTTAGGACTTTATTTATCATGGCCAAAGATGATTGTTATCATGAATTCAAGTATAAGGGAACATTTTCAATGTTTTCTAATAGCCTCTCAAATTTCCACTCCTACTTTCTAAATTATCTTAATTGACTCCCTATTCTTCAAGTCTCAGAAGCTTAAAATTCCAAAATAAGTTTTCCCTTCCTCTCAAAACATCTAGAAATTTTGTTTTAATGATTTTCCAGATGATTCCTCTCTGTGACATTTGCTATTGCTTAATAACTTTGGGTTTTCAAGGAGAACTTTCTGGAAGTTGCTTTTATTCCTTTTAGGCACTATATTTGCTAGGCTTGGTAACTTCTACAATCTTGGGGTATAGCCACATAATTTAAATGAGTAGTTTTTTTAAGTTTGGATAATTGAGGAAATGTAGAAAAGCAACAATCTATATACTTTAGCTTTTCTATGAAATTACTAGTCTTAGAATAACAACATACTACTTAAATCTGAATTTTGATTAGATCCAAGGGTGATCTGGCTCATTTATAAAACTCCATATGTAGATAATTGATGCATTTATTTGATTGAGCTTCTATGAATGATTGATGTGAAAAATAATATAAAGTAGTTTAAAGAAATACAAATTCCAGAATAAAATGTAAATACTCAACACCAAAATTCAAGTCTTTGTTAGTAAAAGAAACAAACAAATAAACAAAAAACAACAACCTTCATCAAACTAAGCCTTTTTCTTAGAGTATAGCTCTAATTTGGGATAATTATTTTTTTGGAATTTTTCAAATTAATTTCTTCTCAATTTATAAAAATCTATTTTTTCCTCTTGTACCCTTTTCAGAAAAAAATTAAACATATTCTTAGTCAAAACAGATCATTTCATTATCTATGCATAGGTGTAGATAGAAGTATAGATATGGACATGGACATTTATGGATATAGTTATAGATTTTAGGTTTTAAAACCCTCAACTTGAAAAAAATATGTCCAAAGAATCATGAAATCCTTAAGTTTAAGGGGTAGTAATGACTTTTAGAGGCCCTCTATTCAAATACCTTCTTTTTTTATGAATGAGGAAATTGAGACCTGGGGAGGTCCAGTGACTTGTAAAAAATTACATAGGTAGGAAGAGATCTCAGGTGTTTTGATTATAAAAGTAATTCTATTGTTATTGTCTATTAACACTAAAGTAAAAGTTGCAACCCCCATAAGATGCTGCTAAGTAAAATTTTACTTTTAGAGACTCTTAGTATTAGGAAGATTTTCCTTATATAGATCAAACTGAAATGTATATCTCTGCAACTTTAACCCTATTTCCTTGTGACTTTCTCTCATTACCATTCAAAGCCTGGTATAGCTTGTCCTTTCATGAAGAAAACTTCCATAACAGAAGCCCACTCATTTTGTTTTACTTTAAATTAAACATTTATTATCTATATTATAAGAGGACGTCTGCATACCTTCTTTTCTCCTCCATTTGTCTATGCCTACTACTATTTCATTATTAGAAAATACTGTCTTTTTCATATATAACAGCTTATCTATCCAACATAGTAAGATCCTTGTTAACAAAGATTGTGGTTTAAATTCTTTTATCCCATACTTCCTACCACAGTGATGGGAAGAGTGTAGATATAATTATCGCTTGTGAATATTTTTCACATTAGAAATATAAATTCCAGATTCTTCAATTTGCTAATTGTCCTTCCAGTAGATATTAAGAGTAGTTGTTCTTTATAATACATTCATTACCAAAAGCCTCCTCTTGACATATATATATATTCATTTATTAATTTATATAATATATATGGATTTTATCTGCCTAAATAATAATATTGTCTTTAACTGCTTAACATATTTTTGAAGTTAATGTTGATATGAGCAATTCCCTAGTCTAAGTGATTTCTTCATATTGAGTCTCTTCTGTATTGGCCAGCATCAGGAGAATTTACTCCCTCTTCCCTATATTAAGATATATCAGAAAGAACACTGACCTGGGAGTTAGGAACCTAGGTCTAAATCTCAGCTCTGCTAGTTACTAGCCAAGGACAAATCAACAAACCTATGTATCTAAGCTTTGTCACTTTCAAAATAAGTCGTTATGTGTATCATAATATTCAAGGTCCATTCCAGCTCCCATGAATCTCCTTAGTTCCCATAGTAGAGGAGCAGAAAATGTCAGGTACGCTTTTTAATTTATTTTCTAAATGTTCTAAAGACACCTTGTACTTTGTAGTTTATAAAATACCTTTAGTTCCTTGGTCAAAAGGTATTATAGAAGTGTAAAAACAGTGATACCAAGAACAGAGAATTCACATCTTTGGCTGACATTTCCTAAGCTGCCAATTCCTGTCTGAAAGGATTAGAGCAAGACAATAAGGGTAAGGAAATGAAAATGTGAAAAACAAAAGGTGGCATAGGGGACTGGGGAAAAGAGATGTTTTCCAAAGAAGATTCTTTTTCTCTTTGCCTATTTTGATAAAATGATGTATAGTGACTGGCAAAACTTCCCTTTTTACTGATTCCAAGAAGGTTATTTAGAAAAATGTTGATAGCTTCCCAGATGTTTTTTGCCAGTTGCCAAAAATTGATATTTTTTATTATATCTGCTATAAAGTGAAGTAGTGGTATGCCTTATGCAAAGAGTTAATAATCCATAAATTATTGCTGTTTAGTTTTACATTCTATTGTTCTTTTTCTTAGTGTGAAATTGGTATTTGTTTATATTATTTCAGCATTCACATAATATAGCAATGGATGAGAGTGGAAGACAGTCAAGAAACATTCTAGGTGACATTAGAAGAGAAAATGGCATTTTAAATATTAGTGAATTTTCTACAATATAGGTAATTTCACTTGGGGCTTGGTAGATGATTGAGAATATTAGTGAATGTTAACTCTTTCTTTGACTATTTTAATAGCTTTCCGGTTGGTCTTCTTGCTTCTAATCTTGTCTTTTTTTCAAATTTATTTACCGAACTGATGCCAAAACATTCTTCCCAAAGCTGCCAAAAGATTCTTTCTTAAGCCCTGGTAAAATTTTGTCATATCCCTGTTCAAAAATCTTCAGTAGCTCCCTATTGCCCTAGGGTTAAAATACTTCCTTAAAGTCCTCCTCAATCTGGCTCACATATTCCTTGCCAAACATTTCATATTGTTTCTTTTACTACTTACTTTGTGTTCCAGCCAAACTTGACAACATAATAGTTTAAGAACATGGCATTTGATCATCTTATTCCTTGACTTTTTGCAGGCTACTACTTCAGGCTAAAATATATTCTTTCCCCTTCCTTATCCTCCCACAATTCTCTCTTCATTGCATTATATCTTCATTCAATATTCAACTCAGTTGTCCTATGAAAAGTCTCCTATGGTAATTCTATAATCTCTTCTAAAATGACATTTAATTTAATGTACTTATTTTTAAAAACTTAAATATATTTAAATACTCATATCATTTTTTATATTGAATTATCTCATATTTGCCAGATGCTCATCTTGTAACAATTAAGTACTAAACCAAAAAAAAAAGATATTACCCATATCTGATATCATGCCTCTTGAAGATGGTAGAGGCAGGAGTGCTTGAATCTCTCTGGAAATATGCTCCAAACACCCTCAAAATAATACTTCAAAACAAATACTAAAATGGCAGAACCAACAAAAGGATAGAATGAAAGCAATTTTCCTTTAAACAACAACTTGGAAGTTAAGGAGAGAAGGTATTTTCCTTGGTGTAAGAGGGAATCACAGTCCACAGCAAGGCCACACCAACAGTGCAGGTCAGCACAGAGGCCCCGCCATCTCCCACTGCTCTGAGGTTCTGAACCCTGGTCCAGGCTAGTGGTAAGACTCTGAGAACCTGCCTAAGCCAACTGCAGAGCACCCCCTTGCTGACTCTTCAAAATTCTAAACCCCAATGCAACCACCACCCATTATGCCTAGAAGGTACAAGCCTTTGGTGAGATCTTATGCCCCAGTAGTATACCTGGCTTTGAAAACCAACAGAAGGCTATAAGGGAGGCTGAATCAGGATTGAGAGGTAGCTTCCAGAACTCTTAGCCAATAACCATCATACTACCTAAAGAGAATTGAAATTTGCATATACCCAGAATTAGATGTGAGGGTAGCAAAAAAAAAAATACTAAAGTTCAAGAGAGTGCTTTTCTAACAGGGGAATAGAGCTTACCTCTTGAGATCTCTTCATCATCTCTGATAATCTGATAAGGACAGCCTAGTTGATAAGGAAATAACAGGACACTACTGGAGTTGTCTTTTAGTTCATGCTTACAGCTCTGTCTCCAGGAGCATGGAGTTTTTATTATATATATTTCAAGAATCATTTCACACAAAAGAACCCCCCCCCGAAACTCTGCAGATGCACAGAAGTTATAAATTATGTCATACCAAAACACAAAAAGTCTCATTGACTTCAGAACAGACCAAGGCCAGGGCTGAATTTTGACTGGGTTCTTATCAGAAAGCCAAGTCGGGTAATATTTTTCTCAGGGTCGAATTGCCCCTGCTAAGGTTTTGGCCTTGGCTGTACCAGGCAGCTGCATTCCTGGCCAAAGGGGGAGAGTGTTAACCTTTTAAATGCTGGCCCACTAGGAACCTAAAGCTCTTCAATAAGGCCACAGTACTTTTCAACAAGAAATCACAAGGATCACAAAAGGGGTCAAAAGAGGAGTCTCAGATTTTTATCTATTCTCTTATTGGCTTCCCACATCTACCTTTGAGATAAAAATAAAACTCAAGAAAAAGACTGGGAAAATAAGCAAAAGTAATGATAGAAAATTATTTTGGTAACAAGGTAGAACAAAGCCCAAGATCAAATGGGGACAATGAGAACAAAGCAGTTATGTGCAAAACTTCAAAACTTAAAAGAAAGATAGGCATTGGTCTCAGGTTCTGGAAGAGCTCAGAAAGTATTTCAAAAATTAAATAAAAGAGGAAAATAAAAAATTGTGAAAAGCAATAAAAGTAATGAAAGGAAAAATAACACCTAAAAAGAATTGACTAAACCAGTGATGGGCAAACTATGGCCCAAGGGCCAGATGTGACCCCCTGAAATATTCTATCTGGCTGCATTACATTATTCCTAATCTGAAACTTTGAAATAGTTGCCTTAGAAACAGATTAGCAGATGAGCATTTCCTTTCCTTTGGCCCCCTTTTTAAAATGTTTGCCCATCACTGGACTAAACAGTAACAGAGGCACTTAAATATTCACTGAAAATAATTCTTTAAAAAGCAGATTATACAAATGGAAAAGGAAATACAAAAATCCAATGAAGAAAATACCTTAAAAATTAGAATTGACCAAAAGGAAAAGGAGGTTCAAAAGCTCAATGTAGAAAATAATTTCTTAAAAATTAAAATTAGGCATATGGAAGCTTATGACTCTATGAGACATCAAGAAACAATTAAAAACTCAAAAGAATGAAAAAATAGAAGAAAACATAGAAGAAAAAAATAGAAAAATTATCTCCTTGGGAAAATAACTGAGATGGAAAATAGATCCAGAAGGGCATATTTTAAGAATTATTGGACCACTTGAAAGCCATGGTAAAAAAAAAAAAACACATCGAACTACAAAAAATTATCAAAGAAAATTGCCCTGATATTTTTGAAGTAGAGGGTAAAATAGAAATGGAAAGAATTCATTGATCATCTCCTAAAAGACATCTCCAAAGAATACTCCCAGGAATATTATAGATAAGTTCCAGAACTCCTAGTCCAAGAAAAAAAAATACTGGAAGCAGCCAGAAGGAAACTCTCCATATATCATGGAGTTGTAGTCAGAATTACACAACATTTAGTAACTTCTATATTAAAGGACCAGGGGGTTGGGAATATGATATTCCAGAAAGCAAAGGAGCTAGGTTTATAAACAAGAATCACCTATCCAGCAAAACTGAGTATATTCTTTTGGGAGGAAATAACTATTCAATGAAAAAAAGGATTTTGAAGGATTCTTGATGAAAGGTGAGACCTGAACAGAAAATTTGATCTTCAAATAAAGACCTGGAGAGAAGTATAAAAAGATAAACAGGAAAGAGACTTAAGAGATTCAGTGAGGTCAAACTGTTTACATTGCTATATGGGAAGATGATACATTTAATACTTAAGAATTTTCATCATTACTAGGGCAGTAAAAAGGAGTATACATAGGTAGAGGGTGTAGGCATAAGTTGACTATGATGACATGGTATCTAAAAAAATACATCTAGGTGATAAATGATAGTACAGAGAGAAGAGGGAAAGGAGAGGTAGAAAGAGGTAAATTAGTTCACCTGAAG
This sequence comes from Gracilinanus agilis, assembly GCF_016433145.1. NCBI lineage: Eukaryota > Metazoa > Chordata > Mammalia > Didelphimorphia > Didelphidae > Gracilinanus > Gracilinanus agilis. The sequence goes on along the minus strand of NC_058134.1, from coordinate 93,653,385 downwards.
AGGTGAGTAAAATCTATTAAAGTGGAGGGGAGGAGGAAGGTGATAATGGGCAATGCTTAAACCTTACTCTCATTGGAATCAGCTCAGAGAGGGAATAATATCCATCCTAAGTTGGATATAGAAATCTATCTTACCCCATAGGGAAGCAGAAGGGAAATAAGATGGAGGGGATGCTTTTAGAAGGAATGGTGATTTAGAGGAAATGATCATTAGAAATAAACACTTGGGAGGAAAGGCAGAATGAAAGGAGAGAGTACAGGACAAAAGGGGAACATAGGATGGTAGGGAATATGCAGTACAAGGTATAGAGTGAATAATTTTTATTACATTAGATTTTAAATACTTTTTATAAACAGAACTCATTCAACCAAGATCAGATGGAAAATAAACTGAGGAAAAATTTACAAATTTCACTGATAAATGCTCATTTCTCAAATATGTAGAGAACTGAGTCAATTCTAAGAATACAAGTCATTCCCCCAAATGACAAATTGTCAAAAGATATTAATAGGCAGTTCTCAGATGAAAGAATCAAAGCTATCTATAGTCATATGAAAAATAATCTAAATCAATATTGATTCGAAGAATGCAAATTAAAACATACTGAGGTATTACCTATCAGATTTGCTAAGAAGACAGTAAAGGAAAACATTAAATTTTGGAAGGGCAAAATTAAGACACTAGTACATTGTTAATGGAGTTGTAAATTAATTCAAACATTCTGGAGGGCAATTTGTAACTCTACCCAAGGGGCACACCCACCGATTTAGTAATACCGTTCCAAGCTCTATTTACCAAAAAGATAAAAATGGGGAGTGAAAGAACTATCTGTAAAAAAAAAAAAAAAACAAACAAACAAACAAACAAACCAAAAAAAAAAAAACACTGACAGCTCTTTTTGTGATGGCAAAGAATTGGAGATTGAGGGGATGTATATTAATTGGGTATGGCTGAAAAAAATTGTAGTACGTGATTGTACTCTTGAGGTATAAGAAATAATGAGCAGGATGATCTTGGAAAAACCTGGAAAAACCTACATGAACTAAAGCAGAGTGAAGTGAACAGAACCAGGCGAATATTGTATATATTAATGCCAATATTATAAAATGATCAACTGTGAAAGACATATATTCTGAGCAATATAATGATCCAAGACAATTTCAATGGAATTATTTTTTTTAATTTAAAATGTTTTAATTTCCACATAAATTTTCCAAAATTATATGATTGATGTTGTCTCCCTCCCTTTCCCCTCCCCCTACCTGACCTGACAAGCAACTCAATCTGGGTTATACATGTATTATCACACAAAACATATTTCCATATTATTTATTTTTGTAAGCAAATGATCTTCTAAAACCCAGACCCCAAAACATTTAGTCAAATAAACAAGTGATAAATTATATGTTGTCATATGCATTTCTATTCCAACAGTTCTTTCTCTGGAGGCAGATAACATTCTTTTTCACAAGTCCTCAAAATTGTCCTGGATCATTGTATTGCTGTTGGTAACAGTCAGTCACATATGATTGTTCCACAGTATTGAGGTTACTGTGTATAATGGTCTTCTAATTCTGCTTATTTCACTCTGCTTCAGTTCATATAGGTTTTTCCAGTTCTTTCTGAAACCATCCTGTTCATCATTTCTTATAGTACAATAGTATTCCATCACTATCACATACCACAATTTCTTCAGCCATTTCCAACTTGAGGGACATTCCTTTAGTTTCTAGTTCTTTGCCACCACAAAAAAGAAGTTATTAATATTTTTGCACTCATTGGTCCTTTTCTATTTAAAAAAAAGTCTGCATCTTTGGGATACAGATCCAGTAGTGGTATTACTGGATCAAAAGGTATTCATTCTTTTATAGCCTTTTGGGCATAATGATGAATTATGAAAAAGAAAGTATTTAATTCCTTTAGACTTTTGTAAGGCTTTTCACCTCTAGAGAGAGAACTGAGGAGCCTGAATGTAGATTGAAGTATATTTCAATTTATTTGTGTGTTTTTAATTTTGGATTTCAGTTTTACTTGAGCATTTTTCTCATATGATGAATATGAACATGTGTTTTGCAAGATCATACATGTACAACTCAGATCAAATTGATTACCATCTCAGGGGTGGGGGAAGGAAAGGAAACAATTTGGATATCATTCAGAGCACGTGTGTCAAAGATCACTGTATGTAAAGTGGGAAAAGAAAATATTAAATTATAGAAAAGAAAAGAAAACAATATTTTCCAAAAAATAAAGTAAAATTATACCTCGTTTAGAAGATAGAGTCTAAAGCTGGCTTTACCTTTAATTTCTGTAGTCATTATGGGTCACTGAATTCAGGGTTCTGAAGTCTTTCAATACGGTTTTCCTTTGTTTTATTGTGCTCATCATGTAAAGCATTTTCCTGGTTATGCTTACTGTGCTCTGCATTAGTTCTGAGAAGGACTAGAGAGGACTACTTCATTTTGATCTCTTATTGCCCCAGAACTTTGTTGAATTGAATCGACTAAAACAATATGAAATCTGCTAATCAACACTCTTTACCTTCTGTGTCAAACCTATTGATTTCATTTTACTCACTTCATGAAACACACACACATGTGTGTATATATATATATATACACACATGTGTGTGTCTATGTGTGTGTACCTTATTTTCTGCATTAGTTATATATTGGAAAAAATTGTGTATAAATGACATTTTATAGAGTAAATTTTTTTCTTGTTACTTTACAGCCCATTTCCTCATTCCCCTTTATCATCTGATTTCTATTTTAAGTGTTTTGAGTAATAGGTTTCCTAAAAGTGGAGCACACCTGTATTTGGTGGTGGCTAATCACTAATACTTGTAATAGCATGCCACAAGAGAGTGAAGCTGGACAAAATGACATGAAGTATTTGTTCCCATATTGTAAATATTGCCTAATGTCAAATGTGAAACCCAGTACCTTGCCAGGAGTCTCAACTTAAATCAAAGCTACTTTAATCAAAGCAATTGCTAATGCCAACAATACATAAATTAGAGATTAAGCAGAAGTGAGTGGACAAAACCAACAGCTGCATTATGACAGATTTGGAGAAAGGTTTGCCAGACCTAAATTGATAGTTTGTGAATAAAGTCAGTCACTCAGAAGGCAAATGGGAAACAGATATTGGGAAATGTTCTTAATATTTGGTGCTCACAATTAACCTTAGCAGCTTAAGATAAAATATTTGGAAAAATGACAGATAAGAGGGGGAGAAGTCCAGGGACAGAAATTTGAGAAAAGAGAAGTAAAGATTCAATGTCACTTGGGAAAATTTAAAACTTTTGTTGAGTCTGTTTTCTGATAAAGACAGACAATCAGAAGAGCTGACATTGATATATCACTCATTGCTTACAAATAATTCAACATATATGATCTCATTTGATCTTCCTAACTGTGGTAAGTAGGGATAATGTATTTTCTCCAAATCTTAGAAATGAAGAAGCAGGCAATGAGGGAGGCTAAGTATCTTGCTCTATGTCACATATTAAATGTGGGAGGGAGGTTAGATTTTTCACCTACATTTCTCCTGACTTCTACAACACTGTATTGCCTGCTAAATTCAAAATTCACAGAAATTACACCTGGGGAGATAAACCTATACTTTGCATTGATGATCTGGACTGCGAGGAAGTATACTGAATCTGAAGTCAAATGATCTGGGCTTCTCTCTTTCTCCTTTACATTAATTTGTAATGTAAGATTAGACAAGGCATTTTGCCTTTCAAAGAATCAGTTTCCTCTAAAAATGTATTATTATTTGTCCTTCCTGTCTCTCAGGAAAGCATTTTATATTACTCAGAAGTGAGAAAGCGGCTCAGACAACAGACTCATATGTAAGACTTATTCAAAAGAGAGTAGAAAATTATTCAACATATAGGATAGGTCAGGTATAGGACAGCTATTTATTTCCTCCATACACAAATGTGCACAGTTGTAAGTATTCATTGACAAAGGCTTGAAACAGTATACAGTAGCTCATTAAGTCTTAGTATATTCCCCTAGGAGTTTAATACTTTAAACCATAAAATATGAGTCACTTGGTGAGACTGGTAAAAACCATTTCTCCTTCACTTCATTTCTGTACTGTCCATATAGTTCCATCAAGATTACAACCTGGGCATGGCTTGGTATCCTGCTTCTGTCAGTGGTCATCTTTTTTTCTAAGACGAAAGTTGCAGAAAACTGCTAATGACCATCAGCTATACCTTTTGAATTCACAAGGTGGAATCCAAGCTTCTCAAGTTCACTATCCATTTACCCTGAAATAAACAAAAGCAAAAGTAGCAACTAAAGTCCTGAGGTTGATGGTCAAATTTTCTTAGACAAGACATGTTCCTGTTAACATTTGTGAGCTCCTGTCATAACAGCCAAGAGGAGTCCTTTTGCTCTGCTTCATTGAAAGTACCAAGTAGTATCCCAGAGATGGAGTTTTAGAAGAAAGAAGAGAGGTAGAGAACAGGTTTACTTCTTTTAAGATGAGCTTGAAATCCTTTGGCTGTTTAGGGGGACATGGAATTGCAGTGCCACCCAAAGGCTGTCAATACTGATCATGTGACCAAAGGAGTGACTAAAGGAGCTTAGCTTTGCTCTATGAGGTGTACTCAGCCAGCACAGATGGATATGGTAACTGATTCTTTCCATCATATAGGTATCATGACTTCTCTACCTAGTTCCTAATTTGTTTCCTGGAAAGTAAAGCTCAAGTTTTGAATTATAAAATAACACATGCCACAAAGTTTTTTACTTCTACTTTGGCCATGGGCATTTCTTTTACATTTCCTGAACCCTCCTTTCTTATCACCTATTTAGACTTTTCTTTTTCTTCTCTATTTTCCTTTTCTGCCCTTTTCAGAACTCTGCTTTGACAAGTACCAAACAGTATTAAGGACAAAGAATGGGAATTAACTGAAAACATTAATACTTTTCCTACATTTTTTTCTTCCTCTACCACCCCATACGCCTTCTGGCTGTTTCCTTAGCTCATCTACCCCTCTACTGCAGAAGCCTGGGCAAGTTCAGGAAGAGAGAATTTAATCCAAATGACTCTTTTAGAAAAATGGCAGCTCCATATAAATCCCTGATAGGGAAGAGATTGAGACTAAAATCTAAACCAGTTTTCTGGATTATATACATGGATTTAATATATCTATGGCATGTTACCAAGGTCTCCTATATCAGAGTGAATTGAAATACTGATATAAAAACCTAGAAGATTACATGATGCTAATACTCACTTCTCTAAAAGTTTTCTTCCAGCCCAAGAAGAGTGAAGGGCAATTTATAGGGAAATTTGGCCTGTGCTAGGAGTCATCCTTCTACTGTTGAAACTCTTATAGGGAGTTAGGCTATAAGGGGGGGGGGGTGGAGAATGTAGTGCCACCCCTCCCAAAAAGGAAGGAAGGAATCATTTTTAAATGAAGCTAAAAATAGTATTTAGGTTGATGATATTTCTGCCTACATTAAGCTACTTCTCTTTAGAAGTGAGCTCCTTTAGCAGAAAGCCTATTTGCATATTTAACAAAGAAATAAATATGACATGAGATGCTTAGGTAAGTGGAGATAATATGCCCCATAACCAAAGGAGGGGTCAGTTCCTTTCCATCCCATTGCCTACCACAGCCTCAACCCTGAAGTTATTTCAGAAATATGTGCATTTTGTAAATGAAAAAATTAAGGAAAATTGAGTAAAAAAGGGAGTAGAGAATTTCTGAATCTAAATCTTATATTTTCCCCATTCCTTGGCTCTGAGGGTTTCCCTGTATCTCTTCTGAACATAGGACAAGAGATTGGAGTTATTTGCAAAGAGTCATCTTGTGTGCTTCACCTCTCCCCATTCAAACACTATATCTTTTCCTCTCCACTTCTGTTCCTCTCCCTGAAATTCACTTAAGTCAGATAGTATGAGAAAATGCCACTGGTGCCTAGACTGGAGTCCTGCTGGATTCAAGATCAATCCCCTAGAAATTCTGAGCCTGATTTCCTCACTTGTGCCTCATGCAGCAGAAGCTGAGTCTGGTGTTGTGCTCAGATATATAGTTCTTCTAATTGAAGTTTTCCCCTTCTGGAAAGGATTATAATGAACTAGTATTATTTTTTTTTTCTTCAGAATCTTTTTTGTGACTCTAGAAACAGAAATGTATGCAATAGTCCCCCTGCCTGTCCCCACCCCAAACACATAAAATTCTTTCACTCCTATCAGACACTACAGAATGACATGCTTAGCCTGGTGGTTTAATGAAACCTCTCCCCAGCTTGTCTCTTCAGCTTCCAGGAGCACCTGTAGAAGAAAGCTGAAAGAAAAGAATTTCTCTGTGCCTGACTTCTTGGCTGTCCATGCCCCAACTCCAAATCAACGTGTGTGTGTGTGTGTGTGTGTGTGAGTGAGAGAGAGAGAGAGAGAGAGAGAGAGAGAGAGAGAGAGAGAGAGAGAGAGCAAGCTCATTTTTGCATGACTGAGAAGGAAAGAGAAGAGCGCAAGGGATAGTAAGAAGGGGCTAGGAGCTCTATAACTGCAGCAGTTCAGGTTTGAGGTCAGAATAAGGAAAAATCTAGAGCAAGGGATTTGGGTGGGCGGGGTCGCTGCTTGTTGGGGAATACCTCAAAACCCGCAGTCCTTGGTGGGATAGTATGAAGCTGGTATGAGCAAGCAGTGGAGCCCTGGAGAGACCACCGCATCAAGGAGGGGAGGGTGTAAAGTAGGCCAGACCAGAGACTTGAATGCAGCCCAGATGGTACACGCCTCTGGGGGGCTAGAGAGGAGTGAGTGTGTGTGTGCGCGCGCGTGTGTGCGTGTGTGTGTGTGTGTGTGTGTGTGTGTTCGAGTGTATGTTCGTGGGGGGGAGGGGTTGGTGGAATTGTCCGGCAGTGTACAGCGTCCAGTGTCCGGGGACAGGGAAGGTGCGGCTGTGATGTGCAGCAGCTGATTCAGATTCAGACTAAATGAATGCAACCATGGAAACGTAACGTGTGTCCCATAGTAACCTGAAACAACATTATTTATACGCTGGTGTCTCCGCCCTCTCCTTTCCTCTCCTCCCCTTTCCCCTTGGTCCCTTCTCCCTTCCCCATCTTCTCCTTCTGCCAGGTTTGCATCAGCCATGGCGGGTATGCGTCTGGATGCTTCTTCCCCACCTCCTATCTGCTTTCCTTTTGGCCAGGGAGAAAGGGGAAGGAGAGGGTTCCAAATTTCCAATTGATGAATTGTTAACACCATGGGAGAAAGGCAGCAGCTTCACCCATGGATATCTGAACAGTTCATGTTTGCTTTAAAAAATACGCTGATACACACCACATATAAAACGGGGGTGGGCGGCAGAGGGGTCTCCTCTTTCCGGAAACAGTTTGGGGTTCCCTTAACCTTGGCACAAGCTCCTGGTTTCTCTTTCTAGCCCCCAAACTGCCTCCTATATCCTCACCTCAGCTTCAGCCTCTTTTTCACCCCCACCCTCTGGGTGTTGTATCCGCCTGGCCTGGTCCCCACCCTTTGGGACCAGAGTGTGTACCGCGCCCGCTCCGCTACACACCACCGCCACCAAAAGAGACAAGTCACTGGGAGAGGGAACAAACCACTCGCTCAGTGGGAGAAGCTCTGGCATGAATGCCTGTGCGTGTGTGTGTCTCTCTCCCCGTGTTTGTGTAGTGCCTGTGTCTCACAGTGTGAGTCTGTTTACCAGCTAGCTCACCGGACACGGAGGCTAGAGGGCTGGCTGTCTCTTCTCCGCTGCTCCGACTTCTCCCCTCTCCTTCTCATCTCTCCCCTCAGTCTTTTGTGTAAGAGCAACATTTTTCCCCTTTCTTTTCTTAGTAGTGACCGGAAAAAAAGAGTTGATTGCTATTGTTATCCGGCAGCTAAAGGAGCAAGGAACGAGGTGGGTGGGTGGGTGGTGGTGGTGGTGGTGGTGAGAAACTCACTCGAGGAGGGAAGAAGAATTGACAGACACATTTCCAAAAATTCTCCACCCCAACCACCGGCGAGTCCAAGCTCTACTTTGGTAGTCATCAAGACAATGGATTAAGTAACTCTTCTCTGGGCAAGGAGTCGAGCTGACACTTTGGGCAAAATGAAGGAAAAGGCAATGATTAAAACCGCTAAAATGCAAGGGAACGTGATGGTAAGTGGCTTCAGAGCTCTAGAGGACTGTAAGTAACTGGGGTGAGGGGTGAGGGGTAGCAGCGGGGGTGGGGAAAGAAGAGATGGATGGGAAGCCTGCTCTCCTGGGGCTCGGGACCAGGCGAACCTCTCCAAATGGTTAACATGTTAATGTCCCTTCTGGCATCAGCATTTCCTGACAGCTCCCTTCAAAACGCAGACCTAAGGAAGAGTTTCCCTGCTTAGAAAAAGCATATTCATCCCGTTGTTTATTTACAATTAGTAACTTTGAGTCTACTCTTTCTTTTTGCTTTCTTCCTTTTTTAAAACAATGTTGGGTGTATTTTGGAAAAGTAGGGAGCAGGAGAAGTATATTGAGTCCTGGATATGCATGCCCATGTCTGTCCCTGCACTTGTGTCCGCCAGTCTGAGAAACATAAGGTCGCCCTCCTCTCCTGCTGGGGTGCCTTCCTCACGCCTGCAAAGAGAGGAAAGTCAACTTAAGGCTAGGGGGTACCCCCTGGTCTTCCAGTACCTATGGTGGCCCTGACTGTAAGGAGACAGCCCTAGGGCTGTTCAGAGATTTTGCAATAGGGTTTGCGCTCTTTTTAGGGGAGCTGTTTTTGCTGGTGTTGTTGCTGCTTTCCTCCTCATCGCTGCTGCAGCTATTCTCCTAAAGAGAAAGCTTCCCTCATATATTTTTGGGGTAGGAGAAAATGTCCCCCACCCAGAAAGGAACCAGTGATTGGTTGCAGGGAAAAGCAGAGTTCCACAAGGATTACAAAAATATATGAGAAATATCTATAGTAGAGAGAGCGGGGTTGGAGAAAGGAAAGGGGGGTGATCCTTGTACCTACAACTTTGATAACTTGAGGATAGCAGTTTTCCACTTGCTTCTTCACAGTCTATCCTCCCTTGCACCTCAACCCCCCAATGTAACTGGGTGGTCCTTGGCTTTGTTACATCCCCGATTCTTTTAGCCAGGGGTAGGGCTTAGGTGGTGGGGGACTGGAGAGGAAGTGGAGGTTGCCATCTTGTTCTTTTGGAAATATGTGTGTATTTTTGTTTGTGTGTTGCCTTAACTCTTTAGGAGATGGTAGTTGATTGACTTCTGTATTTCTTTTTATTATCTATGTGCTTTTAAATTCCTTATTGCCAACTTGAGTGAAACAGTGAAAGAGGAAGCACCAGGAAACAGTGACGAGTAAGGTCTAGAGCTGTGTTTAAAGTAAATTTGACCCTGGTTATGTATAGTAGCTATGGAAAGGCATGGAGTAAAATCTAAAAAGGTGGCATGTGTGAACCAGTTCCAGGGTCATTGGACTGACCTCAAGTGTTCAATAACAGAACTAGTAGGAGGAAAGAGAAATGAATGGAAAATCAAAACTCAAGATACCTGTTGCCTGTGAGACCTCTCCCATCTGCTTTATACTCCTGTTCTCGGCTTTTTCTTAGCCAATTACTAGTCAAGATTACCTTCTATCACTGTTGTAGAGTTAGATTTCTACTCTATAGCCTTTTTTGAGGTGGTCTTGAAATTATTTCTCTTCCTCATCCTCACAACCTCATTATATAAGTTTTATCTAAGAACTATCCTAATTGCTTAAGGAAGCAAATGCCATCATCCACCCTAAGTAACCTTCCATTTTCTACTAGATATGTTTCATGGCAGGATTTCATGGAAGGAAAAGGACAGAAACATGGACATAAAACTATCATTTTCAAATTAATCTCCTAATTCCTCTATTTTTCTTTTATATTGCATCATAATATGTTATTGAAGTTTGGCTTTTTGGGGAGTAGCAATGATATATATGGATCTAAGAATAATGTTAATATTAAAATGTAACTTGCTAGATCACTAAATTATTCTGCCTCCAAATCACCATTAAATTAGTAGCCTAAATGATGTCAAGGCTTACACCAGTAGAACTAATATTCACCTAATACTGACATACATCATATCTTTAATAAAAAATTTAGAAGCATTTATTTGTCTTAGATTTTTGCAGTCCAAAAAATATCACTAGAGGGAAAGTATCCTATCCTTTTCTCTCAAATAATAAATAGGTGTTTTCTCATATGTTTCAATATGAATGCCATCCCCTTTGCAGCAAGTATACTTGAAGCTGCTTCAGCCTCAGGCAAGAGAGCTGTGAAAATAAATAATAATTTTAGAAATCAACCCTCTAGTCAGGGGAAAGGCTGATTTCCTTAGGATTGAGATTGCAAATTGCCACAGATTGTTGCTAATGCTATGCCAGCCATTGAAAAAGAGTTGCCACCTGTCTTCTGTTTGCCTCTTACTTTGAAAATGAACTTCCCAACTGGATTCAAGTAGCTTTGACTGAAGGACAGGCTGAATTGGTACTGATGATTTGGGGATTACATACTGAGTCTTTGTTTCCATCAGTTGCCTTTGAAAACTCTTGCCAATCACAGCTCTCCTTAGAGTAGATGTCTGGCAAATGCTTCTCTCCTCCCCTATTTCATTTAAATTCATTTTAAGTATTGTATCCTAGTTAGAGTGTTGTATAACTTATTCCTACTGCCAACCAGGATATAGTTTGTGTTCATTTAATTCTGCTATTTGAAAGATCAGAATGTCTGATATTGTGGTTTTCTGTGTGTGCTTTGCTTACACACATGTCTATTTCTGTAGTGAGAACCAATAGAGTTCTTTGTATATTGTGTGATCTGAATTCAATTATATATAGACAGAATTTGTAACAAAATCCCTTAGCAAAACTTGAACAGCTCCTGAAGTCAAATGATAGTTTCACTCTAGGATGTATACTATTATTTACTGTTTTCAATTTATTTTTATTTATAAATGTTTATATTTATTTATGTATGGTTGTATATAGGGTATATATGGCTCATTTATAATATGGTTGCATTATGGTACTTGGGTTATGACCTCACAAGATAACCTATGAGCACCATGATAGTCCCTAATCTTGCTACAAACTGCCCCATTTTATTGCTTAAATAGAACATCTGTTCTAGTAAAAGTGAAAAAATATTGTATCCTCAGGCAATATTTTCTGATGTTTTTTCCCTCATCTTATTTGATTGGAAAAGTTAAATATTTACTTCTTGATCTCCCTCTATTTTATACTCATCAAAACAAATGTCACAACTGGTATTATTGTACCAAGTCTCTGATTGAGAGCTTTGTCCAGATAGGGGGAGTTGACTATTGATAAACTTTCATCATGTGAGCCTGACCAAACTTCCTCTCAGGTGGCTTCAGTACTTCTACTTTAAGAACTTTAGACAAAGAGGGGGTAAGGTGAGAATGTCAGCATCTCCACACACTCTTATGAGAGATCACTTTAAAAATTATCTTGACAAGAATTGTATTTCTTTTGGGGCACCCTCAATTTTCCACCATCTTGTATGTCTCCTTAAGGTGGAGGATTGCCACTCTCCACCATCTTTTATGATTATATGTATAGCAGAGTTTATTGTAAGAAGTCCTTCAAAAATCTAGGAATGGTCACAGGAAAAGTCCTATTGAGTAAGGTGGAGAACCAACTCTAAATGTGTTCCCAATCCTGATGATTCCTTTATCTGACAAGAGGAAGTTTCTTTAGTTACATGATGCCATCTGGAGAGTTGAAGGAAAAGAGAGGCAGAGGGCAGAGTCATTGGAGTGAGCTACTTTACATGCTTTATTGACCAATCCTTTCTGAGGGCCACTTTGACCTAGGCTTCTTTCCACTCTCTCCCTTCTCCCAAATGAGAGTGTAGAATCAAGGATCCACCTAGTGTTTGCTGCATCATCCTAAATCACAAGTCCTTCAGACAAGCATTTATCCCCAGACATGGCTTAGGGAACTCAGAGATAGCCACTGCACATTCATTCTCACACTGATTTTATGAGGTTCAACTTTAGCCATTCTTACAGAAATATACTTTCTCCATCAGTGCATGATCATTTAAAAATAATTTAAATGTGTATCTTGGATTGTAAACGTGTGAGAGGATGAAGCAGCTGCCTTTAGTGGATAGATAGAGCAATGCAATCGAAACAAATAGGAGTTGGGTTCAAAGGACAAAGATTCTTTGATGGCTGACTCTAGGGTAGTCAGCCTTTCTAAACTTTATTTTCATAATCTTCAAGATGCTTATGGTGAAGTGGCTTCTAAGGTCTCTTAAAGTTCTAAATCTATGATTCTTTGATTTTAATATTCTGCCCATATGGGTTACTATTAGTGGAATAATGTTGAATTTGTAGAACAGTGGTATTATACTCAAATAGAAATGAGGGCTACTTATCTGTAATAAGAATCTATATGGGGTAGATATTGACAGTTTTGAAATGTAGTATCTCTATGTTTTATTATATATTTATATTTATTTTATTAATTATCTCCTTATTATATTTTATTCTGTTTCTGGCTACACTCAGGACTGTTGTGGATTATGAGACATATATATATGACACCTCAAATATAGAGTTTCACTTTCTTATTCCCTTTTTTCTGATAGTGGAACCTTTCATGGTTTATAGGATATTGATGCCTGTGGAAAACCATTCAATCTCTTGGCCTACTCCAAACATTAACTATTAAGCTGAGTTGCTTTGAATTAGATTGTTGGAGAAGTTGAAGTTGAAGTTGAAGAAGACTCTGGAAAGGAGTTATTTGGGTAGGTGGAAGGCTCTCTGGAAGAGGCTTGAAAGAGAATCTGTAGCAACAAATAAGAAGAGATCACACTTCAATGTTCAGCTTCCTTACTGTACTATTTATTACTCTTCAATTTCTCATTCTTTACTCCATTCCATTTTCATTTGTACCACAAGATGGTAGATTATATGAGGTGTCAGGGCTGAAGTAGGTCCTTAGAGATTCTACTGCTAATGAAGAGTCTTCAGAAAAAGATAAGAGAAGTAGAAGGAATAGTAGCTAGGGGAAAAGTTGATAAAAATGAAGTTTTCTTTATATGTGAGAAGAGGGGAAGTTTGGATGGGCATTTCTTGGGTGTATTTTTATACATCCTCTGCTTTTTGGATTTGACAAATCTTTTACCACAGTTTATTTCTTTTGACTCTGTTCTGTTTTCATGGCAATCTTATCTTATTGTTTGGAGCAAATATACAAAATCTTTAAGAACCTTCCTTTTAGTAAACAAAGCCATAGGATTAAATTAGAACTCCAAGGCTACTCTTATTTGACTCCCTTGTCTAGTGGACTCATTCATCTGAGTAAAATGTTTTTTTCCTTCTCATAGTAAGATGGCTCAGTGGAAGCAAGAAGAGCCAAAGCTGGTACATGTATCACATTAAGTTGCTTCACCAAGACTGTTGTCTTTAATGTTGGGTGCAGCCTGGCTTGTTTGGTCTTCCTTATGATCACAGCACACTTTTTTGAGATAAGTGGTTAGGGTTAGGGATGCAGACACAGAATATGAAATAGTTTATTCAGAAAACTGGCCATCAAAGGAATTAGAACCACAATTTTGGTCTCATTAGCAGTATTCCTGAGTCATTTCATTGATTGATTCCTTGAATTGGTGCTGATTCTAAATAGGCCTAACTTAGATTACATGTTGGGGAGAATTTGATTCACTGAAATACTGCTCTTTAAATTTCCAGTAGGATATTTTGCCTGGACAATTGCATTCAAAGTTGTCTTTGATGTCACTTGGCTACCAAGTTTCCATCCCTTACATTCTATTGCCATAAAAAATAGGTTGATAATCTGCTTCCATAGTATTCATTGCATAAAATCATTATCTCAATAGCTGACTTCGATGATACTTTTTTATCAGTTTATGGAATTTCAGATGAGAAATTATGCTGACCCATTGGGACTGCTCCAGACTGTTGGGAAAATGACCTTTTTGTGGTACCATTTCCTCTTTGTTAGAAAAGCTTTAGAAACATCATGAGCTTCCAAGGACTATTATATCGAGTTGTAACAAGGATTTGAAAAATGTGGTAGATGGGAACCTCATAAAAACTTTATGCTCAAAATCCTTTTCTTTACAATATTCTTTAAAGATAATCCTGGTCAATAATTCATTTTTGTTTTCTTTGCTGAGACCCATAGTTATCCAGCTTTTTAATTTATTCATAACCTGTGTCAGTGGGGATATACAACCATTCTTGTCTGCTTTGCCTTCAATAGACTCATTTTTTGCATGCCTTTCATCTTGATGAAAATAGAGTTGTGAGTTTTTTTGTTTCATTGTGTCCCACTCATCATGGTTCCATTTAGGGTTTTCTTGGCAAAGCTTTAGAATTGTTTGTTATTTCCTTCTCCAGTCATTCTACAGATTAGGAAATTGAAGCAATCAGGGTTGTGATTTGCCCAGGGTCACATAGCTAGTAAGGATCTGAGGTCAGAAGTGAACTCAGGAAGGTGGGTCTTCTTTACTCTAGGTCTGGTACTCTATTCATTATACCACCTGGCTACCCTGAGTTGTGAGTATTCTGTGAATGATTTCCAGGTAATGAGAGGTGATGATTAAAAGTACAGTTCTTACCAGTTGCTCTACACATAGTCCTCAGTGAGAATCTATTCAATGAATTCATTGAGCATGTTAATATATATTTCTTGGTTTAATGGAGACTTGTCTATGTGAACATCTCTATTTTTACTCAATTTAGTTGAGAATTTGAGCTCTCTCTTAAAGAGTTAGATGAGAATCTTTGGTCTTTAACCTTTGAAGTAATAAACTAAGTATTATGTAGTGTAATTTGTGATTATATCACACACATGTAGAAATCTGTACACATATACACATGTGTGTACCTCAATATTTTTTTGTAACAACTTCCACTTTGAGACCTAACTCCAGTTGTCTTTATAACCACTTCATTGGGTAGATATGTTATTTCAATACATATTTTCATTAGTGGGTTAAACAAATTCATTCCCTGCACCTTCAGATTGCTTTTCTGTGTCATATTTTAATATAGGTAAAGTAGACAATATAAAACTAGAAATTATAATACTCCCTATGGATAAAGAAGCACCTTTAAGTTTTCATGCAAACTATACCTAAAATCATTTGCATATGCCTCAATTATTCTAGATTTCATTCTTATCGAGTATTGAGGGATTGGAGATGAGCATCTAAGATATACTTCTACGAATTCTAGGTGTGATGATGCTTAGCTAATAATAGTTTTTATGCTATGTTTCCTGAAATGACAGACATACTTTATTATATGTACTTAAATTTGGGTTTTAATATCATAACTTTAAAAGAAGAATTCCTTGGCACTGGGCAGTACCACTACTTAGTGAAAGGCAACAGTAGGATATCACCCCTATCCCTACCCCAGCTCAAGCTTGGTCTCAGACTTTTTGTGATATTCAAGGGAAGGAGGGGTGAACAGGAAAGGAAGGAAAGGAGCCTCTATCCATCACAGTTTCTTCCTACCTGGTCTATACATCTATAAGTAACCTAGGTCAATATGCTAAGCTTTTCCTTTGAATCTTTAGAGGCTTATTTTAGGGTATCAGTCTAAGTTTGTAAATCAATGGCCTAGTCAATGTAACTTCTTTGTAAGCATTTTATTTTCCAGTATATAGTTAAAATATTTTTCTAGATTATAAATTTGAATCATGGTACCTAGGTAGAATGACCAGGAGTAGATTTGCTGTGGAGTTTGGTAAGTTATCAGCATATGCCATGTAGAGAACAGTTACACAGATACATGTAAAAGAAAAGGAAATAGAGTGAAACATGGCAGAAAGGGAGAAGAATATTGTGGTCACCAGAGTAAAAAAGCTGAAAAGCCATGCTGAGTTTTTAATTTAACTTTTGCAAGTTCTGTTGCTAGCTGAGAATAAGGAAAAAGGAGTGAACATTCAAAGTGATGTCTCTGTCATTTTGTCCTTTTTCTTTACACAGTGAAAAGGATATATTATAAATTCTTTCATCTTTGATCCTTGGGTTTACAAAATCTTGCTTTATTTCTCTATAGTCTGCCAGTAAACACACTTCTGACAGAAAGAATCTAATGTTCAGAAAGAAAGGGAGACAGAGGGAACTAGTCCTGGGAGTCAAGACATGATGAACTCAACTTCTGGCTCTCCCACTAACTAATTGGGTGCTTTTAAACAAATCATATGATCTCTCTCTGAAACACTTTCTCTCTTGTAAAATGAGGGAATTGGATCAGGTGATCTGAAATTTCTTTGGTGTCAACATTATTTTCCATTTAGGGAAGTTGTCTTCTTTCTCCTGGGCTCATAAAATTTCTGGTGACTATGATTGCCCAATGAAGGTGTATTGAGAAATATAGGACTTGGTAGGTCAAAAACTGATCACAGAGTCAGAAATACCTGAATTCGATCTCACTTCTGGCATATATTGGTTGTGTGACTCTGGGAAAAGCATTTAATCTCTACATGTTTCTAGACAATTCTCAGAATACGGAGTATCCTAAAAGTCTTAGTGTGGATTTAAGTCTTAATAGCTTAAAAGTATATTAAGTATTTTGGAACACTTTTTCAAGTTCCAGAGCATTGCTCACCTCTACTGGCAGAGGAACTTTCCCAATCTAGGCGTTCCTAAATCAATGACATCATAAGGATTGTTTAAAAAAAAACATATTCTTGCAATAAGGATGGAGGGGAGAATCAAACATTTATATAGTAACTACCATATGCCAGGCACTGTATTAAGCAATTTTCATAAAATATTATCTCATTTGGTCCTCAAAGCAACCCTGAGAGGTGAGTGCTATTATTATTCCCATTTTGCAATTAAGAAGATCAAGGCAAACAGTGTTTAGGTGATTTGCCAAGGTCATATAGATAGTTAATATCTGAGGTCAAATTTTAACTCAGGTCTTTTTGACTTCAGGCCCAGCTCTGTGTCCTTTGTACCAAATTCAGTCTCACAGAGCACAGCTAGTTTGTTTCTTGCTCTGATGCCATTTCAACTTGTTTTAGAGTGACTTAAATGGCATATCTACATTCTCCTATCATTGTTTTAAAACCTAATAGGGTTCAAATATATGGATGGCCCTGATCACACTGCTACTACTTATATTAGGTAAAAAGGTACTTATAAGCAACATTAAAGATATTGTGAGCATATATAGAGGAACTGAATGAAGTTTGTTTTTAGATGAATCACTTGAGATCTGTTTTTTCTTCTTCTTCTAACTATGACATTAAAACCACTTGGGCTATGGACCTTCTAATTCTGTCTTTGATTTTCCTGCATAGAAACAAAATAGGAAATCCTGGCCAGCAGGGTACTCAAACATTTTGAGTTAGCAAGCTGCCAATACTGGCTGAGAGGGCAATTGGACTGGACTCTTTGATGGACAGGAGCCCAGTACTGAACACATTTTTGTAGGTGTGATGGGATTTGAAAAGGCTTTGGGAATTCTGGTAGAAGGGATAGCTCAATCATACTTGCTATCACCAACTTTCCCTCTGCCTGCCTGACAAAGGTTTGAGTTGTTCCCATGCCATCAATTCTCTCCATTAAGAAAAACAAATTATGAACTTAATATTTGATGTCTAATTTCAGTTATGGGTGGTTTATTGATAATATATGATAAAAAATGAACAGGAACTTAACTAATCAATGCTTCAATTAATTAGAATTCTGCCTTACCTCCTTTTTAAAGAGGGACAAACCAACCAATGTGATATCAAGGGTCTGGCCTAAGAAACAATTTCTTTGAGTAAGTCTGGGCTCACCCTGTTGGTCAGTGAGAATTTATATTTAAAATCAAGACCAGTAGAATGGGCAAAACCTTTGATCATTTAAGAATTATTCAACTCTATCCCCTCATGCAATGGGGTGGGAAAAGGATCTAATATTTAAAAATATTTTAACTAAAAAAGTGATTTCTGCTTAACCATCACTTAGCTAGTACATTTAATTAGTCAAAACAGCATATTACCCAAGAATTTCAGTCAGTATAATTTTTTCTCAATTCATGTTTTCAGAATTGTAATGTAATGGCACAGATTTTCTTCATGACATTTCTCCTTTATAACAAACATGATCTCCTATCTGCCTCATCATTATCCTTGGAGAGAAACAGAACTTCATTCTCAGAGAGAACTTTATATATTGTCTATCAAGTTCAGCTTTAAATCCAATAAACAAATTTTTTCTATGAACCCCCTCCCTAATTATCAAGTATATTGAATACTATAGGGAAAACACATTTCATGAGTCAACCTAGTCCCATCTTGAACAGCTCTAGCTGCTGGCTGTTGAAAAAAATTCCTTATATTAGATTTAACAGCCCTTCAAAGTTCCAACTTGATCCAAGGCATGTATTAAAATCTGCCTACCTAGCAACTACTGCATGGCCTTAATTCTGACTTTGGGAATATCATAAATCTATTCCATCTTCCTTTTAAATCTTTAAAGATCTGTGCTTCCTTAAAACTCATATGTGAAATCCTTATACTTATTAGCTATTTAATTGGTCCCTTTTTTTCTCCTAAGACATGTATTTGCCATCAGAAAGAAATTCTCAGCCCTAAAACTCAACTTTTATGGAGATTTTATCTGTTACTATTTGTTTCCCATTTATGTTTTCAGACATTTCATATTGCACTACTGTATTTCATTCACCCTCTGTTCTACCTAAATTGATTACTAAGTTATTGTCTAGAATTTACATACCATCTACCATCTTTTAAATTTTAGCCTTTGAAAAGGTTGTCAGATATGCCTGAAATGTCTTCTCTATTTACCTCTTCTTCTAAGAGACCATACATTCTTTAATGGCTGAATTCAGAGTTAGACATGGTGGCTCATGGCTTGGCTGGGGAGGTTAAGATTGATGGATCACTTGAGTTCATGAATTCTCTGTTACAATAGGGTTAAGGCCAACTGAAGTCTGTACTAAGACTGGTACCACTATGTGAGTCCCTGGGAGCAGAGGACCATTTGTTTTACCTAAGGAGAGTGAACTTGAAGAGGTTGGAAAAATGAAGGAAGCCTAAGGTCCCAAAGGATCAGTAGTAGCATTGGGTGAATGATGGACAACTTATTGTAGCCTAGTGAGCCAGGGAGATCTGGGCTTTAGAAATGACTCATCTACATGCAACTTCCTTCCTGAAATCTTTCTTCATCTAATTAGTGATTGCTGGTTTTTCCGTCTTGAAATTACTATATACTTATTACTATGTATTACCCTATATATACTTTATTTCCTCCTCTTCTCTCATAGAATCAAAGGAAACTTCTTGAGGGCAGGAATAGTAGATTTTTGTGTGTGTGTGTGTGTGTGTGTGTTTCTGTGTGTGTACTCTTATCACCAGGCAGTTATAAGTGTCATAATTTTTTTTTTAAATTTAGGCTAGTGCTGATTTTTTTTCACTTTGTCACTTATTTCCCCTTTCACTTTCAATCCACCTGAAATTCCTCTAGGTGTTTTCTTCTTCATGTTGCCTATGAAATATTAAGTTTAACTAGGGAAACAATGAAAGGGAACCTGTTGGAACAGACATTTCACTGGGACATAATCCCTGCATGAAGGAACATATAGCTTAGTTAGTTAGATAAGCTGCAATGAAAATTAGAAAGTGATAAAATTCCAAGACAAGTACAAACAACTTGTTATGAGAGTGAAGAAGGTTGGTAGAACCTGCAGAATTATTGGAGGACAGTTTCCAGAAATGTAGGCAACAATATGTATTTACAGGATGTACCCCAATTTTTTCTAACCCCTTAGTGAAGATAGGGCTGCCATTTACCAAGAGATATGAAGTATCCTTTTATTTAACTTCCCTGGTGACCAGCTCAGAATATTTAAAAGTGTACACTGCCAAGTTTCTTATTTGTAATCCCTTTTTTTGAAAAATGGGTTACATTTCAGGTTAGTTGCTCCAAACTTTCATCTTCCAAAATTCGTACTTTTCCCATTTGGATAGATGTGGTAGTGCTGATATATACAGCAGTGGGAAAACTCAATTATTTGTCAGAAAGCTTGTTTCTCTAAAGGTGTATCATCCTGGGCAGTTGTTAAAATAAATTCCCTTTCTCTTCTTCATTAGGATAAGTTGACTTCTAACAATATGCTTCCTTGTTTGACCCTCAAATATAATGAGGTAGAAAAGGCTCACTCTAGTAATAGATGTTGGCCTTTCCCGTATTACATCTTCTTTGGACAGATATGGGAAATAAAGGCAAAAAAGATTACTTCTGAAAACTCCAAAACATTACACATGTGCTCTCAGCCATGAATGAATTGTTTTATCTTTGAATAGTTATGTTTCCTTGTGGATAATACAGCCTTCCCCAAATATATGCATATTGTGTCACCATTTTAATGCTATAGATTTTATGCTCTCAGACTTGGAAGGGACCTCATTCGCCCAGGTGTTAAATGCCAATGTAGATATCAGAAATGTTATTTTGTGATGAGCAAGATGTTAGTTTGAGAGGGAGCAAGATAAATCTTGCAAGCAGGAAAGTATTGGTTCTAGTAATCAAGAAAAAAGGGAGTTATGAAGCAAGGAAATGTCTAGAGAAAGAACTAAAAGAGTTCTAGAAGAAATGATTGAATCAACCAAACCAAGACAAGAGGAATAGCCAACTAAGGTGTCAAATTGTGCTAGCTGCCTAAGGCAAACACTAGTTGAGGGAAATTTTTGTGCTTTGGAACAAAAGATAATGGAATAACCATATCTGAATGTCAAAGGACTGCCTGGGGGATACGTTTGCATCTGAGCCAGTAGTTATACCCATAGGGCTAGCTGGAATAGATTTTATTTTCTCAAACATCAGGCAAGTAAGAGGCAAAATTTAACTAATCTGGTAATGGCAGCAGGATAGACTTAACAAGAAAAATTAGGGGCAGCTAGGTGGCTCAGAAGATAGAGAGCCTGCCTTAGAGATATAGGAGGTCCTAGGTTCAAATTTGACCTCAGATACTTTTACCTCTGTGACCCTGAACAAATCATTTAATCCCAATGACCTAGCTCTCAAAGTTCTTCTGCCTTAGAACTGATACTTGGTTTTGATTCTAAGTCCAAAGGTAAGGGTTTACAAATAAAATTTTAAAGAAGAAAAATTAAACTTAAGTCCAATGAAATTGAACTTTGCGACCATAGAGTATACCTGTATTTTTGTCTATCTGTAAAAGATTTGATCTGGAGATTTCTCATACTCCAGTCAAGTGTTCTTTAACAATAATTTGAATGTGCTTTTACTAATTAATTAGGTATCTATGAAAAACTTAAAGGAGCTGTGTTTCCTGTTGAAGCAACCTTAAAAGATAACTTCATTTTTATAACAATGAATATAATAATTGTTATGATGAATTTATATCCCAAAGATTTATTCAATCACAGAAGGAAGTCCTTTTTTCCACCTTTTTTTACATTTCCATTTCCATTACTACTTTTCCATTACTACGAGACAACATTCTGTAGACCATTAAATATAATGAAATAAATATAATGAAATAAATATAATGAAAGAGTAATAGCAGGATAGTAACTTGTCCTGAGACCATTTCTAGTTGAAATTCGTGTAATAAGACAATAACAATGATAATGATAATAAATAATAGTTCACATTCATAAAGTACTCTAAGATTTCTATATGCAGGTTTTAACAGTTACATCAGAGAATACAAAAGAAACCTCTGTTTTGGATGAATGCAATATTTTAATGAATTTTTTGAAAAGAGTGATATTATTGCATGTGAGCTATGAAATCACCATTTAGAATAAAAGATTATATCAAGCACCAAAGGTCTTAAAGAATAACTCAACAAAGAAAGAAAAATTGTCTGTTCCACAGAAGAAAACAAATTCTGTTACACCTGCCAGAAGCCTTAAAGAAATAGTAGAATCTCTAAGAAGAATTATGCAAAAGGCCATTTGAAAACAATCTTTTTTCATGTACCTAGAATTTATATAGGGATTTTGTTTGGCAAAATGCTTTACCTATATTATCTCATATGGTCCTAACAGCAATATTGAGAGGCATTATTTTTATCCCCCTTTTAGAGATGGGGAAACTGGGTTTGAGAAAGATTAAACAGCTTGTCTGACATCATCTAGCTATGATTCACACTCATTTCTTCCTGATTTCAAGTCCAATATTCTTTCCACTACACCACCTAGATGAAAAGTTCATATTCCCTTTTTATGAATTTTCATGGAAATTGTTATCTGTATGGAAATCCAGTATCATTATTATGAATCAGTCCTTGTTTCCCTTTACCTAGTGATAAGAAAAATTACTGAGAAAAGCTGTGAATATTTGGGAGATAAAAGAGGCAGTATTGGCAAATATAGGTAAAGTTGTCATGAAAAATTATTTCTTTGGGTGCATTGGCTTTCAAAATCCATTTATTTACCATTGTGGACCTTAAAGAGTTTTCAATAAAGTTGGTTTACTCTGAGATATCACTTATACGTATCAGTTTGGCCAATATGACAATAAAGGAAACTGAAAAATGTTGAAGAGGATGTAGCAAAATTAGAACACTAATGTATTGTTGGTAAGGTTGTGAAATGATTCAACCATTCTGAAGTGCAATTTGAAACTATGCCTGAAGGGATATAAAACTGTGCATACCCTTTGATCTGATAATGCCATTACTAGGTCTGTATTCCAAAGAGAAAAAAAGAGAGGAGGAACTACTTGTACAAAAATATTCATAAAAACCTTTTTTTGGTGGCAAAGAAATGGAATTGAGGGAATATCTATCAATTGGAAAATGGCTGAACAATTGTGGCGCATGATAGTGATGGGATATTATTCTGCTGTAAGCAATTTCTGAATAGAATGATTTTAGAAAGAGCTAGAAAGACCTGTATGAACTGATGCAGAGTGAAATAAGCAGAACCAGAACACTGTACACATTAACAGCAATATTGTGAGATGATCAACTGTGAAAGATTTAGCTACTCTCAGCAGTACAATGACCCAAAACAATTCTGAAGGACTTAGGAGAAAGAAAGAATTTTTGGAGTCAAAATGCAGAAAGCATACTATTGTTCACTTTGTTTGGGTTTTTATTTGGGGTCTTTGGTTTTATATGAGTATTCTCTTAGAACAATGAACAATATGAAGACAGGTTTTTCATGATAATACATGTATAACCCAGATCAAATTGCTTACCATATCTGGGAAGGAAAAGGGAAGGGAGAGAGGGAGACAATTTGCATTTTATTACTTCAGAAAACTTATGTGGACAATTATTATTACACGTAATTTGTAAAATAAAATATCTTTTATAAAATAACACAGTTCATTTACACATCTCTAATAGTGTAATAAGTCTGTGCTATAATAATAACATCAATTTTATATAATGCTTTAAAGTTTGCAAATATTATTTTATCCTTACCACAACTCTGGGAAGTTGGTGCTATAACTTTTTTTTCCATAAAAAAGGAACCTGAGACAGTCAGTGATTAAGTTAGTCTAGATTTGAACTAAGGTCTTCCATACTCTATGTCTGTTACTTTACTGCTTCATTGATGTAGGTATTCCCCCCAGTCATGCAGATCACCATTTATTCATACATTCCCAATCTCCTTGACTCTCTGTGTGCTCTCCTAAATTTGCCAAGAGCTAGGGCCATTCCTTGTATTCTTTTCACATTTCATGGGTACCAAATGGTTGTCCATCAATTGTCCCTTGATCTCAGTATGTGGCATTTGTTTTTGTCATATATTTAAACCATTTTCCTTCAAATTCCTTTTCCATACTGGGTTGCAGCGTGCTCATAACCACCAAATAAAGCATGCTTAAATTTTTTTCCATCACTGAGTATAAAGTTTCCTAAGAACTGACCTACAGAGTGGTCAAGCATTAATTAGGACAGGAAAATTTGAGTGTCACAGAACCAGTATCATATCCAGTTTAGAGAACATGAAAGAACCGTTGGTTTTTGTCACTTCATTACTTGAATTTGGTGTAGTCTTTTGAAAGCCACCAAATCTTGAAAGCTATTTTAAAATTCTGAGTCTTATCTACAGTCACTCTTTTTTGCACTAAGAATATGTAGAATATAGTTTCAGCTTAAGCTTGATTGAGAAAGAAAAAAACAGTGAAATCAACCCACAGTAGAATCTTACAGTGCTGAAATAGTGGCAAATTAGGGCAAATAGAAAAGTCCTTTTTACCTTTATTAGACTCATTAGAATAATTTTAGTTTTCTATTGAAGCTTTGAGAGATTTTTTCTTACTTTCCTATAAAGTTTATTTTAGACTATGATTATTTAAAATGATTATTGTTTAGTTTCCAGGATGTTAATTACTGCAGAGATAGACTCCATTTCTACTGAGGACAACAAAACCCCCTTTTCTCTCTTCCTTTAATACATATAAAGAAGATAGTGTTAAAGTAGTCTTATGCAAATAATAAAACTCCAGTTAAATTAACAATGCTAATGACAGTTAATGCATTCCTAAAGCTTCAATGTGATCAAAAATATTCACTGTGCTAAGAAATGCTCCAGGACCACCTAAAGAACATTGGAGAAGCAGACTTTTTCATGGAGATTAGGTTATTTAAAGTGAATTCAGAGCCCAAGTTGAAGAGATGGAGATGAGCTTTAATATATGCACTGTGCAGTGTACAATGGCAGCTGCTGAATAAAACTTGATTTCTTTTCCAAGCTACTCTAACACACTCAATGGACAACTTGAGGTGGATGGGTCCTTATGCACCAGAGTAAAGGGACAAGAAAGAGCAAACAAGTCAATTGATGGCAAGCAAAGAAACTCCTTTGGGTTCTGAGTGGCTTGAAATCTATACTAGGACTATGTTAGGTGAATAAATGCTCATAATTCTACTGTAATCTATTGTAGTCTCATTGGTGGTTATGTATTTCTTGGTGTTCTTCCCTATTCTATCTTCCTAAAGGCAAAGCCAAGGAATAATTGATCTCCACCGGTGAAGAGCCTTATACAAATAAGCTTGAGCTGGGAATGAACTTGTAACTAAATGGGTTATGGTATGTTGCATATTTTCATTTTCCAAGCTTTTGTCTTCATCACCAAACTGAAGTAGGACTACTCCAGAAATTGAGGTGTCTATATTTCCTTAAAGGAACATTCACGGCAAATAGCTGTGGCTACATTAGTAATAGGAATATACAATAACTGGGAGCAGTGTCCCAGGTGAAGTTTATTTTGGTTAATTCCAGCTGCCTCCAAGGCCAATAGGCATGAAGACTTCCAAAAAGTATCATAGAATTTTACTTTAATTTCTGTGTCTCACACTTACCCTCTAGAGGACAGGGACTCTTCCTAAGGTACTTGAGAGTGTATCCCAAAGGATCTTCCTTAAGGACCATATGCAATCACAAAGCTAAAAGTCTCCTTTATGTCAAAAATCAAATTTACTTCTACTTAATAATTTTTACTTGATCATGTAGACTCAATCATTCTGACTTTCCAGCTTCCCACAGGTCTTTGTCACTCAAAGTTTTAAATAAAATGATGATCGCCATTGAAGGAAGGTTTCAGGGGATGGCACCTTCTTCAGATAGGTATTAGACTAGAGGGATTTTGAGTACTCTTCCAAATGTAAGAGGGTAATTCATGATAAATCTGTTTTTCCTTTCTTTTTATTTCCATCTTAGGATGTTTCCTCTTCTTTACCTGTGTTTTGCCTACCTTTGACTTTGCATTACTTATTTCATTGCTCCCTAGAACCTATATGAAGGCATGTGAAGGGGAAAGAGGACAAAATGAAACCCAACCAAAACATTTCACCTTCTCACCATGCCATTTTTTTAAGTATGGTAGGTGAAGATGGGAGATTATAGACTAAAGTGAACATTTCAGATTAGCTGAAATTTTAATTTATACTCCCCTAAATTTGTGCCACTCCTTGTCATAGATTCTGTCTGTAGAGTAGGTTATACTGGATTTTCTATGTAGAGGTGGTTCCTAACATTCTCTGCAATGCAGAGGCTGAGGGAGGATGAGGATATTTCACCTAGTCATGTAAGTGTTACAAAGCTAATATTTATGTAAATTATATTATTGATGAGAGGAAGATCCCCAACAGGACCAATTCAAGGGCAAAAAATAAAGAAGCCATAGAAATGGAAATTCTTAAAAGAGATTTTAAAATATTAAGTGCTGCAGATTCACTGTTGTCTCTTTTTAAATTCTGAACATAGTTGTAAGACATTACTTAAGACGAGCTAGTTTCCCAAATCCTTTGAGATTAGGTCTAGAAAGGTAAAACAGTGTCAGTTTGAGTAGTCATGTGGTGGGGATAAAAGACTTTTTTAGGAGATATAGGACAAGAAGGACCAAAAGTGTGCAATTGAGATGAGTAGTATAAGTAGGAATAGTCCTTGTGGGCTGTGGCAGTTGAAGATTTTGAACTCAATCCTAAAAAGTAAGAGGATAAGAGAGACAGGACAACATGACATAGTACAGCAGAGTACTGTATTTGGAATTAGAGGATCTGAGGTCATATAATAAACACATCAGTCATTTTCCTACCCTTGGACAAATGATATAATTTTTTGGACCTCAGTTCCCTTATCTATAAAATGAGAGGATTAGTACTTCCACCTCTACATGTGAGCCCCTCTGATAATAATAGTTATCATGTATACAGCATTTTAAGGTTTGCCAAAATCTTTACATATGTTATCTCAAGTGATCCTCTCACCAATCCTGAGTTATGTGCTAGTTAAGTGACTTGCCCAGGGTCACCTCATTAGTATTTAATGCAGAATTGAAATACATGATTCAGTTCTAGAATTCCAAGGATACATTGATAAAAAGAAGAGAGAATTGGGTGGTAGTAGTTTTGATGAAGAAAGGAGGAGAAAAGTGAAAATCAAAGAGACTAGCTAAAGAAAATCACAGCAATCAAGACAGAATCAAGAACAACTGCTGAAATAAAAAACACCTGTATTATGGAGCGAGAAGAGGCTATTTTAGGTACTTACACAGAGAGAAGAAATAGGGTTTGTCAAAAAGCTGGAAGTAATGGAGGTTGTCAGCCTTAGCTAAGCTCCCCTATTATATTGCTGTTTACAGAGAGAGCACTCAAACAGTAATCAGTGAGCCAAACCTTATCACATTACTGCCCCATGCTAGATGGCTCTGCAAACCCATGACTATCTGCTTCTAACCACCCACTCTCAACAGCAAGTGCAGACAAGCAGGGTCCTCACCAGGGAACATAGATTAGACAACCTAGTTCTAACTGACAGGTAATAATGATTGAAGCTTTTACCTAGGGGCAGGACACAAAGTACTCCAGACACAGGAAACACAAAAGGCAGTTAATACACAGTTGCATAGATACAGACTCTCTAGGTCTATAGTCTTAACCCAAGGGTACTTGGCAAAAGCAGTTTCAAATCTTAAAATCTTAGAGCTGAAAAAACCTTAGAGGATATCTAGACCTATCTATAACAAAGCAGGTATGAAATCTGTAACATCTCAAGTGATTAACCCACCTCTCTCCTGAAGACAGCTGGCATTGGCCCTCAAGAAAGCTCATTCTACTTTCAGACAGCTTGAATTATTGGGAAGATTTTCCTTCTATCCTGCTAAAATCTTTGAACATCTCTCTAATACATCAATTCAGCAATCAATCAATAAGCATTTATTACTTGTTTACTTCGTGTCAGACACTGTACTAAGTGTTGGGATAGAAGGGCAGAAAGAAGAATAATCCCTGCCCTTGATCAATTTATTTTACTGAAGAATAAAAAACATGTAGACTTGCAAATACATGCAAGATAATGTAATTAATGTGTAAAATAATGTCCTAAAAGCAGTGTGTAAATCAATTCAAATTTATTTATTTTGAACCTGTATTTTTTCATTAATTGATTTTGAATATGCCTTTTACTGTATGGGAGAACAACTATATAAGAAACTGGTGTTCCATAGCAACCATCCAAAAGAAGCCTGCCACAGTCCTTGTTCAATAACTCAGATGTATGGAGTAACCTATGAGAATCAGGATTGAGCAAGGGGTTAGGAGACAATTTTTTTCAGAAGCAAACATGATAATGCTTCTAGTCCTATCTGGGGTCAAGCTAAACAAATTTAATCTCTTTTCAACAAGAGAACCTTTCAAACATGTGAAGACAACTATCACATCTAACATGTACCTTCTGTACTCCTAGTCAAATCTTAATGATGCCACATTGGAAAATAGCAAACAGAGGTGATTTGAAATGCAGATTTAGCAATCATCCTGGAGAGGACTCATCCATTGGTTCCTCTCTAGTTCCTTTTATAAAGAATGTGCATGTTTCACTTTTCTATGCCCACTTGAAAGGCAAAACAGCATGGATGGAAGGTATGTATTTCCAGCTGTAGCATTACTAACCTTTTCTAGACTGTGGAGGAGAGAATTTATTGGCAGAACAGCAAGACTGAGTCTTTGCAAAATGTAAGCTATCAAGAAGCAAATGAAAGAAAGTTTCAAAAAATGAATAAGACATGAAGATTAAACCAATGCAACCAATTCTGGGGTTTTGCAACTCTAATATCTGGTTGGAAAACACTAAAATGATAAATTTTGGAGGAACTGTGCAATGTAGACATACAAATGGACTGTTGGTGGAACTTTCAGCTGAACCAACCATTCAGGAGAACTATTTGGAATTATAATAGAAGAGTCACCAAATTATATATACTCTTTGACCTAGTAATTACATTAATAGGTGTACTCCCCAATGCCGTAAAAGTCAGAGGGGAAAAATAAACATTTTCACATAGGCAAAATAATTATTGCAGCACTTTTTATAGTAACAAAGAATTAGAAGGAAGACAGGTATACATCAATTAGGAAGAAATTTTGTGGTCTATGAATACAATGCAATATTATTATGATATAAGAAATGAGAAGTATGTAAAATTCAGAGGAACTTAGAATGACTTTTATCAACTAATATAGGGCAAAGTAAGAAGAAACAGGAATACTTTTTGCATGAAGACCAAAATGGTGTAAAGGAAAACATGACTCAAAGATGTAAGAATCCTCATTAATTCAATGATTAATTACAACTTCAGAGAGCAAATAAGGAAGCATGCTTGCTGCCTCTAGGAAGAAAGGTGATGGACTATTGGTATAGAATGAGGTATATATCTTTATGTATGGCCAGCAGGTTTGCCTGTTTTATTTAACAACATTTATTTATGGCAAGTTGGGTTCTATTGTGGGACTAGATTGAAAAATTATTGTGAAATAACAGTTCTATAATAGGAACAAATAAGAATAAAATAATTTTTAAGAAATTAAAAGAATGACATCTTAGTGGCTTTAGTTTAAACTTTCATAAGCAGTTGCTATTGGAAATTTTCCCAATTGGTAAATGTTTTTTGAATAGATTTAAATCTTTGAATTATTCTGAGAAGGCAAGTGAGTGGTATTATAAAACAATGGGTGTGGTGATATTGTGTCAGGACACACAGAAACTAGAAATGAAAGGAAAAAGAGTGACTTCTTTCCCTACCACTGAAACCCTTCTTTCCCATCATCATTTGATGTTCTTATTTAAAGACTTCTTGATATTTAGGATCAGGTGAAAAGTCCAGAGTAGATGAAAGTCTACTTTGTTCATTGAAGAGAGCCCTGGGCATGAAATCAGATAACTTGAAGTTGAATTCTAGTTCCATCATTTCTTAACTAAGTGACTTTGGACACTTCATTTGATTTCTCTAAACCAGGGGTCGGCAACGTATGGCTCTCGAGCCATATCTGACTCTTTTGAGGGCCAGATATGGCTCTTTTTGCAGGAGCCATAAAGCCAATTTTTTTTCAGGCACTGTTACAGGAGCGCACTGTGAGCATTGTACGGCTCTCATGAAATTACATTTTAAAAAATGTAGCGTTTATGGCTCTCACGGCCAAAAATGTTGCCGACCCCTGCTCTAAACCATAGTTTCTTCATCTGTACAGTAAGGATAAATATTTTCATTATCTACTACTTTATTGAGTTATTGTTAGAATCAGTGATCAGAATGTATGCATAGGTCTTTTATGAATTATAAAACATCATATATTTTTATTATTTTTATTGCTTCCAGAACCTGAGTTTGAGGTTTTTCAACAATAGCTACTGAGTTAGAGTTATTTTCACTTTAGAGACCGAGTTGTTGCTATGAATGAGAAAATTTAAGTGGTGTATATATTCTCCTCTCTGAGACTACTTTACATTTGCACTGTATGTATCTTATACATACAAAATTACTTGCGTTTCCTATTAGAATATGATTATTTGAGGGCAGAAATAATGCTGTTTGTCTTACATTCTACCCCTAG
Organism: Gracilinanus agilis; assembly: GCF_016433145.1. Lineage (NCBI taxonomy): Eukaryota > Metazoa > Chordata > Mammalia > Didelphimorphia > Didelphidae > Gracilinanus > Gracilinanus agilis. The sequence goes on along the minus strand of NC_058134.1, from coordinate 93,623,045 downwards.
CAGTTAGTACAGTGCTGGAATATCTTAAGTGCTTAATAAATGCTCATTGACAGATTGATTAATTATATTGACTGGAAAAAATTCTCCTTGTATCAAAAAGATTTAGAAATTAAATTGTTTCTGTAGCGGAGCATCAGAGTATGTTACAAGTAGACTGCCCCACATAGAAGTGGTCTATTCTTAAAAAGGCAAAATTCATAAATTCATTTCTCTTTAGAAATCAAAAGTTTTAAATATCATAAAGGAGCTGACTATTTAAAGTAAAAGTATAGTATATTGTCCTATAAAGTGATCATTCATGACCGCTATGCCACATAACTTTCTCACTGGCATTTTACATAAATGTGTATCTTCATAAGTTGAGTATATTTAGTTGATCCATTAATCCATATTGATCAAATCCCTGGAAAATAAAGCCCTCTATAGTATTCTCTATACCTGTCATAATACCAAACAATATTAGATATTTGATTAAGACTTGAAATAAAAACCCTAAGATAAGGTGCTTTTCCAGGATAATTCTTTCAGAATAGATGATGATCTTTATTAAGAAGAAAAAGATAGTATGACCTATCAAAGCCCTTTCTGGATCAATGATTCCATGATTCTTCTTTCAAAATAATGAAAGTTTCACCCTGCTCTTCTAGAAACATATTTAGTGTGGAGTAAGGTTTTTCTCAGTGGGCAAAGAAAAGAATTTGGGTTCTTTTTTGCAATTGTTATCTAAAGAGAACTTTAGTACTCATGAGCAAGAATACTTAAAATCAATGAAGAAATTTCATTGAGTTGAGAGAGGACACAGTCGCTGTGTCAGAAAGTCTGTGCAGAATGTAATGCTGTCTTTTAAGTAAAACGATATGTGTGTCAATCCAAGTCCACAGTGGCAAGTTTATAACATGAAGAATAGCAAATTGAGGTCAGTGGAAATCCTTTCCACTTGCATTTAAGATATGAAAAGAGGGAAGTCTATTTCCAGTTTCACACATCCTTATCAAAGAGGTTGATTCTTTTCCCTTTCTCTTCTGGCTTCTGGGTGTCCTGACACACCACCACCATACCCATTATTTTATAATCCACTCACTTGTCTTCTCTAAGAATAATTCAAAGATTTTAATCTATTCAGAAAACATTTACTAAGTATCTACCATATATAAGAAACTGTGTCAGGTGGCATATGGGATATAGAATTATAAACTTTGATCTTTGTTTTCATGGAGCTTATAGTCACATGGGAAGAGTCAAAATGTACATTTTTACTGCTCAATGGATTCAGAGGATCCATGACCTCATTCATTTCAATAGATTCTCCAGTAATGCGTATTACAAACTATAAATATTCATGCCCATCCTGCTGTTCTACTGGTGCCCATTGCCTTTCATAAATTTGCCAAGTGAGAGTCTATCCAACATGCTGGATACCTTCTTTGAATTCTTTTGACATTGGAAATGGAATGGGAGCCTCAACCCCTTATTTTAAGGTGATGCTTCCCTGGGACTGAATAAAATCCAGACCTCATAGGACATGGCATAGGAAAAGTGACTTTTATATTCCCTAAGGACTTCACTCAGTGGTTTCTCATTGTCTCAAAGCTAAAGTATTCAATGATTGCTAATAGTCCTCACATAATTTGCCCACCCTTTTTCTCAAAAATTTTGTTGACATTCTTTATACCAATTCTCCATAAAAAACCTAAAGCATTTAAATAACAGTAAGCCCAGGGTATAGTTAAAGGTCCAATTGCTAAGCAATATGCGATTAGGGAAGGAAAATCAATGTGGAATAGTATAGCGAAGACTTCACAGAAGGGGGTAGTTACTAAATGTTGGGCTAGTTACTAAATGACCTGTATTAATGCAACAATGAAATCGTTCCTAGTCAGGAACAACATAGACTCCTTCCCACTTCCACCATTCCTAAAACATTTCATAAGATATTCCAGCAACAGAGCTCTTCAAATTACTCCAAGCTAGGTATTCAAAGACATTCTGATTCAGTATTTCCTGTAGTGCTATTTGTAAGAAGATAGAGATGAAACTAGAGAAGTGGGTTGTTGAAAATAATAGGATGAAATCGAAGAATGGAAAATTTAAACTGAAGGTAAGGGCAATCTTCCTTGTGTTAAGATTTATTAAAATCAAAATTCTCTCAGGAGTTTCACTCTCATCCTTCTTGAAGGATGGAAAGTAGGTCTTTGGAGATTACATTTATTTTCTATTTTTCAGAAGTGTCTGAGTTGCTTTATGGAGCAACACTTGGATTAGAATAATTATGACTTGTGTTAATGACCATAATATGCCCTTTGAAGCAATCCAGGATAAAGAAGAATATCAAAACTTTAAGTTGTCATGCCTGAGGAAGGTTAGATGTACTTGATCTTTGCATGAGTCTTAAATATAATTGCATGGATACCGAGTGCATGGCCTTTTTTATTTTTAAATTATTCTAGTATCAAGTGATAGTCTTAACTTCTTTAACAACTTTAGGAACAATTTAATAAGTTCAGCAGTGATTTATTCTCTGTGGCTTTTGTGTTGGGGGAAAGAGAAATACAATTTTATTTAGAGATTTTCATATTCACTATAATACAATTTTTAAAACTGATGAAGACCTAGATTCTAGTTCTGGCTGCAGTACTAATTCACTCTATGATTGTTGGTAAGACCCTTGTCTCCCTGAATTTTAGCATCCTAATATGTAAAATGAAGAGATTTTATTGAATGATCTCTAAGGGCCTTTAATTAGCCATCAATCAACAAATAGTTGTTTTGTTCTTACTATGTGTTAGGCACTCGTGATACAAAAAAGAAGGCAAAAATCAAAATGAAACAGTTCTTGCCTCAAAGAAGTTTATATTTTACCTGGCATTGATTCTAAGCTTTAAACAGGATTCCAGTATAATTTCAATTTTCCTCAATTTGTATTGTAAAATCATAGTATATTATCATTAGAAGAAAAAGCTATAGATCATGATATTCAGTAATACTCTTTCTACATTGTTTTCTTGACATATGCTCATCTAGCATCTGCCTGTATACTTCAAGTAACAAAGATCTCTCTACCTTAAGAATTATCCCTATTCCATATTTAAGCATATCTAATTGTTAAAAATTTCTATTTACATTGAATGGAAACCTGTCTCCCTCCCACCCAGTGGTCCTTCTGGAAGAACAGAAGGGGAAAAAATCTACTCCCACTTCTACAGAATAATAGCCTTTCAAATATTTGATGACAGTAATTTTTCCTTAGTCCTCTCTTCTTGAAACTAGAGTTTTAGATCTCTCATCAAAATTGGAGGTTTTAATTACAATATCCTCTTTATTTTCATGTTCTTAACTTTCATATGAATCAACACAGCAATAAATATTACAAGTGTCCCAGTAATGTTGCTAGATTCAGTGCAACATCTTTTCTAACTGGTTGTGAACCATTTACCTAGATGTGGCAAGGTTTTGGTATAATTTCTCAGTAAATATTGCTAGATCCTTCATATCCAGACAGCTCCTATTTGCTATTGAGTTTGAATGTTGGAAATTTAATGTCTGGACGTGTTAGCCCTATTCTGACATTTATCACTTGTATGATCTTTGGGGGGAGTTACTTTTTATCTCTGACATCAAGTTTCTTAATTAATAAAAAGAAGATACTATTATCCTTTCACTGCCTACCTCGTAAGATGGTTGGAGAAAAGTGTTTTATAAACCTTAAAGTCTTATACCAATATAGTTAATTTAAGCTGTATAACTTTCCAGTGTTATTTACAGCAAGATCCCAATTAGTGTGAATAATAAATCCCAGGAAACCAGCATATTCTTTGAATTTGCACTGCATATTTCCATTACACTGAAGTCAGTTACCATATTTTAACTATAATTGTAACTTCTACTAATGCTAATTCAAAGAATGTGATTTCTTCACTGGAGTCATTACTCACATTAACAGAGACCACTATACTTTTGTAATATCTCTGCATATTTGCCAGTTATACCTCACAATACAATCTTAAATACACATATGCATACAGAATTATGGATACAATTTTCAGAGAACAGAAAGGGAAATTATGCAAATTATTTTTCCTGGTGATCATAATATATAATCAATGATCTTTAGGTAGCATGTACCTTAGGGGTCATGTAGTTTATGCCACTAATTTTATAGATAAGTAAACTGAGGTCCAGATAAATTAAGTTTCTTATGCAAGTACAGGAAATGAATGGTAGAATAAGGATTCAAGCTAAACTCTGTGACTCCAGAGACCTCTTGTCAACAGGCCACAGTACTATATTTCAGGGGATTGAGACCAGAAAGGAGAGGTTCAGTGATAGCTCCAGTCAAATAGAGATCACCACTGAGACAAATTTGAGTGCATACTAGAAGAAAAATGGCCTTCTAAGTCTGAAAGCCACATGTGTTCAAAGGAGTTTAATATTATTATTCATTTGCCTAATGGTATCAGACTGCACTGCAGTATTTTAGGAGAAGTGATCATTTTGTTTCTTTCTTTAAAAAATATGTTTTATAGCCATTGGTCTTTCATCCTGTGTATAAGGGTAAATTCTTTCTTCAAGACTTGGATGCAGGCAATGGATTTTAGATTGAAGAATACTGTATTTGATTCTGAGCCTAATATCATGGTTCTAAAAGAACAGAGATGAGAAAACACTTCCACTTTACTCATTTGCAGAGGTTGAAGGGTCTTAAGTATTGTACATTGGACATATTTCTCTATTTTTGTTCTTATGTATTGGCCAGTTATGCTGGGGGGGGTTCTTTTTTTGTCTTTAAATGTCATTTATTATATAAGAAGGCTTTCGAGGAAGGCTGGGGATGTGGATGCTAGAGAAAATGAGGGTGCTGGAGAAAATTAGCATGACTTTAAAAAACAATAAAACTTATTAAAATAATAACACGCTAGATCCTGGCTATGTAGCTTACGACCTTTTTGACCTTGAGTGAAACCCTACTGACTCTCATTGAATTTTCCTTTTCTCATCAGAAAAAGGAGAGGATTCAGCTAGATTAGACTCTTTCATGCTCCTTAGAAATTACTTTAATTTGCAGTTTAAGATTGATTTAATTCTAGTCTTTCTTATTCCCTAATTTCATTGCAGTTTATTTTAAAGAAAAGCAACTGACTTCACAGATAGATTATCTTTGACTATTAATGGTAGCTGTTGACTCTTTTTTTTTTTGCTTATTAATAGATGATTACTTAGTCTGAGATGGCTCTTCACTGATATGACATCATTAAGTATCCTGCCAGTGTGGTTGGGATTACAAAGCTGTAGTGGCCCCAGAGCTTGAGGAGTCAGGCCAGGCAAGTCCAATTTGTACAATTTTGCCCAAAGATTTACACATATAGCTGCCTCTTTGTAATACGATTAGGGCACCCAATCCATCAATATTGGATCAGTGGGCATGCAGGGTGGAGGAAAGGCGACTGATGGCAGAAGAGTTTTCCTTCCTGTTCTTTAACTAAATTTGATTTGGTTTGTATGTAATTTCCTCAGTGCTGTGGAAAATTCTTCCAGAGCTCTAAAATTGCATGTGATACATTTTTTTTACATTTACAAAGTTAGGCAAAGACTATGCAAGGTTGGGATCCACAGTTTTTCTACCATAAATTGGATCCAGTAGGGGAGGCAACAGTAGCCCCAATGTATTTTCAATGGTAAAGTAAATCTGGTAATAAGTTGCTGCTATATCTCCAACTCCACAAATAATTGTGCTATTTTCAAAGCATCTTTGTCATCATTGTGTTATTTTATCCAATAACTCCTATGAGTTAGCTATTACCTCCATTTTGGGGTTAGGGATCAGACCTGTGATTTCATTGGTGGAGAGAACTCCCCTTAAAGAAACTTCCTCTACCTATTTCTCTGTGACTTCTAGCCTTAGAAAGTTTCTGAAGTCACTAAAATGTTAAATGAGTTGCACCAAATCCCACAGTCAGTACATGTCAGAGGCAATGTTTTCAACCAAAGCAATCCTGACCTTAATGGTAGACCTATCTCCACTGTGCCATATTACCTCTTCCCATTTTTTGAGAAAGAAAGGTACAGTAAATATTTATGGTCATCCTACTATGTGCCAGGCCCTATGCTAAGCACTAAGGCTACAAAGAATAGCAAAGGTCCCTTTTATTAAAGGAGCTCACAGAGAAATAGTGATAAAAAGAAAATCAGTTCTATTCTAGGCATAATAAATTGGAAATAGTAAACTGAGGGAAAGCATCAGAATTAAGGGGAATCTGAGCTAATTTCTTAGTTCTACAAGGTTCTTTTCACTATGTTCCACTCTCTCTTCACTATGTCCTTGAATTAATTCACAGATACAGAGTAGCTCTATTTCAAGAAAAAGTTGGAGCCCTCCTAATACCATGGATTTTCATTCATTAGTTTCTAGATTTTAATAATATTAACCTAATGTAGTACCACTCAACTGGCAGACAGAATTCCTGTTTGAATAGAGTAATTTTATCTTAGTTTTTTAGTATTTTCCACATTTACATGTGAATCAAATTTAAGTTCCAGGAAAAGCTTTAGTTTATTATTTTTTAAAAAGGTAGCCGAGGGGCAGCTGGGTAGCTCAGTGGAGTGAGAGTCAGGCCTAGAGACGGGAGGTCCTAGGTTCAAACCCGGCCTCAGCCACTTCCCAGCTGTGTCACCCTGGGCAAGTCACTTGACCCCCATTGCCCACCCTTACCACTCTTCCACCTATGAGACAATACACCGAAAGTACAAGGGTTTAAAAAAAAATTAAAAAAAAAAAAGGTAGCCGAAATAAGAATTAAAAAAGAACCTTTCTAAAACTACTCAATCAGATCTTAGTGTATCATTTTTAGTTCAAAATGGCTAAGTGGTGTTTTTTTTAAAGCCTGAAGACTGAAAATGCTTAACTTGAGAAAGATGTTTATGCAGATAAGGAATTCACATTTCATTGTCACTGTGGCAGAGTAAGAGGAAATACAGGAATAGATCTGATATATTGGCAATTAACATTTAACAATTGACAGGGTAGTCACACCTACTTTGCAAACTGTATTGTCTTGTGTTCATTCTGTTTTCATGAAATTCATTTTGATCATAATTTCATAAAGCAGTTGAAGGCAGTTCATCTCTTCTGTGATTCTTCCAGTCAGCTAACATAGTAACCAATCTTTACACAAGAGAATGCCTTGACCATCTTGGGGATTTTGAAACCTTAGAGGTCTAAAACCTTCATGAAACTATATTCTAGAAACTGTTAAAATGAAGTCTGATATTTTACTTATGGGGTTGTTCATCACTCCCTTTAATAAGCTGAAGATATAAGTGAATCCAGAAAGACCCATTTCAACTGACTTTTTGTTGCTGTCTCAAAGTGATTGATCATAGTAATCAGTGTAGTCCTTTTTATCCTGGCAAGGTGAAGACAGGAATTAGAAGAAAACACCATTGACTGATGTAATATATTCTGTGACCAATCAGCTTTTTCTTCAAACAGTGATGACTAAGAGAGAGTAAGCAGGGATGATTTCCTGAGGACCTCAGTGCCCTTTGAAGGATTTCTGAGTGATGACAGAAAAAAACACAAAGGACCTTTACCTTAAGTTTAACTGTCCTGCTCTCTACTTATGAGCAGTTTTCTAGAGAGTTCCTCTTGATTTTTTTGAGGATTTCAGGAAGCTCTGGAATTGCTTGTGAGTGACTAAACTGATCTGGAATTTTCAGACTTATAGGCTTCAGGATGACTACTCCTTTCATCCATATTAACAGCTATAAGCATAGCAGTAGCCAGAAATGCTACTTACAGAGCTGAGATTCCCTAGGGTTTGAATCCCCTCAAACCATTGCACAGGGTACGTTTACTTTTTCTAGTCAGTCAGAAGACCAAGGAAGGCATTAAATGAAATTACATGTCTTGATCAATGATATATGTAAAACCCAGTGGAATTGCCCATTGGCCATGGGAGGGGGGTAGAGAAGAGGGGAGGGAGAGAACACAAATCATGTAACCATGTAAAAACATTATAAATTAATTGAATAAATAAGAATTTTTTAAAAAAATAAAGGAAAAATAAGAAATTACATTGTAAGGAATAAAGCAAGAGAATTCCTCCACACCATTAAAACTGGGATACCCCCTTCTACAAGTACATCCATCATCAGTGGAAAGAAAGGCTGGATAGCTCTAGGAATACATGGTGCCAACAGTGTAGTTTATACCTCTGAGAACCTCAGGAAAACTCATGTTTCATCACACTGTTCCCTCATGATCTCATAGGATGACCTCTCTTGCTAGTTGTTTCTGCACCACAGTATGCTTCTGAACTTCCCTTTATTAGAAGCTTGTTAACCTTGGATGAAGTGCTTCCCTTTTTCTTTCCAAAAAAAGAGTTCTCCTAGCTCTCTTTCAATTTTAAAAACCTAGAGGCTTAAATTTCAGTGTGAGCATTGAAGATCCTCAAAACATATATCAGACTAGAGGGAAAAATTTTTTTTCTGACTTTTTCCCTTTCTCTGAGGATAGGGAGGTCTGTCAGTTCCCACAGTCTTAGCTGGAGGCAACTTTTCTCTCCAGAAGAAGAGTCTTGACTTCCAAAGGCCTAACTAAGCTCTTTAAGAATCCAGAGAAGCCAGCCTGCTGATTTGAGCCTGCTGGCAAATAATCTATTTTTTTAACCTACTTCTTCCTGCTCCCCAGGAACAACATCTCTGTCCCAGTGCTCTATCTAATTTAGGGTTAAATGGTCGCCTTTAACTCCTTTCCAATCCTGATTGTCAACTGTTACTCATTCAGAATCATTTTTAGTGGCTGCCCTTTAGCTAACTGCCTAGAGCTGTCTTGCTCTAAAGGCCTTGTTTCTCCCCTTTCCCAATTCCACCTCTTCCTTAACCAGAGTCTTCCATGCAAATCAAAAGGGTTATAAGAACAAAATATTCCAGATGGAAATTTTCCAACTTAACCCTTCATTTTAAATTTCTATCTGTATCCTGTTATGTAGAGTCCTGTCTGCTGTAACAGGCAGTTGTGCAGAATTATGCAATAAAATCACAGAGTTTATGGGAAAATATGGATAGGAGTACCATACTCAAAAGCTTTGTCATCGACACACAAAAAGATAGGAACTTATTTAAATGGTAGCACAGCTTTATATAATTCAAATGATTAAGAAATGCATAAATACTTCAATAAATGGTGGTCAGCCTGTGGCCTAGATGACTGTTCAGCATGCATCCTGGCTGCATGAACAAATTGGGTTCAACTTGGAGTGAACTACCTCTCCGTGCTCCTGGCAATCTCAATAGGATAGTAGTTAATTAAGGAAAACTATATGATATCATCTGAAAATGGTATCTCTTCTGAAAATAATTCTTTGACGATTCAGAAGGCTCATTAAAATTTCTAGCATATCAAACACAGTATGTTGAAGCTGTTATCATTTTCCTAGAGTTCTTAGATTTAATCTAAGGGACATTAGAGATCACTGAGTCTCTCTCATTTTTTAGATGAGAGAAAGGAGACATAGGCTGTTTTTCCTAAACTTATAGTCAGAATTTGAACCCAGATCCTTTGACTCTAAATCCAACCCTCATTTCCAACAAATGTGTTTATATGTGCTCTTTGATATGCTGATTGACTCTACATCTTTTGAGAGGAGAGATCTTTTTGGTTTTTATTCTATATCTTCAGTCCTTGGCATACCTTATCCATATGTGATTAATGAATGTGTAGTGACTGATGCATAATCATGAAATCCTCTGTTAAGCTCCTTTTTACACTTTCTGTCTAAAATGTACTTAGAGGATTTATTTATTTAAAGGATTCCTGTGGCAGATCCTTTTGTAGAGAATCACACTGTGGAAAACTATGAAGAGTAGATAATTGAGAGTTTGGAAAGTAGTTTTGGTTCCTCTACCCTACTGGCTTTATAACTTTGTGCATGTCACTTCACCTCCACTTAAATTTTAGTGTTTTTTTAAACTGTAAATCTGTAAATTTGTAAAATTTACTATAAAATAAGCATAGGTTGGATTAAATGGCCCCTCATGTCTCCTTCAGTTTATGTGATTTTGTACATGATCCTTACTATTTTTTTCCTTCTTCACCACCTAATCAATTTCTTTTTCAACATCATAATCAGTACACTTAAGACCATAGATCATAAAAGCTTGAAGGAGGTCATAGAGTTTAACCTCCTCATTTTATATGAGGAAACTGAAGACCTGAGATGTTAAATAACTTGTCCAACATCATACAGGTAATAAGTCACAGATTTTGCATTCAAGAACTGAAACCCTGCACCTGATTCCCAGTCCCAGGCTAATTCTACTGTACCACATCATTTCCTACACTATTAAATCACTGCAAATGTTGTGCCACTTAGGTGGGATGTTTTGGTGGCCCCCTCCTTCAATAATAAAACACAGACCTTTACTTCACTCGTTACTCAATGATATTATTCATAGTGGGATTTATGGGCTCTTGTTTCATTGATTTTGGTTCAGGTCAAATGGGAGTATTTGCTATCCTAATGACCTTCCCCTATCAGTTGCTTTTTATTGAGGTTACTGTTAACTGAATATAGGTTCCAAGAGCAAAGCACTCAAGGCTCTTATCCTTGCTTCGGACTATAGACGTGTCTCCCTGGAAAACGAAACCTCTAACATGCAGGGGTGACACTCATTAATAGCAACATTATCTTGAGGTAACGTGATCCTTTTAATGGATTTTTACTGCATCTGGAGGCCAAACTTTCCTGTAGTAATAATGACTCGAAGGCATCTCCTGGGAAATTAAGAGAGACTGTATATAGAGAGTATGAAATCCACACACTCTGCTATTGGCTAAGTTCTCTTTCCCATCAGGTACAGCTGATGAGCTCTCGCCATTATCATTAATCATAACTAGCTGTTAGGAAGAAGGGAAGGTTGAACAAGCCACGGTTAGATCACTAGATGATTTTTAAAATGCGTTCATAAATCCTTTATCAAACAGCTTGTTTCCTTTCAGTAGAATGTAAACTCATTGACGGCAAGTATTTTATTACTTTGACATTTGTATTCTTTGCATGTAGCAGAGCGCCTGGTGTATAATAAATGCTTGATGGATTCCATAATTCTGTGCTGCCACAGGATTGGTAGAAAGGAAACAGTCCCAAGCCATAATGCTGCTCCTAGTGTAACTAGTAGGTTCTTAATACATTTATGTCTTCCTTAGTATCATCTCTGTTCGCAATTGGAAACATAAAAAAACTTGTGAATCTATTCCTCTGAAGTTGAGAGTGTGATTTCAGAGCACGAATGATTAGAGACAGAAAACTTTTTTTTAAGCGTTTAATGTGTGTCAAGAATTGTAAGTTTAGAGGACATGAACAGAATATGAGAAAATAGAAAGCCCAGTTCACAAGGGAAGAAAGTACAAGAGGGAGCTAAAAAGGGAGAGGAATGATACTTGCTTAAGGCCATGGTGGAAATTCAGAATCAAAGGCAAAGTCAGAAGGGGAATAAAGGTTAGAGATAAGATTTTGAAGGATGAGCCTCTCCCAAAAAAAGGAAGTCCCTTGAAGTACCAGAGGATAGAATAAGGGGAGCTGAAGGGGAAGAGGGAAGTTCAAGAGTCAGAAGGCCCCTGGCATTGAGAGAAGTTCCAAGGTGAAAAGGCAGCTGTGGGTAAAATCTAGAGAGTCAAAAGCAAAATTGGGAGGGGAATGAAAAGTGGTTGGCCTATGCATTCCACAAAATGGACACCCTTAGAAAAATTCAATATATCAGTGGAACACAAATAAGCAATCATTCTTTTTATTATTATTATGAATTATTACACCAGTTTCATCACCACGGTGACCATGAGCAAGTTGTTCAAGTTCTTTGTTTTCAGTCTTTTCTCAGTAAAATTTAAGGGACAAGATGTGATAGAATAGAAAGTTTCTAACATTTTTACCCAGCTCTAAAATTCCATGACTGTAGGATTTTCAGTTGAGACTCCTCCTATGAAAACCCAAATGGAATTGAATTTATATATTAGCTCAGAGTAATTGTCTCTTTAGTATACTTATATATTTTACACGATTTAAATACATTATGTCACAGTTTAAATCTGTTTCCTCTTATTCTATCCTTGGCAGAGAGAAAGAACAGAGAATAAACCAAACCTAACCTCTACATAAAAACTTAAGGTGTTTTCTCTTCCAGGTTGAATAACCTTTGTTCCTTTAACCTTTATTTATAATATTTTTTGGTATTACCTATATTTCTACTGTATCCCTTTTCAAAGCTCTCATAGAAAGCCATCCTTATATGAAAGAAGAAAAAAGTTTTAAGAAACTAGTTGACCTAATAAAAATATCCTCCTGTACACCTGTAGTTCCCTACTTTTGAAAAAAAAAAGTATAAGAGGGTAAGAAGAGGAAACCTCTTGTCCTGGATTTTCTTTGGGGTCAAACTTGGTCATATAATTGTTGCACAGAATATCCCTACTTCCAAGACCAGTTATGTTTTGTTTGTCTATTAGGTTCTTTAATCTTCTTAAAAGATTTGAGTTTCTAGATTCTCTGAAATGGCCCCAATCCTTATCATTGTTGTTCTATCAATTGTAGTATTATCTGGTACTGGCTAAGAAATAGAAAAGTTGACCAATGGAGCTGACTAGACATAAAATAAACAGGTATAAAAGATTATGGCAATGTTGTGCTTGACAAAAGTAAAGATCCAAGTTTTGGGGATAAGAATTCACCATTTGGTAAAAATCATTGGAAAAATTAGAAAGCATTCTAGCAGAAACTAGGCATAGACCAATATCTTTTTTTTAAAACACTTACCTTCCATCTTGGAGTCAATACTGTGTATTGGTTCCAAGGCAGAAGAGTGGTAAGAGCTAGGCAATGAGGGTTAAATGACTTACCTAGGGTCACATAGCTAGGAAGTATCTGAGGTCAGATATGAACTAATATCTTATACCATTTACCAAATTATGCTCAAAATGGATACATGATCTAGATGTAAAGAGAGCTATTATAAGCAAATTAGAAGGACTTAGAACCCTCAGACACTGCCTAGCCCTAGAAAAGTCACTTAACCTCTATTGCCTAGACCTTACAGCCCTTCTGCCTTGGAATCAGTATTCAGTATTTATTCTAAGATGGAAGGGAAGTTTTTTTTAAAAAGAATCAAAACATATTACCTACCAGATTTGTGGATAGGAGAAGTATTTATATTTAAACAAGAGATAGAGAACATTGCAAGATATAAAAAGGATCATTTTAATTGCATTAAATTAAAAAAGGTTTTGTACAAATAATACTAAAATTGTAAAGATTAGAAGGAAAGTAGAAAATTGGCTGAAATTTTATTGACAGTTTCTTAAATAAAGGTCTTTTACCTAAAATATATAGAGAACTTTGTCAACATTTTAAAAATATTAGCCATTCCCCAATTGATAAGAGGTCAAAAAATATGAATAGGCAGTTTTTGAATAAAGAAACAAAACTATATATAATCATATGAAAAATGCTCTATATCATTACAAATAAAATCAACTTTGAGGTTTCATTTCATATCTATCAAATTGGCTAAAATGATGAAAGGGCAGAATAATAAATGTTGGAAGGGATATAGAAAAATGAGTGTATTCATACTGTAGTTGAATTGTGAACTGATCCAACCATTTTGGAAAGCAATTTGGAATTATGCCTAACAGTTATAAAACTGTGTATACCCTTTGACCCAGAAATGCCACTATTAGGTTTCCCCTAAGGTGATTAAGGAAAAAGGAAAAGCACCAATATATTCTAAAATATTTATAGCTCTCATGGTGGCAAAGAACTAGACTTTGAGGGGATATCTAAACACGTTACAGCATATGATTGTGATAGAATACTGTTGCACAATAAGAAATGATGAGTAAGTAAATTTTTTTAAATTGAAAGATCTAAATGAAATTATGAAGAGAGAAATAAGCAGAACCAAGAGAAGTTTATATATAGCAACAGAAATACTAGATGGCCAGACTTGGGATTTTACTCTCTTTTTTTTAATGAGGAATCCCTCTATAGTTTAAAAACTGAACTAGGAATTTGAAAGTCCCAGCTCTAGTTCTGGTTTGCCCAATATGAGCCATATGAACTTTGGAAAAGAATTTAAATTCTTTTGTCTTCAATATTCTCATCAGATTAATAATGCCTACCCCACAGCAATTATGTGAGAGAACAAACTCAATAATATATGTCAAAATGCAACATAAAAATGAGATATTTTATAAACAATAATCTTTCTTCAGAGGTTTTATTTCTAATCTTTGTTTTTTGTAACTCTGCTTTGAACATTTTGCAAGTTGTCTACCTTCTTATTTTAATTTCAAACTCTCTCTTGAGCTTGGTACTTGAACCAAGATGGTGAGAAATAGAATGATTGTTTTACCTAGACCTCTGACATGGATATTGGATCAGAATCAGGCAGACTTGACTTTGTTAAGTCAAGCCAGAAGAAGGTAGGCATAAGTCGTTATTAACCTATATGGTCCAGGACAATTACCATAAGATCTGTCAATATGGGAAAAGAAGGTTAACCAATGATCTGATATCAGAGATTTTTTAAAATATAAGAACCAGAAATAAAGGTCTGGTAATAAAAGAAATTTTAGCTATAACTTGTGTCATATTTTAAAGTATACAAAGCACTTTACAAAATGTTTTCATATAAATCTCAAAACACACTAACTTTTTAGGCAAATCCTTTAGTCTTTAGTTTCCCTGTTCTACGTATGAGGAAACTCTACTGTAAAGGGATGAGATTGTTTGCAAAGGTTGCCTTTTGATTCTGGGAAAGAAGTGTCTATGCTCATGTTCCACATTGCCCAAAACAACCACAAATCCCACTAGCCTCAGTACTTTTAAAGAACAGAATAAAGACTTTATTTGAATTTTCATTTTAAGGAGAATGGAAACTAACCATTCATAAAATCATTTGCCTGTCATATAAATAATAGCAGTAATCTAGATCACATGGGAGTAGAGATGTTGACAACCCCATCACATGTCATTTGGAGTCAGCTTCACCATAATTTCTGCCTATTGACATACATTTAACTTTGCTTTCTTCAGGTAAATATCCTCAGAGGGAAAATATTGTTCCTTTCTTTAACTTGTTTGTTCTGTATTTCAGGAAAGAACTATTTAAATTCATTATTCTGTCATTTGCAGCGGAGGCCCTCAGTGGGTGCCTGTCAGTAACAACCTTTCCTCCAAGTAATTATTACTGCCATACGGCACGTGCACAAAATCTTCACTAATGTTTGGGTTCATATTTATGTATTTGTGTGTTCCTCAAAAAATTGAACTTACAGTGTGGCTGATAGTCTTAAGTGTTGTAATTCTGCATCACTTAGAAGCGAATTAAATGCATGTGGAAAACCAAAGTGTGATAGACTTTATTGTTTTCCAGATTTGCAGTTTAATTAGCATTGCCTGAACATTCTGATCATCTGCTGGGAGTAGAAAACAATCTTTATATTCCAGGGAATTTATGACACTTACAGAAGAGTTGGAGCAAGCTCTGTCCGATTTGATTGGTGATCCCATTCTCATTAGTCTGCTGATCAGAACTTCAGAAACAACTTTGTTGCTCACTTTCAAATGACAAAAAGGAGAAGATTCAAAAAGGCTTTTTTCCTCTACAACTTAACAGAGATTTATCATTTTGTTTGTATATCATGCCACTAAAATATTCATAGGGGAAACATCCCCAAACTTTACTTTTTTCTAAAGACCACCACAACAAATGGCAGGGAGAGAAGAAGCCACGTTAGCCTTTCTTGACCCTTGTAAAGTCAATATGAAGATATTCTGTGAATTTGATCTCATTAAGGAAACATTTATGTCTTAGACTGACCCCACTCATCATAAAGGACAGAATGAGATATTTGTGAGTGCTGTACAAATCTTGAAGCATTATATAAATGCTAGCTGACACTATCATCAATTTGGATTGGATTCAATGGACCACAGAATATGTCTGTTCCAAAATCACTCTCCCCCTTAACCAAAGAGTAAATATCAGAGGAGAGATTAGAACCCTCATCTTTTGACTCTTGAGCTAGTGCTTTTTGCCATATAGCTTACTGCTTCCCATGGGAGAGTGACCAGGAAAGCAGTGTTAGGTAACAGGAAGAGCTCTTTTAGCGGGAAACCAATTGATCTGACTTGTAGTCTCAACTCTGCTACTTACTTACTTTGTGATATTGGGCAAGTTGCCCAACTTCTCTGGCTCTAATTTCTCCATCACTTAATGGTTTACCGAAGTGTTTTCCTTACAGTAACCCTGTGAAGTAGCTAATGTGCCTTTATTACTACTTTACAAATGCAGAAACGGAGATTCTGTTCCTCTGAGACTCAGGGGTTAAGTGACATACCCACAATTGCACATTGCCCAAACTGGAATTCCAAGGTACATTTCTCCTAATTCTAAATTCAGTGTTCTTTCCATTTGACCACACACATATTTCTAAAATGTGGATTGTGGACCTTAGAAGTAGAAAGGAACCACAAAGCTTTAAAGTTCACATATTTAGTAAATATTTACTGAGCACTTCCAATACATTTGTAAGGCAGGGACATAACAATGAATAAGACTCAGTGCCTGTCCTCAGAGAGTTCTCAGTTTAGTTGGAAATATAAAACATTTATGCTAATAAAGATCAGGTTGAAAGTGAATCCAGAATAAGAAAATGATTAATTGTTTTCTAAGGAAACATTTATTGAGTGCTATGTGCCCACTACTATGCTAAGATCCTTTTTACACATATTATCTCATTTGTTCCTAACAGCAACACTGGGAGGCTGGTGTTATTGTTAGCCCCAAATTACAGGTGAAGAAACTGAGAGAGAGGTTAAGTGACTTTTCCAAGGTCATATAGCTCATAAGCTTCTGAGAAAGGGTTTAAACTCAAATTTTCCTGTCTCCAGTCCCAGTGCTCTACCCACTACATAAGCTAGCTGGAGAGGTAGATACCATTTCTATGTATATGGAACAGAAGAAAGTCTCATGGAAGACATTCCATATAACGAATATTACCATGTTAGGATAGACCTAACATATATAGGTTATATAGCCCCTTGTTTTACCTGGCTGTTGGCCCAGAGGGAAGTTTGGGAGGAAAAGTTACCTCTTGTGAGCGCAATGTCAAAAGTTTAGAGGTGTCTCAGTTCTTTACTTCCTCATAATAACTTATTATTGCTTGATCATCCACAGATTGCCTAATTAGTTTTGAATCTATTTTCATCCTCACAAAAATATTTTCAATAATCTCATAATCATCATTAAATATTGATTAAGAACCACCTAGATACACATGAAGGGAAGGACTCAGTTTTCTCATTACTTAGCAGATCTCTCTCTGTCTCTGTCTCTGTCTCTGTCTCTGTCTCTGTCTCTGTCTCTCTCTCTCTCTCTCTCTCTCTCTCTCTCTCTCTCTCTCTCTCT